>NC_091977.1:358227397-358528843 GCF_044704955.1 Pristiophorus japonicus
AACTGTAACTTCAAGACTTAAGTTTTATCTTTTGTTAAACAACCCATCTTTTGTGCGTTTCATGACTCCGTAAATCAAAATAAATCTGCACTTGTCTTTCTTACTTAAAACATAATTCAATTCTAGGTACACAATGAACATTTTAACACTCAATTTATTCCTACTTTCCCAGTTCTAATACAACATTACAAAGGGTTAAAAAAGCTTACAGCTCCATGTCCGAAAAGTGAGGAAGCCAAAACAAACATACAGACAACCATTTCTCTCTTAAAAGACAGGCTTTCAGACAAATGAAAAATTCATTGGACTAGAACCTTCACTTTTTTTGCATGCTTAATGCCCACTGAACGCCCATTTTACTGCTGAAATGACATATAATGCCGATTTAGCCACAAAATGGAAACTGACGGGCATTTTTAGGAAAGTTATTGCCGAGCGTTACTTTCCCATGTGCTTAATGCTGGGAAAACATATTACTGCCCGCCCACCTTTTTTGGGCGGAATCATCAGAATGGGCAAAATCAACGGCCATAATATCACCCAGCATTAATTTCCACACTGATTTAACGCCGAGATTCAATAATGCTGCCTGCCCACTATTTTTTGTCATCAAGAGCATATTTACCAAAACTAGCAGCCATGAGATCACCCAGTGTCAATTTCACCACCTCGCACACATATCACCCACAATATCGCTCGCCCAAAAAGCCGCCCAGAAAAAGTGGAACTAATCACAGAGTTATGGATGCCATGTTCCAGATCACATGTCGCGTCCTTTAAAAAGCTGCTGTGCTTCAACCTCGGTGGAGTTCGGATGTACTCTGCAGGTCGGTGGAATTGATGTGAACATCTCTACAAACATCTTGACCATACTGTGACCGATTGGAATTGAATAGATGTCTTCATCGGGACATTCATTGTCTGTGATGAATCGGTGGAAAACAGAGAGCTACTGCAATGGGGCCTGTCCTTTCTCACCCTCTCTTGGTGACCAATTACATGCGGCAGACTTGAGATCGCCGAAGGAACGCTCCACAGCATTATGTGCCCAATGTAAGACAAGACAGACTGATGAGGAGGACCAGACGTTACACCCCTGCTAAGTACAAGGAGAAGCATTCTTACCTTGACATGCCCAACACCACCTGCCTTCAGAGGCTGCACTTCCACAAAGATGTTATTAGTGAGGTATGCCAGCTGATAAGGGCAGATCTTCAGCCTGCCAGCACCATCGGTACTGCACTGTCCGTCGAGGTCAAAGTCATCGCGGCACTGTCGTTCTATGCCGCGGGTTCTTTTCAGGCCATAGCTGGAGACATTTGTGGACTTTCTCAGCATGCCACACATCGTTGCATTAGACAGGTCACTCAAGCCCTGGACGCACGCAGAAGGGACTTGATCAGCTTCGCTATGACCAGGGAGGCACAGAGTGAGAAGGCTCTAGGATTCTCCAGAATTGCAAACTTTCCCAAGGTGCAGGGAGCAATAGACTATACACACATCGCAATGCCGGCACCTTTTCAGGATGCAGAGGTTTTCAGGAACCGCAAGGGATTCCACTCCCTGAATGTCCAACTCGTTGTCGACCACCAGCAAATTATACTGGCAGTAAATGCTCAATTTCTGGGCAGCATCCATAATGCTCACATCCTACAAGAGAGCATTGTATCTGACTTGTTGTATTGTATAGGGTTAATCACATAGGGTTAATTATGATATTTAGTCATTCACAGTGTGTTTCTGCTCCATGCCTCGTGGATTGTTGTTGATGCAGTGAGAGAGAGAGAGACCGACCTTGAGGCGCATACCAGCTTGTTTATGGAACGGCCGGTGCCTCAAGATCTCATGCTTTGTGGACGAGCAACTGGGGCCTTACAGATTAGGAGTTGGCCATAAGCCACATGTTTTGTTCAATAGTATGTTTGTTCATTAGTATAAAGGAACGGACTGTCCAGTGGCTTTTTGAACTTCACCTTGGACTGTGATTCGCGAGCAGTGCCGGGACCCTCAAGGCTCCGGACCAGCCGTCGTTGCGGAGTTCCCGACGGGCTGACGGCCGTGAGCTTTGTTGCATCTTATCATACTTCTCTTTTCTTCGTAAACTGTATTATTATATTTCTTTTCTCTCAGTAAATGGTGTTTTATCTTTACTTCATGTGTCTTGTGTCTTATTTAACATTCATTCAGACCCTGAACCTGGATCTATTATTATCGATCCAAAACATTTTAGCATCATGAAGAGTATCTGGTAAAATGTTTAAGAGAAAAGACAAGAAGCAGTCTACTCCTGCGGGAGAGATGTATAGAATACCAGGGTGGGGCACGAGGGATGAGGGTTTTGGCTCTCTTGCCAATGCGCTAGCCGGGTTTGGACTCCCGCAACATGGGGATACGCCGTTATTGGAACAGGACAAAGATAGAGCTGTACCCCATGCGGTACTGTCTCTCCTGGAGGAAACGGGCTTCCCACAGGAGAAAAATAATCCTCTACAAATGGGATGGATTTTGTTGACAGCCTTCAGGGCGATGTGTAAACAACTTAAGGAAAGTGAGGCAGAAAACCTACAGTTAAAAACAGCTGTTAGGGTTTTGGAAAGTCAAAACTCGACCCTGACTGAAGCACTGCACAAGAACGGGCGGACAAGGTCAATGAACAATCAGAAACTTTAATATGCCGTCTGGCGACAGTACAAAATAAAAAGAAAGCCAGACGACGGAAATTTCAGATGGATTTGAAATATATCCTTTGCACTACACTGATTTGCTGCTGCATATGGTATGGACTTGCTCAATCAGATCCCAGTGAGTGTTTAAAAGCCAATGCAGAATCATGTGGGCAATGTATACAAGCTGGAACAAATTGTGGGTGGTGAACCAAAAATATCTGGTACTCTTCTGACTCAGAATATGAGCGGACAGATGGAGGGGGGGGGGGAACGGGAGGAAATTAAAAACCCTCCCCCATATGCTCCGAGCACAGAAGCTAGACCCCTTATAACAAATAAGATGAAACAGCAAGCTGGGGAACAGCCGGTAACCACTAGAGGGGTGCGTGACTTCACCACTAGTGAGTTACAAGAAATAGGGTCTCGATTTCGCCAAAAACCCGGGGAATCATTGTCAGAATGGCTAACCCAGATTTGGGACCAGGGAGCATCAGGCATAATACTTAACCCCGAAGAGTTAACAAAAATGGGGACTATGACTACGGACCACTATATCACAGCAGTGCTACGGAATGTCCAGGGCACAAGTTCACTATGGGACATGGTTACTATAGGGGTCCGGCAAAAATATTCCTCTGCTGTTGATTGGGAAGGGGAGGTAAAACCTTGGAATACTATGGCGGAGGGTGCGATACAGTTGCACAACATGGCAACACAGGGAGGAATATATAACCAACAATATGGGGGGCCAGATCAGGAGCTCTTTACGGCAGGAATGCGGAGCAGCCTGATGAAGAGTGGCCCTCCTATGATGAGGGGTGCGCCACTCGTATTATTGGGACCAGCCCAAGGGCAGCGGGTGGGGCACGCCTGCCTATTGTTAGGACAGTTAGAGGATGCAGAAGATAGTGTGCGAGAGTCGAGAACGGCTAATGTAGAGGGGGATCGGGACCAGCGACAAGGTTCGACCTCTGGGAAAGGTACATGGCCAGGAAAGACAAAAAAAAGAATTACACGGAGGGACATGTTCGTGGCTTTACTGAAGGCAGGGGTCCCCAAGGGAAAAATTGATAGAATCCCAACAGGAGCGAAGTATTCTGTGTGGAAGCAACACTGCGTCCCGGGGACAGAGAAGCGTGAAAGGAGGGAGGTAAGGGAGACTAAGTCGGATAGCGATAAGTCTGTGGATGCGGAGAAACCATCTCCTGCTAGCCTATACCCCAACGTAGAAGAGCTGTGGAAGGCTAGTAATCCCCTCGACTAGGGGTGTGGCCGGGATCTGGGAGTATCCCCTGTTAGAACCACATCAACCCAAGCTCCCGGAAATCTGAGGCCACACATTCCGATTACGATACATTGGTGGGGGGGGGAAACATACAAAGAGATGTGGCTTTACTAGACACAGGGGCAGAAGTTACTATTATCCATGGAAATCCTAGGAAACACACAGGGACCCGTATGATGATTAATGGGTTCGGAGGGGCAGAAACGCCCGCTGTCTGAACAATTATCAGAATGACGTTGGGAAATGAGCCTCCGCGCTGGGTAACGGTCTTAATATCGGCAGTAAAGGAATATATTATTGGGATGGACCTTTTAAAGGGAACCACACACAACACCTCGTTCGGGCGATTCTCATTTGGGATACGGGCAATCACTGTAATTGCAGGGGAAGCAAAGTGGGAACCAGTGATAATACCACAGCCATCGTGTATAGTGACTGAAACAGTACCGAATAACTGGGGGTCACAAAGAAATAGGGGAAACCATACAAGGGCTCTTGGAGGCGGGTATCATTAGACATGCGGTGTCCCCCTACAATAGCCCTGTTTGGCCTGTGACCCGACAAAAGTTGGAGGATGACTGTGGACTACCGACAACTGAACAGATTTGCTCCTCCCCTGGCAACCGCTGTCCCAGATGTAGTAACTATAACAGAGCGGCTGTCTGAAGAAGCTGCGGAGTGATATGCGGTAATCGACCTGGCCAATGCCTTTTTCTCCATTCCAATAGCGGAGGAATCCCAGGACCAGTTGCATTCACTTGGGAAGGGAGACAAAACACGTTTAAACGCCTACCTCAAGGTTACCTACATAGCCCTACCCTATGCCACGGATTGGTGGCCCGGGACCTGGACATGCGCATGTTGGCTCCTAATGTCTCACTGGCACACTGCATTGATAATGTGCTAATAAGGGGTCCCACCAAGGCAGTGGTGTCAGAAGCCCTAACTACTTTAGTCCAACACATGCAAGACAGGGGCTGGGAGATAAATCTGAAGAAGGTGCAGGACCCGAGCCAGACTGTCCAGTTTCTGGGGATCCAATGGTCTCGGGGTGAGCGCATCATACCCGAGCCTGTGAAGAATAAAATTCAAGAAATGGCCACCCCCACGAATAAAACTGAGACACAACGGTTCGTAGGACTATTGGGTTACTGGAGGAGACACATACCTCACCTCACGATGTTATTAAAACCGCTGTATGTCGTAACGTGAAAAAGACCCACTTCGAATGGGGAAAGGAAGAACAGGTGGCTTTTGATGCAGCCAAAGAAGCCATAGCTCAAGCTTTACCCCTAGCCCTGCGAGTGCCTGACAGCCTTTTGAGCTACAGATATCCGTTATCAATGATACTGCAGTATGAAGTTTGTGGCGGGTTCAACATGGCACTCGTATACCGTTAGGGTTCTGGTCTAGAAAATTGACAGATGCTGCTACTCGTTACACTCCATTTGAGAAACAGTTATTAGCATATTATTGGGCCCTAACAGAAACAGAAGGACAGACAGGGGACGACAAAGTCAGTTTAAGACCAGACCTACCCATATTATCCTGGGTTCGCTCAGAAAATGAGACACACAAGGTCGGGCGAGCACAGCAAAGCTCTATACTGCACTGGAAATGGTAGAGCGCAGACAGAGCAAGTAAAGGAAAAGAAGGAATCACTTGACTACATGAGCATGTGGCTGAATACCCACAAACAGCTGAGAGTGAACTTACGCAGTCGTCTGTCAGTTTAACCCAGGAGTCACCGATCTCCTGGGGCATGTCTTTTGAACAGTTAACACCTGAAGAACATAGCCATGCCTGGTTCACAGAGGGCTCAGCGGCCTGGCGAAACGGCCTTCGGCGATGGCGAGCCGCTGCCTTCAATCCAAAACCCCAGACAATTGTGCATCATGAGGGCAAGGGAGGCTCCAGCCAGCTAGCAGAACTAGCAGCTGTAGTCCTTGCGTTAGAAGAGGAACAGCAACAAGTATACATATATACTGACTCATGGGCAGTAGCCAATGGCATGGCGAGCTGGATGCAAAACAGGCATGAACATAACTGGCAAATAATTGGGAAAGACTTGTGGGGAAAGCACCTATGGGAACAAATATGGTCCAAAGCCCAGAAGATGAAAATAACTGTATATCATGTGGACGCTCACATGAAAAACACTTCAAAGACCTCTGAATATAATAACGCCGTTGATAATACAGTCCGGTTACGGGCTGTCAAAGAGGCGGAAGAGGAAGAATATGGCATAGGCAAGTGGACCCACCACAAATCTGGACATCTGGGCATTCAGGGTACGATACAATGGGCACGAAATAGGGGGTTATATTTGACTATGGATGGTGTTAAACAGATCATAAACACCTGTGAAATTTGTCAAAAGGTGAAGCATTTTCCCCTATAATGACAACCTGGTGCCCATATGAAGAGAGGGACTCAACCAGCACAAATAAGGCAAGTTGATTATGTAGGACCTTTACCATTGCAACAATGGTTCCAATATTTGCTCACTGCTGTTGATACCTATTCTAGACTTTTGATTGCTTATCCAGTGACTAAAGTGAATTAACAAAGTACGATTAAAGGACTGGAGAATTTAATCACATACTACGGTGAGCCAGCAGAAGTACAGTCCGATAATGGGTCGCACTTCACAGGTCAAACAGTGCAACAGTGGGCGGTAGACAACGGGATCTATTGGATATTTCACATACCTTATTATCCGCAAGCTGCAGGGTTAATAGAACGCATGAATGGACTACTTAAGCAACAGATTAAAATAGTAACTCCCACTAACACATTGCAAGGGCGGTTAAAGGTCTTACTACAAACAGTGTGCAATCTGAATCACCGACCATTGCGGGGGGGAACTCCCATAAGCCACATGTTAGGCAAAGTTAGTGTCCCTACTATTGAAAAAGAAAATCAGACTCAGGACATCGTTTCTGAAGGAGGAAAAGTGTGGGTGCAGTACCCCAGAAACCCTTACAAGCTGGGGAAATCTTAGCAAAAGGAGAAGGAAACACTTATTGGGTGCTCCTGACTGGTCAAGATATTCCTCTCTGTGTTGATAAGGGTAAATTGACTAAACCAGGCTGAAATTAATATACTTATGCTTCCTCCCACAGGGATTCTGCCCAAAATGGCAACTTACCAACTCGTGCTGGCCAGTCTCTGTGTCTCGTTATCTGTGACTGTGCTACTTCCATCCTCAAACACAGCATGGGATGGCCGTATAGGGTGGCGGTTAGCTAACACTGATCGTACGCAAGACAATTTTACCAGTCCTTCCGGGCAAGCCTGCACTATAGAACACTGGAGCGTCACTTGTGACGCATGTGGGTACTGGGGAAGCCCAGGACAGGTGCTGTTAACAGTAAGCATGGGGGCCAGCATCACGTTATCAATCAAGTGGCAAAAAGATATGACAATGATATGCAATGTGCACCCCAATGTGTCGTTATTGCACAACGTCACATGGTTAAGGAGTTGGGCCCGCAGCGTTACGTCAAGCAATGACACTATATCAGGCGAAATTAAGTTAAATGCGTCTCTATGGTATGGATGCACAAATGCCTCCGTAATCACTGGTGGGGGATTATGGGCCACTTTTGGTCAATGCGTGTAGTTAAGCATTCTAAGAGCTCCATGGATCATTTGCAACGACTACACTCTACATGTACACCTGTGCTTACATCCCCACCCATATTAAATCTCACACTACAAGTCCGGTATGCGGACAAGCCGGCTGACACTTGTAATATAACAAAATTAAAGCAAATCTGAAAACGTTAGTGAGACAAAGGCATGATATATTAGCCACAATATTAGGAGGTGTAGGAACAGAGATAGGAGCATTAAACTCTATGGATATCGAAACCTTACAAAACAAAATACAAAAGGTAGGGAGACTCACTGGCGATGCAATTCGATTGCAAAATGCTTGGGACAGAGGTCTCACAAAACAGATGTTTTCTAGTTGGCTGTCGGACGTAATGCGATGGGAACACACAGATAAAACTACTCAAGAGATAGGGAGTGTCACCGGGCAACAACAAGAATTAGGTCATCACACACAATGCATGTTTGAAGAAGTAACCCGGCAACTATTAAGGGCTGAGTTAGAACGTATTGCCATGTCAGGGCATGCAAATAGTTGGAGCAAAATATTCCACTTCGGCAATAGAACTCTAAGGGTAAAGCCTGATATGCAACATACACATTGTGATGACCAGGGGTGTAACTTTACTATGAGAATAGTCAATATCGCAAAAACCAACATTTGGTGTCAGTTTATAGTGCTTCCCCACCTGTATGGCCAAAATCTGTGGGTACCCGAGTTCAAGGGTGGATGGATTGATGCTAGCAATAGAACTCACCAAGCTCAAGATTGTCAAATATGGCCTTTCGGTATGGTGTGTCCTTTGCACACACCTGTGTTTGAACCATGCTCCCTACAGCATACAGCGGGAACATGAATTTGGACACTTGTACCATACAATGATACAATGTTGTGCGCCATCGCACTGTCCTAGGCATTACTAACCTTCCTCCCACTGTAGACCTAGCTCGTTTAGCTCAATTTCTAAAAGATAATCAAAAGGTCACAGACGAATTGAGAAAACGAGGGCGTACTCTTTATACTCTGCAAGTTGCTGTTACTGATATTACTGCTTGTATGTATTCTTTGGTGTAGATTGCGGGCGTTGCTTGCGCATACTCAACGTGTAACTGATGCATTACGCCTTCAACTTGATTATATTACTTAGAATGTCTCAATATCAAGGGTGGATTGTATTGTATAGGGTTAATCACATTGGGTTAATTATGATACTTAGGCATTCACAGTGGGTTTCTGCTCCATGCCTCGTGGATTGTTGTTGATGCAGTGAGAGAGAGAGAGACCGACCTTGAGACGCATACCAGCTTGTTTATGGAATGGCCAACGCCTCGAGATCTCATGCTTTGTGGACGAGCAGCTTGGGCCTTACAGATTAGGAGTTGGCCATAAGCCACATGTTTTGTTCAATAGTATGTTTGTTCATTAGTATAAAGGAACGGACTGTCCAGTGGCTCTTTGAACTTCACCTTGGACCGTGATTCGCGAGCGGTGCTGGGACCCCCAAGGCTCCGGACCAGCCGTCGTTGTGGAGTTCCCGACGGGCTGACGGCCGTGAGCTTTGTTGCATCTTATCATACTTCTCTTTTCTTCGTAAACTGTATTATTATATTTCTTTTCTCTCAGCAAACGGTGTTTTATCTTTACTTCATGTGTCTTGTGTCTTATTTAACATTCATCCAGATCCCGAACCTGGATCTATTATTATCGATCCAATACACTTGTTTAACAATCAGCCACGAGGTCAATGCTGGATGCTTGGTGACAAGGGATATGGCCTTGCGACCAGGCTGATGACCCCCCTGCATGACACCCACACAGAAGCCGAGAGGCGATACAACGAGAGCCATAGAGCTACTCGCAATATTGTGGAGAAAACCATTGGAGTGCTGAAACAGCGCTTTAGATGCCTGGACCATTCAGGAGGCGAGCTCCAATATCATCCTGAGCAGGTAGCTCAATTCGAGGTGGTGTGTTCCATGCTGCACAACTTGGCTATCAGGAGGGGACAAGAATTGCCTGATGTGTCTGGCAGTCCACCTCACCAGAGAGAGGAAGAGGAGGACGAGGAGGCGGACACTGACATCCGTCCAGACAATCAGGCTGACGCTGAAGCCATGCCCCCGCCCCCTCTGTAGATTGCATAAAAGGGCCCGTGGTGGCTTGATAGCTGTGACAGCCTTATGTCAGGAGTTCATCAATGATCACTTTGCCTGAAAGAACGTTGGTGGTATTTACAAGGCTGACACACTGCTGGTTGTGTAGGTGATACATCAAACGTGGGCATCACCTTGGTGACAGTTAAAGTTTAAGTTGATTGAAGTTAAGTGTGATTATACCCTTTGATGTTAAGGAATCACCAGTGTGTAACAGTGCTGCTATCTAAGCCAATGCGCTACAAGGTTTTGTTAAATAAAAAACATTTAAACTGAACATTAGTCTGAAATCATCAGTATATCTGTACAAACCAACCCTTCATCCCCGCTTCTCCTCCCCACCTCTACCCTTCCCTTTCCCCTCCTGACTCCAAGCCACCTGGCCGAGGAGCTCCTCAGCCGATGCATCATTGAAGGGGGGGTGGGTGATGGCCAAAACGCTGCTTAGACGGGTACGGGAGAGGACGGTCCCAACGTGCTCTGAGCCACAAGCAAGATGTTGCTGCATGTGCATGTCATGATGACCCTTGACCTTCTGAATCATGGGAATCAAGCGTTGCCATGCCGTTGCTAAGGACGGCAACACTATACGGCAGAAGGTCAAAAAGATTTAACGTTACCGCCCATTTCATATCGTTCGCGGTAACGTCCATTTTCAAAAAAGGAGACTAGGTGCTTTGAGAATGGGCGAGAAGCCGATGATCTAAAACCCTTTTCTCCTGCCCACGCTGAAAATATCACCCAAAAGCACAAAAATGGAGGTTCTAGCCCATTAACTCCCACCTCAAACATTCTACAGTCAAGAAAACTTCCACACAAACACACACTTTCATGCAAACTGAAACTTTTAAACAACATTCTTTCACTCAATAAATGTTATGGGTTAGATTTTCCATTATTTTTGCATGCATAACGCCCACATAACGTCCAGTTTTCCGCTGAAATGAGGTATAAGCAGGAATGAGGTACTGAAGTTGCATGTTCAGCCATGAACTCATTGAATGGTGGTGCAGACTCGAAGGGTCGAATGGCCTACTCCTGCACCTATTTTCTATGTTTTCTATGTTTCTATAATGCCCAGATGTCGCCCATTTAGCCACAAAATTGAAACTGACGCCCATTATCAGACACTTATCGCCGAGCGTTACTTTCCCCATGTACATAACGCTGGGAAAAAATAATACCGCCCGCCCACTTTTTTGGGGCAGAATCATCAGAATGGGCAAAATCAACGCACATAATATCGGCCAGCATTAGTTTCCGCATGTAATTAATGCCGAGATTCAATCATTCCGGCCGCCCACTTTATTTTGTCGTAAAGATCACATTTGCTGAAACTAACGCCCAGGAGATCGCCCAGCGTCACTTTCACCACCTCGCACACATCTCACCCACAATATCGCTCGGCAAAACACTGCTCAGAAAAAGTGGAACTGTTCTGAATGAATCACAGCGGTGTGGGCACCATTTTTCAAATTGCAGGTCACTTCATTGAAAAGGTTGCTTCAACTTCGGGGGAGTTTGGATTGTCTCTGGAGTTCTTCTCAGGTGAAGTGACCATCTCAACAGTCATCTTTTCATACTCTCGATGATTGGGGTTTACTGTAGATGTATTTTAGTGTGGAAATTATTGCTTCTGATCAATCGCTATTATACTTCATTGGATTGGGGCCAGCCATTTCTCAGCCTGCATCGATTAATACGCAGATGTTGCGGAGTGCAAATGGCACAACGTTTAATGCACAGCATTATGTGCCCAATCTAAGATATGCCAGAATGAGGAGGAGATCCAGACCATACACATCCCACACTTACAGGAAGAAGAAGTCTTACCTCGACGTGTCCGAGCACACCTGCCTTCGGAGACTGCGCTTCCACAAGCTGGTGATCAATGAAATATGCGAGCTCATCAGGCCACATATGCAGCCTGTCATCAGGACATCACTGTCGGTCGAGGTCAAGGTCACCGCGGCACTGTCTTTCTATGCATCCGGTTCCTTTTGGGCCTCCATGGTCGAGAGTTCCCCTCTGTCTCACCACGCCACACATCGCTGCATTATACAGGTCATGGATGCCCTGTACGTGCATAGGATGGACTTTATCAGTTTCCCCATGACCACGGAGGCTCAGACTGACAGAGGAGGAGCATTCTACCACATTGCTCAGGATGCAGGGAGCAATACAGTGCACTCACATTGCCATGCGGGCACCTTCTGCGGACCCAGAGCTTTTCCGTAACAAAAAAGGATTTTACTCCCTGAAGGTCCAACTCGTTGTCAACCACAACCAGATAATAATGGCAGTGAATGCCAAATGTCATGCTGTGTGTGTGCAGCTCAGACATCAATGGTGGCTATCACCTTGATGCCAGTTAAAGTTTAAATTGATTCAAGTTACATTTTATTTTACCCTTTCATGTTAAGGAATCACCAGTATGTAACTGTCCAGCTATCTGAGACAATGCGCAACAAGTTAATGTTGAATAAAACATAGAAACATAGAAACATAGAAAATAGGTGCAGGAGTGGGCCATTCGGCCCTTCGAGCCTGCACTGCCATTCAATAAGATCCTGGCTGATCATTCCTTCAGTACCCCTTTCCTGCTTTCGCTCCATACCCCTTGATCCCCTTAACCATAAGGGCCATATCTAACTCCTTCTTGAATATATCCAGTGAACTGGCATCAACAACTCTCTGCGGCAGGGAATTCCACAGGTTAACAACTCTGAGTGAAGAAGTTTCTCCTCATCTCAGTCCTAAATGGCCTGCCCCTTATCCTAAGACTGTGTCCCCTGATTCTGGACTTCCCCAACATCGGGAACATTCTTCCCGCATCTATCCTCTCCAGTCCCGTCAGAATCTATACGTTTCTATGAGATCCCCTCTCATCCTTCTAAACTCCAGTGAGTAAAGACCCAGTTGATCCAGTCTCTCCTCAAATGACAGCCCAGCCATCCCTGGAATCAGTCTGGTGAACCTTCGTTGCACTCCCTCAATAATAAGAACGTCTTTCCTCAGACTAGGACACCAAAACTGCACACAATATTCCAGGTGAGGCCTCACCAAGGCCAGGTACAGCTGCATTAAGACCTCCCTCTTCTACATTCAAATCCCCGAGCTATGAAGGCCAACATACCATTTGCCTTCTTTACCACCTGCTGAACCTGTGTGCCCACTTTCAGTGACTGAAAGACAATGACACCCAGATCTCGTTGCACCTACACTTTTCATCGTCTGCCGCCATTCAGATAATATTCTGCCTTCGTGTTTTTGCCACCAAAGTGGATAACCTCACATTTATCCACATTGTACTGCATCTGGCTTTTATTTGCCGACTCACCTAACCTGTCTAAGTCACCCTGCAGGCTCTTATCATCCTCCTCACAGCTCACACTGCCACCCAGTTTAGTGTCATCCACAAGCTTGGAGATATTACACTCTATTCCTTCATGTAAATCATTAATGTACATTGTAAAGAGCTGGGGTCCCAGCACTGAGCCCAGCGGCACTCCAGTAGTCACTGCCTGCCATTCTGAAAAGTTTATCCCGACTCTCTGCTTACTGTCTGCCAACCAGTTCCCTATCCACGTCAGTGCTTTGATTTTGCACACCAATCTCTTGTGCGGGACCTTGTCAAAAGCCTTTTGAAAGTCCAAATACACCACATCCATTTGTTCTCTCTTGTCCACTCTGCTAGTTACATCCTCAAAAAATTCCAGAAGATTCGTCAAGCATGATTTCCCTTTCATAAATCCATGCTGACTTGGACCGATCCTGTCACTGCTTTCCAAATGCGCTGGTATTTCATCCTTAGTGATTGATTCCAACATTTTCCCCACTACTGATGTCAGGCTAACCGGTCTATAATTACCCATTTTCTCTCTCCCTCCTTTTTTAAAAAGTGGCGTTACATTAGCTACCCTCCAATCCATAGGAACTGATCCAGAGTCGATAGACTGTTGGAAAATGATCACCAATGCATCCACTATTTCTAGGGCCACTTCCTTGAGTACTCTGGATGCAGACTATCAGGCCCCAGGGATTTATCGGCCTTCAATCCCATCAATTTCCTGAACACAATTTCCTGCCTAATAAGGATATCCTTCAGTTCCTCCTTCTCACTAGACCCACTGTCCCCTAGTACCTTCGGCAGGTTATTTGTATCTTCCTTCATGAAGACAGAACCGAAGTATTTGTTCAATTGGTCTGCCATTTCTTTTTCCCCATTATAAATTCACCTGAATCCGACTGCAAGGGACCTACATTTGTCTTTACTACTCTTTTTCTCTTCACATATTTATAGAAGCTTTTGCAGTCAGTTTTTATATTTCCTGCAAGATTGCTCTCGTACTCTATTTTTCCCCTCCTAATTAAATCCTTAGTCCTCCTCTGTTGAATTCTAAAGTTCTCCCAGTCCTCAGGTTTGTTGCTTTTTCTAGCCAATTTATATGCCTCTTCCTTGGCTTTAACACTATCCTTAATTTCCTTTGTTAGCCATGGTTGAGCCACCTTCCCAGTTTTATTTTTACTCCAGACAGGGATGAACAATTGCTGAAGTTCATCCATGTGATTTTTAAATGTTTGCCGCTGCCTATCCACCGTCAACCCTTTGTGTATCCTTTGCCAGTCTATTCTAGCCAATTCACGCCTCATACCGCCGAAGCTACCTTTCCTTAAGTTCAGGACCCTAGTTTCCGAATTAACTTTGTCACTCTCCACCTTAATAAGGAATTCTACCATATTATGGTCACTCTTCCCCAAGGGACCTCAAACAACAAGATTGCTAATTAGTCCCTTCTCATTACACATCACCCAGTCTAGGATGGCCTACTTTCTAGTTGGTTCCTCGGCATATTAGTCTAGAAAACCATCCCTAATACACTCCAGGAAATCCTCCTCCACCGCATTGCTACCAGTTCGGTTAGCCCAATCAATATGTAGATTAAAATTGCCCATGATTACTGCTGTACCTTTATTGTACACATCTTGTTTGATTCTGTCCCCAACCTCACTACTACTATTTGGTGGTCTCTACACAACTCCCACTAGCGTTTTCTGCCCTTTGGAATTTCGCAGCTCCACCCATACCGATTCCACATCATCCAGGCTAATGTCCTTCCTTACTATTGCATTGATTTCTTCTTTAACCAGCAACGCCACCCCGCCTCCTTTTCCTTTCTGTCTATCCTTCCTAAATGCTGAATACCCTTGGATGTTGAGTTCCCAGCCTTGGTCACCCTGAAGCCATGTTTCCGTGATGCCAATCACATTGTATCCGTTAACTGCTATCTGCGCAGTTAATTCATCCACCTTATTCCGAATACTCCTCGCATTGAGGAACCGAGCCTTCAAACTTGTTTTTTTTAACACACTTTGCCCCTTTAGAATTTTGGTGTAATGTGGCCCTTTTTGTTTTTTGCCTTGGATTTCTCTGCCCTCCACTTTTACTATTCTCCTTTCTATCTTTTGCTTCTGCCTCCATTTTATTTCCCTCTGTCTCCCTGCATAAGTTCCCATCCCCCTGCCATATTAGTTTAACTCCTCCCCAACAGCACTAACAAACACTCCCCCTGGGACATTGGTTCCGGTCCTGCCCAGGTGCAGACCGTCCAGTTTGTACTGGTCCCACCTCCCCCAGAACCGGTTCCAATGTCCCAGGAATTTGAATCCCTCTCTTCTGCACCACTCCTCGAGCCACGTATTCATCTGAGCTATTCTCCGATTCCTACTCTGACTAGCACGTGGCACTGGTAGCATTCCTGAGATTACTACTTTTGAGGTCCTACTTTTTAATTTAACTCCTGGCTCCCTAAATTCGTCTCGTCGGACCACATCTCGTTTTTTACCGATGTCATTGGTACCTATATGCACCACGACAACTGGCTGTTCACCCTCCCTTTTCAGAATGTCCTGCACCCGCTCCGAGACATCCTTGACCCTTGCACCAGGGAGGCAACATAGCATCCTGGAATCTCGGTTGTGGCCACAGAAATGCCTATCTATTCCCCTTACAATTGAATCCCCTATCACTATCGCTTTCCCACTCTTTTTCCTGCCCTCCTGTGCAGCAGAGCCAGCCATGGTGCCATGAACTTGGCTGCTGCTGCCCTCCCCTGATGAGTCATCCCCCTCAACAGTACCCAAAGCTGTGTATCTGTTTTGCAGGGGGATGGCCGCAGGGGAGCCCTGCGCTAAGTTCTTTGCACTGCTCTTCCTGTTGGTCTTCCATTCACTATCTGGCTGTGGTCATATGAAACAAATTTTCTATGACCATTGATCTAATATCATAAGTATCACAGCCATAAACATCCCACCACCACCCAACTTTTTTGACCATTGACATCAATCAAATGGTCAACATGTTCAGCAACACAGAATACAAATGCAAAGCATGAGGGTGCCCCCTTCCCCCACCCCCGCCCATACATTCCAACAAATTGCATACAATCAGATGGAGATACAACACAGCCATCACCTGCGGACATGCACCTCACTTTCCTTCCCCCCTCCCCTCCTTCTCCCCACCTCTACCCCTTCCCCTCCTCGCTCCATGCCACCTGGCTGAAGAGCTCCTCAGGCGGTGCCTCATTGTGGGGGTGATGAAGGCAGAGGCGGTGGTTGCACGGGTACGGGGACAGGGGCTGCCGAGGTGGGAACATTCTCGGATCCAGAAGCAGAATCTTGGTCCTTCCTCTCATCTGTCATTGGCAGTGGTGGTGTGGAACCTCGGGTTGGAGTGCCACGCTCCGGGACAACTGTGAGGCCTGTGCCAGCAGTATTCCTGGCTATCGCCTCCAGGGCCTCCGCTATCTGCGGAACGTACTCAGTCATGGTGGCCAGCTGTCGGGATATGGCTCCCAATACATCGAGGACCTGGTCACTAATGTCTACAGTCCTCCTGGACAACTGTACCATCTCTCTGCTCTCATGTGGTGCTCGTGGAACAGACCTGCCACGTCCATGAGGCCTCCGCGGGGTCGGCACCATCCTGGGGACAAATGGGGTGCCCTGTGGCGAGGTGCTTGGGTCCGGTACCTCCAGAGTGGAGGCGGGAATGGCTGGAGGACCACTAGATGGCCTTGGGGTAGAATGGCTTCTGGAACGTGGCGATGCAGATTCCTTGAAGTCCGTGCTCTCATCCATAGAAAACAGACCCAGCGGATTGATGGGCTAGAATCGGAGCTCCTCAGCACCAGATGTAGGATCGTCCAGCGAGTCCGGCCCCTCGCCCCAACCTTCTGACCTCTGTGGTCTTGCCTTGGGACACGCTTCTGGCTGAGCTGCAAAACACAAATGAGGTTATTAGAGGAGAAGTGGGTGCTAAGGTCACGAGGTGAATCCAGCGCTACACACAGCATATGCACGACAAAAGCACAACCGCTATCAAAATCATCACAGACATCTGCATTGCAATGATTTTCATTAGGCCAGCATTATTTATAGAACAATTGTTGAAATCATCTATCATATATTATCATTCGGATATGAACGGGTGTGGCATCTATTGACTTTACATCGTGCAATGGTGTAAACTTTACTCACGTCGCATCACTTCAGGGTCTGCAGATGCTTGGGTGGCCATCCGGGGATGCTTCCCCACGTGTGCGAGCACTTGCTCCTCCATCTCAGTGCTGTCGCTGGTGACTGGTGGCCCCCCACTCGTTCGTCTCTGTACGGACCTCATCATCGATAGCTTCTTCTGTAAAAGGTGACAGGATGACATGGCATGAGATCATTGCATGATATCATTGCTCGATACTGTTATGGAGACTGATACAACACATAACCGACAGATGTAATCATGATTATTATGATAATTATCATTCTTTACCTAAAGACGCATACCGTGACCACAGACTTTGATTACAACATTCCCAGTAAAAGTGAAAGACCTCACATCTGATGATAGTCACTCATGACTCTTACAAATCAAGTTATATAAATACATAAGTACATGTAAATAAATGCAATACTTACTCTTGCAGATCCGACAAGGTCGTTCCATCATTGCGGCATTGGTTGCCCTCACGCTCCTCGTTGGTCGCCGACAAGACCACCTCTGCTATCTCGGCTCATATCTTCTGGTAGGCCTTTCGGGTGGGCTTCCCATGCCCTCCCTGTGTCAAATCACCCCAGCCTAACTCAACCTCCTGCATGAGGGAGGCATTTGCCTCGTCCGAGAACCTCCTCGCTCTTTTGCGTCCTCCAATGTGCTCCTCTCCCAGCTCACTGCTCTCGCTAGCATCAGTCTCCACAGCGTGCTGTGTTGCTTCCTCCTCTCCCTCCATTATAGGCACCAAATTCCGGCAAATATGTGGCTAATAACAAGTAATTTTTTTTCCCAATTTGCTCTAAAGCTCTAAACTCTCCTCCCTTCCTCCCAAATCAGCCACACCACACCCACATAAGCCTTCACTCCCTCTCAGCTCCCTCTCTCTCTGTCTCCTCTTCGGCACATGTCATGACGGCCCTTGACCTCCTGAATCGCGGGAATCGAGCGTTGCCATGCTGTTGCTAAGGACGGTAACACTTTACAGCAGAAGGTCAGAGAGATTTAATGCTACCGCCCATTTCATATCGCTCGTGGTAACGCCCAATTTCAAAAATGGAGATTAGGGGCTTTGAGAATGGGTGATAACCTGGCGATCTGAAAACCCATTTGGGCTAGATTTTACACTTTTGTGCTTATAGCCCAAATATAGGTGTTCTATCCGGCGTGGGCGGTAAAAATGAGTTTTCAGATCGCCGGCTTCTGAAAAATTCCCGTCAGTTTCCATTTTGTGGTAAATGGGTGATATATGGGCGTTATATGTCATTTCAGCGGTAAAATGGACATTAAGTGGGCGTTAAGCATGTAAAAAACAAGGAAAATCTAGTCCCATGTCTTTTTTCCTCAGCAGCTTAAGTGTCGGTTTTAACTTGTAAGTTTCTCTTTGATTAGTTTCACATTGTTTCTGTTGTATATGGAGAAAGAGTCAGACTGAACACTGTGAGCTCAAAGTAAAGTGTGAATCTAGTCTTTTATTGCAGGTCTCCAGAGTGCCTCTCCAACCTGTGAAGCCTTCTTAAGTACCTGTGCTCCCAAGGGATTAAGGGATACCTTGGGACTCCGGGGGATGAGCACTCTGGTGGCTGTACAGAGTAAATACAAGTCCACATAAATAACAACATTCGCCCCAAAGTCAATAGTGTAACTATTTACAATGTGAGTCGATCTGGGGCCCTTCTTGCCCTGGTTGATTGTCTCGGTGTGAAAGCTGGTGTTGTTGAATCATTTGTTGCGCCCTCTCTGGACTGCTGTGCAGCTGGCCTTGCTGGGCTGCCTGGTGTGTTGGGCCCTGCAGGGTTGCTGTGGATGATGGATTCTGCTTCGTGGTCAATCGTGGTGCCGGTTGCCACTGGTGTGTATGTTGGGGGATCAAAAAAGGTAGGGTCCAAAGTGGGTTGCTCAGGATAGTCCGGAAATCTGAGTTTGATTTGGTCCAAGTGTTTCTGGTGAATGAATCCATTTGAAAGTTTGACCGAAAACACCCTGCTCCCCTCTGGCTACGACAGTGCCGGGAAGCCACTTGGGACCTTGTCCATAATTTAATACAAATACAGGATCATTGACTTCAATCTCACGTGACACATTTGCGCTATCATGGTATGCACTTTATTGAAGCCGCCTGCTCTCTACCTGTTCATGTAGATCAGGGTGAACTAACGAGAGCCTTGTCTTAAGTGCTCTTTTCATGAGCAGTTTAGCAGGTGGGATCCCATTGAGTGAGTGGGGTCTCGTGCGGTAGCTAACCAGGACTCGGGATAGGCGAATCTGCAGTGAGCCTTCAGTTACCCTCTTCAAACCTTGCTTGATGGTTTGCACTGCTCTCTCTGCCTGACCATTGGACACTGGTTTAAACGGGGCAGCTGTGAGATGTTTGATACCGTTACGGGTCATGAGTTCTTTGAACTCAGTACTGGTAAAACATGGCCCATTATCTCTCACCAGGACATTGGGTAAGCCGTGAGTGGCTAACATGGCCCGCAGGCTTTCAGTAGTGGCAGCAGACGTGCTAGTCGACGTTATCTCACATTCAATCCACTTGGAGTACGCGTCTACAACCACAAGGAACATTTTATCCAAGAACGGGCCTGCATAGTCGACGTGTACCCTAGACCATGGGTTGGAGGGCCAAAACCATAAATGTAACGGCGCCTCCCTGGGTACATTGCTTAACTGCGATCATGTATTACATCTGTGAATGCAGGACTCTAAGTCCGCATTGATACCGGGCCACCACACGTGGGATCTGGCTATCGCTTTCATCATTACGATGCCTGGGTGGGTACTGATTGATGAAGGTGTCTCTGCCATTCTTGGGGACCACTACTCGATTGCCCCACAGAAGGCAGTCTGCCTGTATAGACATTTCATCTTTGTGCCTTTGGAATGGCTTTATCTCTTCCTGCATTTCCACTGGGACACTAGAGCAGCTCCCGTGATGCACATAGCTTTTGACTAGAGATAATAAGGGGTCCTTGCTTGTCCAGGTTTTGATCTGCCAGGCAAATGCTTCCATAACCATGGCTAGATCTGCGGGTTGCGCCATTTCCACCCCCGTGGTGGGCAATGGCAGCCTACTGAGAGCATCGGCGCAGTTTTCTGTATCTGGCCTGTGGCAGATGGCGTAGTTGTATGCGGACAACGTGAGCGCCCATCTCTGGATGCGGGCCAATGCGTTGGTATTTATTCCTATACTTTCGGAAAACAGGGATATAAGTGGCTTATGGTCAGTTTCCAATTTGAATTTTAGCCCAAACAGGTATTGATGCATTTTCTTTACTCCATAGACACACGCTAACGCTTCTTTTTCAATCATGCTGTCGGCTATCTGGGCCTTAGACAGACTCCAGGATGCATAAGTAACCAGTTGCAGTTTCCCAAAATCATTATCTTGTTGCGATACACACCCGACGCCATATAACGACGCATCACATGCTAGTACCAAAGGCTTTAATGGATAATCCAACACAAGCAATTTGTTTGAGCATAACAATTTTCTCGCTTTTTCAAAGGCATTTTCTTGACTTTTGCCCCAAACCCATTCGCCCCCTTTTCATAGTAAGACATGCAGTCGTTCTAACAGTGTGCTGAGACCCGGTAAGAAGTTACCAAAGTAGTTCAAGAGTCCCAGAAACGACCGCAGCTCCGTCACATTCTGTGGCCTCGATGCGTTCTCGATTGCCTCTGTCTTTACGTTGGTGGGCCTGATGCAGTCCGCCGCAATCCTCCTTCCCAGGAACTCCACTTCAGGCGACAGGAAAACACACTTCGAGCGTTTTAACCTGAGCCCCACGTGGTTGAGTCGACTAAGAACCTCCTCCAGGTTCTGCAGGTGCTCGATTGTGTTCCGACCTGTGACCAAGATGTCGTTCTGTAAGACCATGGTGTGCGGGACTTCTCTGGAATATCGCCGCCGCTGATCAGATTCCAAACGGGCACCTGTTATAAACAAAAAGACCTTTGTGCGTGTTGATGCAGGTGAGGGCCTTCGATGATTCCTCCAGTTCCTGCGTCATGTAGGCTGACGTCAGATCCAGCTTCGTGAACGTCTTTCCTCCCACCAGCGTTGCAAAGAGGTTATCGGCTTTTGCTAGTGGGTATTGGTCCTGCAAGGAGAAACGATTGATAGTTACTTTGTAATTGCCACAGATTCTGACGGTGCCATCTCCCTTGAGGACTGGGACAATAGGACTGGCCCACTCGCTGAACTCGATCAGTGAAATGATGCCCTCTCTTTGTAGCCGGTCTAGCTCGATCTCTACCCTTTCTCTCACCATGTACGGTACTGCTCTCGACTAGTGGTTGATGGGTCGCGCTCCTGGAATTAGGTGGATCTGCACTTTTGCTCCTTAGAATTTCCTGATGCTTGGTTTGAACAGCGAAGGAAATTTGTTTAAGACCTGGGCACACGAAGTGTTGTCAGCGGGTGATAGCACTTGGATGTCGTCCCAGTTCCAGCGTATCTTTCTCAGCCAGCTCCTGCCGAGCGGTATCACCCAGAGTGGTAGCTTGTGCACTGCTCCATCGTAGGAAACCTTTACGGTAGCACTGCTGATTACAGGAATCAGTTCTTTTATGTAAGTTCTTAGTTTCGCGCGAATTAGAGTTAAGACTGGCCTTGAGGCCTTGTTGCAGCACAACCTTTCGAAAGTCTTTTTGCCCACGATGGACTGTCTTGCGCCCGTGTCCAACTCCATTGACACCAGGAGTCCATTTAGTTCAACATTCAGCATTATCGGGGGACAATTCGTGGTGAATGTGTGTACCCCATATACCTCTGCCTCCTCTATTTGAGGCTCTGTTTCAGCGTGATCCTCCTCTACAACGTGGTGGTTTGCAGGTTTAACAGGCTTAGCAGCTCGCCTGCAGACTCGTTGGAGGTGTCCCATTGTTGCACAGCCCTTGCAAACGTACTCTTTGAATCGGCATGAATGGAAACGATGATCACCCCCGCAGCGCCAACAAGGTGTTAATGGCCTTGCATTCATCACCCTTGATGGTGGACTCTGAGACATCTGCGGACATGTTGCTGCATGTGTGTGACCTGCCCTGTACGTTACGATTCGAAAACAACATCACTTTGTCCACAGTACTTGTAGCAGCACTTGTGTTCTGAGAGATTTGCTTCGTATTGTCACTGGTGGCTAAGAACGCCTGGGTTATCGCTATGGCCTTACTCAAGGTTGGGGTCTCTAAAGTCAAAAGTTTGCGAAGCATGGTTTCGTGGCCAATGCCAAGTAAGAAAAAGTGTCTGAGCATGTGCTTCAAATGTCCTTCAAATTCGCAATGTCCTGCAAGTCATCTTAGCTTGCCGACATACTCACCACTTCCTGGCCTTCAGACCTTTTGTAGCTGTAGAACCGATACCTCGCCATCAGAATGCTTTTGGACCAGTGTGCACAAATCGTCATATGATTTCTCCGTGGGTTTCGCTGGAGTGAGCAGATTCTTCATGAGGCCATATGTTGGTGCCCCACAGACGGTGAGGAGGATCACCCTTCTTTTGGCAGCGCTCTCTTCCCCATCTAGCTCGTTGGCCATGAAATATTGGTTGAGTCGCTCCACAAAAGCTTCCCAATCATCTCTCTCCGAAAATTTCTCCAGGATGCCCACTGTTCTCTGCATCTTTAGGTTCGCTATCTGTATCTCGTCGCCAGTTGTTGTGTATGGAGAAAGAGTCAGACTGAACACTGTGAGCTCAAAGTAAAATAGGACCTTAGTCTTTTATTGCAGGTCTCCAGAGTGCCTCTCCAACCTGTGAAGCCTTCCTAAGTACCTGTGCTCCCAAGGGATTCTGGGGGATGAGCCTTCTGGTGGCTGTACAGATTAAATACAAGTCCACATATATAACACTTTCCTTTTAGCGACCCCTCTGGTCCCCATTCTATTCTGTTGGCCTTTTTTTTTAAAGATCGCTTGGATCGTCATACACCGCTGCCCCAGTAGGTTACTATTGTACTCCTTCTTGTTTGTGCTGCGCCCGGTTAATATAGTTTCATTAGTATTCGCTCCGTGTCACCCATCATATTTCAGGACATACTCATAACCTAAGGTTTTCTTATCCATAGGAAAAAAGAGTAAAGTTTGGGACAGTTGATAAGCATTGGTGGACATTGAAGGAGATATTTCGTAACTCTCAACAAAAATATATTCCAATGAGAAGGAAAGACTTTAAGAAAAAGGATAACCATCCTTGGTGAACTAAGGAAATAATGGATGGTATCAAATTGAAAAAACAGGCATACAACGTGGCCAAGATTAGTGGGACGCCAGAGGGTTGGGAAATTTTTAAAAACCATGAAAGAATGACTAAAAAAATAATAAAAGGAGGGAAGATAGATTATGAAAGTAAACTAGCTAGAAATATAAAAACAGATAGTAAGAGTTTCTACAGGTACATAAAAAGAAATAGAGTGGCTAAAGTAAATGTTGGTCCCTTAGAGGATGAGACTGGGCAATTAATAATGGAGAACATGACAGAGACTTTGAACAAATATTTTGTATCAGTCTTTATGGTAGAAGTCACTAAAAACCTCCCAATAATGGATAATCAAGGGGCTATAGGGAGGGAGGAACTTAAAACTATCACTATCACTAAGGAAGTAATAATCAGTAAAATAATGTAACTAAAGGTGGACAAGTCCCCTGGACCTGGTGGCTTGCATCCTAGGGTCTTAAAAGACGTGGCTGCAGAGACAGTGGATGCCTTGGTTGTAATGGACCAAAATTCTCTGGATTCTGGGAAGGCCTCAGCGGATTGGAAAACCGCAAATGTAACACCCTTATATAAACAAGGAGGCAGACAGAAAGCAGGAAACTATAGACCAGTTAATCTGTCATTGGGAAATGCTGGAGTCCATTATTAAGGAAGCATTAGCAGGACATTAGGAAAAGCATAATTCAGTCAAGCACAGTTAGCATGGTTTATGAAAGGGAAATTATGTTTGACAAATTTGCTGCAGTTTTTTGAGGATGTAAAGAGCAGGGTGGATAGGGGGGAACCAGTGGATGTGGTGTATTTGGATTTCCAGAAGGCATTCGATAATGTGCCACATAAAAGATTACTGCACAAGATAAAAGTTCACAGGGTTGGGGGTAATATTTTAACATGGATAGAGGATTGGCTAATTAACAGAAAACAGAGAGTCGGGATAAATGGGTCATTTTCCAGTTGGCAAACAGTAATTAGTGGGATGCCGCAGGGATCGGTGCTGGGGCCTCAACTATTTACAATCTATATTAATGACTTGGATGAAGGGACCGAGTGTAATGTAGCCAAGTTTGCTGATGATACAAAGATGGGTGGGAAAGCAAATTGTGAGGAGGACATGAAAAATCTGCAAAGGGATATCGACAGGCTAAGTCAGTGGGCAAAAATTTGGCGCATGGAGGATAATGTGTCAATGTGTGAGGTTATCCACTTCGGCAGAAAAAATAAAAAAGCTAATTTTTATTTAAATGGAGAAAAATTACAAAATGCTGTAGAGGCACCTGGGGGTCCTTGTGTATGAAACACAAGACGTTAGTATGCAGGTACAGCAAGTAATCAGGAAGGCAAATGGAATGTTGGTCATTATTGCAAGGGGGATGGAGTATAAAAGCAGAGAAGTCCTGCTACAACTGTAGAGGGTATTGGTGAGGCCACACCAAGACTACTGCGTACAGTTTTGGTCTCCTTATTTTAGAAAGGATATACTTGCATGGGAGGCAGTTCCGAGAAGGTTCACTAGGTTGATTCCAGAGATGAGGGGGTTGATTTATGAAGATACGTTGAATAGATTGGGTCTATACTCACTGGAGTTCAGAAGAATGAGAGGTGATATTGAAACATATAAGATAATGAGGGAGCTTGACAAAGTAGATGCAGAGAGGATATTTCCACTCATAGGGGAATCTAGAACTAGGGGGCATAGTTTCAAAATAAGGGGTCATCCATTCAAAACTGAGCTGAGGAGGAATTTCTTTTCTCATAGAGTTGTAAATCTGTGGAATTGTCTACCCTAGAGAGCTGTGGAGGCTGGATCATTGAATATATTTACGACAGAGATAGGCAGATGTTTGAGTGATAAGGGAATAAAGGGTTATCAGGGAAGTGGAGCTGATTCCATGATCAGGTCCTGTGTAATGAGACAGGATTAATAAACAATCTCCAAGTAAAGGATCCCCTTGGAATGAGTGATCATAGCATGGTTGAATTTCAAATTCAGATGGAGGGTGAGAAATTTGGATTTCTAACCAGTGTACTAAGCTTAAATAAAGGAGACTATGAAGGTCTGAAGACAGAGTTGGCTAAAGTGGACTGGGAAAATTGATTTAAATGTTGGACGATTGATGAACAGTGGTGTATATTTAAGGAGATATTTCACAACTCTCAAGAAAAATATATTCCAGTGAATAGGAAAGGGTGCAAGAGAAAAGATAGCCATCCGTGGCTAACTAAAGAAATAAAGGATGGTATCCAATTAAAACAAGGGCATACAAAGTGGCCAAAACTAGTGGGAGGACAGAAGATTGGGACACTTTTAAAAGTCAGCAAAGAACGACTAAAAAAATAATTGGGAAAGGGAAGATAGACTACGAAAGTAAACTATCACGAAATATAAAAACAGATAGCAAGAGTTTCTATTGTATATAAAAAGGAAAAGAGTGGCTAAAGTAAATGTTGGTCCCTTAGAGGATGAGACCGGGGAATTAGTAATGGGGAACATGGAAATGGCAGAAACTCTGAACAAATATTTTTTATCAGTCTTTACGGTAGAGGACATTAACAATATTACAACAGTGGATAGTCAAGGGGCTATGGGGGGGGGGGGGGGGGGGAGGTGGCGGTGGGGAACTTAACACAATCACAATCACTAAGGAGGTGGTACTCAGTAAGATAATGGGACTAAAGGCAGATAAATTCCCTGGACCTGATGGCTTGCATCCTAGGGTCTTAAGAGAAGAAATGGCAGGGATTATGGATGCATTGATTGTAATTTACCAAAATTCCCTGGATTCTGGGGAGGTTCCAGCAGATTGGAAAACTGCAAATGTAACATTCCTATTTAAAAAAGGAGACAGACAAAAAGCAGGAAACTTTTGACCAATTAGCCTAACATCTGTGGTTGGGAAAATGTTGGAGTCCATTATTAAAGAAGCAGTAGCAGGACATTTGGTAAGGCAAAATTCAGTCAGGCAGAGTCAGCATGGATTTATGAAGGGGAAGTCATGTTTGACAAATTTGCTGGAATTCTTTGAGGATGTAACGAAGAGGGTGGATAAAGAAGAACCAATGGATGTGGTGTATTTGGACTTCCAGAAGGCATATGACAAGTTGCCACATAAAAGGTTACTGCACAAGATAAAAGTTTATGGAGTTGGGGTAATATATTAGCATGGATTGAGGATTGGCTAACTAACAGAAAACAGAGAGTCGGGATAAATGGTTAATTCTCTGGTTGGTAATCAGTAACTAGTAGAGTGCTGCAGGGATCAGTGCTGGGACCCCAACTATTTACAATCTATATTAACGACTTGGAAGAAAGGACTGAGTGTAACGTAGGTAAGTTTGCTGATGATACAAAGATTGAAGGAAAAGCAATGTGTGAGGAGGACCCAAAAAATCTGCAAAAGGACATAGACAGGCTATGTGAGTGGGCACAAATTTGGCAAATGGAGTATAATGTTGGAAAGTGTGAGGTCATGCACTTTGGCAGAAAGAAATCAAAGAGCAAGTTAATATTTAAATGGAGAAAGATTGCAAAGTGCTGCAGTACAACGGGACCTGGGGGTACTTGTGCATGAAACACAAAAGGATAGTATGCAGGTACAGCAAGTGAGCAGGAAGGCCAATAGAATCTTGGCCTTTATTGCAAAGAGGATGGGATCTAAAAACAGGGCAATTTTGCTACAGTTGTACAGGGTAGTGCTGAGGCCATACTGGAATACTGTGTGCAGTTTTGGTTTCCATGTTTACAAAAGGATATACTTGCTTTGGAGGCAGTTCAGAGAAGATTCACAGATGAGGGGGTTGACTTATGAGGAAAGGTTGAGGAGGTTGGGCCTCTACTCACCTCTACTCAGAAGAATGAAAGGTGATCTTATCGAAACGTATAAGATTATGAGGGGGCTTGACAAGGTGGATGCAGAAGGGATGTTTCCACTGATTGGGATGACTAGAACTAGAGGGCATAATCTCAGAATAAGGGGCCGCCCATTTAACACTGAGATGAGGAGAAATTTATTCTCTCAGAGGGTTGTAAACCTGTGGAATTCGCTGCCTCAGAGAGCTGTGGAAGCTGGGACATTGAATATATTTAAAACAGAAATAGACAGTTTCTTAAACGATAAAGGGATAAGCGGTTATGGGGAGTGGACAGGAAAGTGGACCTGAGTCCATGATTGGAACAGCCATGATCTTATTGAATGGTGGAGCAGGCTCGAGGGGCCTACTCCTGCTCCTTTTTCTTCTGATCTTATGTTCTTATCAGATCAGCCATGATCTTATGAAATGGCGGAGCAGGCTCGAGGGGCCAAATTGCCTACTCCTGTTTCTATTTCTTATGTTCTTTTAACTCTTTCCCTCCCTGATGCCCCGTAATAGCTGCACCCCAGACTACAGTTCTACAACTCTGAGCTGAAGTTCCTCAAGATGCAGGCACTTACTGCAAACGTGGGTGTCCGGGATCACAATGCTCTGCACAAACTCCCACATGCTGCAGTTGCAGCACACCACCTGCACTGCCATCCCTATATGACCTTGTTCTATTTAATTAAATGTAATTAAATTTGGAGTTAAGTAATGTAGTTTACAGTATAGTTACTTGACTACTTAAATAATCTAATAAATATATATTATTCTGCTTCTAAGGTTGGCCAGTGTCCCTTTAAGATGACAAAGTCTAATTCCTGTAAAGAGATATGTTCCGGGGTAAATTGGAGAGTAATTGTTTCATTACAGCTTGCTGGATGCTTATAAGTCTCGAGCTCTTCCCAGCAGGAAATGACTGGGTTCTTAGAAACATAGAAACAAAGAAAATAGGTGCAGGAGTAGGCCATTCGGCCCTTCTAGCTGCACCGCCATTCAATGAGTTCATGGCTGAACATTCAACTTCAGTACCCCATTCCTGCTTTCTCGCCATACCCCTTGATCCCCCTAGTAGTAAGGACCTCATCTAACTCCTTTTTGAATATATTTCGTGAATTGGCCTCAACAACTTTCTGTGGTAGAGAATTCCACAGGTTCACCACTCTCTGGGTGAAGAAGTTCCTCCGCATCTCGTTCCTAAATGGCTTACCCCTTATCCTTAGACTGTGACCTTTGGTTCTGGACTTCCCCAACATTGGGAACATTCTTCCTGCATCTAACCTGTCTAACCCCGTCAGAATTTTAAATGTTTCTATGAGGTCCCCTCTCATTCTTCTGAACTCCAGTGAATACAAGCCCAGTTGATCCAGTCTTTCTTGATAGGTCAGTCCCGCCATCCCGGGAATCAGTCTGGTGAACCTTCGCTGCACTCCCTCAATAGCAAGAATGTCCTTCCTCAGGTTAGGAGACCAAAACTGTACACAATACTCCAGGTGTGGCCTCACCAATGCCCTGTACAACTGTAGCAACACCTCCCTGCCCCTGTACTCAAATCCCCTTGCTATGAAGGCCAACATGCCATTTGCTTTCTTAACCGCCTGCTGCACCTGCATGCCAACCTTCAATGACTGATGTACCATGACACCCAGGTCTCTTTGCACCTCCCCTTTTCCTAATCTGTCACCATTCAGATAATAGTCTGTCTCTCTGTTTTTACCACCAAAGTGGATAACCTCACATTTATCCACATTATACTTCATCTGCCATGCATTTGCCCACTCACCTAACCTATCCAAGTCGCTCTGCAGCCTCACAGCATCCTCCTCGCAGCTCACACTGCCACCCAACTTAGTGTCATCCGCAAATTTGGAGATACTACATTTAATCCCCTCATCTAAATCATTAATGTACAGTGTAAACAGCTGGGGCTCCAGCACAGAACCTTGCGGTACCCCACTAGTCACTGCCTGCCATTCTGAAAAGTACCCATTTACTCCTACTCTTTGCTTCCTGTCAGACAACCAGTTCTCAATCCATGTCAGTACACTACCCCCAATCCCATGTGCTCTAACTTTGCACATCAATCTCTTGTGTGGGACCTTGTCGAACGCCTTCTGAAAGTCCAAATATACCACATCAACTGGTTCTCTCTTGTCCACTCTACTGGAAACATCCTCAAAAAATTCCAGAAGATTTGTCAAGCATGATTTCCCTTTCACAAATCCATGCTGACTTGGACCTATCATGTCACCTCTTTCCAAATGCACTGCTATGACATCCTTAATAATTGATTCCATCATTTTACCCACTACCGATGTCAGGCTGACCGGTCTATAATTCCCTGTTTTCTCTCTCCCTCCTTTTTTAAAAAGTGGGGTTACATTGGCTACCTTCCACTCTATAGGAACTGATCCAGAGTCAATGGAATGTTGGAAAATGACTGTCAACGCATCCACTATTTCCAAGGCCACCTCCTTAAGTACTCTGGGATGCAGTCCATCAGACCCTGGGGATTTATCGGCCTTCAATCCCATCAATTTCCCCAACACAATTTCCCGGCTAATAAAGATTTCCCTCAGTTCCTCCTCCTCACTAGACCCCCCGACCCCTTTTATAACCGGAAGGTTGTTCGTGTCCTCCTTCGTGAATACCGAACCAAAGTACTTGTTCAATTGGTCCGCCATTTCTTTGTTCCCGTTATGACTTCCCCTGATTCTGACCTTTCAAATATTTTTTTAAAGATCATTTTGCAACCATATCAAAGTGTGACATCTGAAGTATGAACACTCAAAACTAGATTTGGTTTAAAGGCTGCAGACACACTGCAACCCAGCAGACCTCCACTGAGACAACATTTGGTTTAGTGCTGGGTTGCACAATGAGGTGGGAAGTGTTTGATCCAGTGTTCTGTGTATACCCTCACAGTATGGATGTCCTCATTTGCTCCCTAATGGCAGTGGAGCATTCATTCGATTTTACCTAAACTTAGGAGCATGGGTATGATTACTGTGCTGACAATCACCAAGAATTGGAACATTGACCAGAAACCTTAGTATTACTTTGGATGGCTAGTTTTATCGCAGCAATTTTACTGATATTTAGCATGATATGGTAGAAACATAAGAAATAAAGGGCTGCACTGGAAGGAGGTTCCAGGTTTTTGCAGACTACACGAGCACAGATTCTCGACTGCCCAGCTCTAGCAATAAGGGCTCAATTGCTAGCATTGTAGTTGTAGTGTAGGGAGAAGGAGTCAGACTGAACACTGTGAGCTCAAAGTTAAATGTGACCTTAGTCTATTATTGCAGGTCTCCAGAGTGCTTCTCTAACCTGTGAAGCCTTCCTAAGTACCTGTGCTCCCAAGGGATTCTGGGGGATGAGCCTTCTGGTAGCTGTACAGAGTAAATACAAGTCCACATACATAACACTTTCCTTTTAGCATATATACCAGCGACCCCTCTGGTCCCCATTTTATTCCGTTGGCCTTTTTTTTTAAAGATCGCTCGAGTCGTCATACACCGCCGCCCCAGTAGGTTACTATTGTACTCCTTCTTGTTTGCGCTGCACCTGGTTAATATATAACACCACTCCCCCACAAAGTCAATAGTGTAACTAGTTACAATGTGAGTTGATCTGGAGCCCTTTTTGCCCTGGTTGCTCGACTCGGTGTGAAAGTTGGTGTTGTTGAATCATTTGTTGAGCCCTCGCTGGGCTGCTGTGCAGCTGGCCTTGCTGGGCTGCCTGGTGTGCTGGACCCTGCAGGGCTGCTATGGTCAACAGTGGTGCCGGTTGCCACTGGTGTGTATGTTGGGGGATCAAAAAGGGTAGGGTCCAAGGTGGGTTGCTCAGGATAGTCCGTGAATCTGAGTTTGATTTGGTCCAAGTGTTTCTGGTGAATGAGTCCATTTGAAAGTTTGACCCGAAACACCCTGCTCCCATCTTTGGCCATGACAGTGCTGGGAAGCCACTTGGGACTTTGTCCATAATTTAAAACGAATACGGGATCATTGATTTCAATCTCACGTGACACATTTGCGCTATCATGGTATGCACTTTGTTGAAGCCGCCTGCTCTCTACCTGTGAACTAACGAGAGCCTTGTCTTAAGTGCTCTTTTTATGAGCAGTTCAGCAGGTGGGATCCCAGTGAGTGAGTGGGGTCTCCTGCGGTAGCTAAGCAGGACTCGGGATAGGCGAGTCTTCAGTTACCCTCTTCAAGCCTTGCTTGATGGTTTGCACTGTCTGACCATTGGATGCTGGTTTTAAACGGGGCAGCTGTGAGATGTTTGATCCCGTTGCGGGTCATGAGTTCTTTGAACTCAGCACTGGTGAAACATGGCCCGTTGTAGGACATCAGGTAAGCCGTGAGTGGCAAACATGGCCCGCAAGCTTTCAGTGGTGGCAGCGGACGTGTTAACCGACATTATCTCACATTCAATCCACTTGGAGTATGTGTCTACAACCACAAGGAACATTTTACCCAAGAACGGGCCTGCATAGTCGACGTGCACCCTCGACCATTGTTTGGAGGGCCAAGACCATAAACGTAGCGGTGCCTCTCTGGGTACATTGCTTAACTGCGAGCATGTATTACATCTGTGAACGCAGGACTCTAAGTCCGCATCGATACCGGGACTCCACACGTAGGATCTGGCTATCGCTTTCATCATTACGATGCCTGGGTTGGTACTGTGGAGGTCATTGATGAAGGTGTCTCTGCCCTTCATGGGGACCACTACTCGATTGCTCCATAGAAGGCAGTATACCTGTATAAACATTTCATCTTTGCGCTGATGGAAAGGCTTTATCTCTTCCTGAATTTCCACTGGGACATTGGACCAGCTCCCGTGAAGCACACAGCTTTTGACTAGAGATAATAAGGGGTCCTGGCTTGTCCAAGGTTTGATCTGCTGGGCAGTGACTGGTGATTGCTCACTCTCAAATGCTTCTATAACCATGGCTAGATCTGCGGGCTGTGCCATTTCCACCCCCGTGGTGGGCAATGGCAGCCTACTGAGAGTATCGGCGCAGTTTTCTGTGCCTGGCCTGTGGCAGATGGCGTAGTTGTATGCGGACAACGTGAGCGCCCATCTCTGGATGCGGGCCGATGTATTGGTATTTATCCCTTTACTCTCGGAAAACAGGGATATAAGTGGCTTATGGTCAGTTTCCAATTTGAATTTTAGCCTAAACAGGTATCGATGCATTTTCTTTACTCCATAGACACACGCTAACGCTTCTTTTTCAATCATGCTGTCGGCTATCTCGGCCTTAGACAGACTCCTGGATGCAGAAGCAACCAGTTGCAGTTTCCCGAAATCATTAGCTTGTTGCAATACACACCCGACGCCATATAACGACGCATCACATGCTAATACCAAATGCTTACATGTATAATACAACTCAAGCAATTTGTTTGAGCATAACAATTTTCTCGCTTTTACAAAAGCATTTTCTTGGCTTTTGCCCCATACCCATTTGCCCCCTTTTCATAGTAAGACATGTAGTGGTTCTAGCAGGGTGCTGAGACCCGGTAAGAAGTTACCAAAGTAGTTCAAGAGTCCCAGAAATGACTGCAGCTTTGTCACGTTCTGTGGCCTCGGTGCATTCTCGATTGCCTCTGTCTTCACGTTGGTGGGCCTGATGCCGTCCGCCGCATTCCTCCTTCCCAGGAACTCCACTTCAGGCGACAAGAAAACGCACTTTGAGCGTTTTAACCGAAGCTCCACGCAGTTGAGTCGACTAAGAACCTCATCCAGGTTCTGCAGGTGCTCGACTGTGTTCCGACCTGTGACCAAGATGTCGTCCTAGAAGATCACGGTGTGCAGGACCGACTTCAGTAAACTTTCCATGTTTCTCTGGAATATTGCCGCCGCTGATCGGATTCCAAATGGGCAGCTATTATAAACAAAAAATAGATTTGTGTGTGTTGATGCAGGTGAGGGCCTTCGATGATTCCTCCAGTTCCTGCGTCATGTAGGCTGAATTCAGATCCAGCTTCGTGAATGTCTGTCCTCCCGCCAGCGTTGCAAAGAGGTCGTCGGCTTTTGGCAGTGGGTATTGGTCCTGCAGGGAAAAACGATTGATAGTTACTTTTTAATCGCCACAGATTCTGACGGTGCCGTCTCCCTTGAGGGCTGGGACAATAGGACTGGCCCCACTCGCTGAACTCGATCGGCGAAATGATGCCCTCTCGTTGCAGCCGGTCCAGCTCGATCTCTAACCTTTCTCTCATCATGTACAGTACTGGTCTCACCTTGTGATGGATGGGTCGCGCCCCTGGAATTAGGTGGATCTGCACTTTTGCGCCTTGGAATTTCCCGATGCCTGGTTCGGACAGCGAAGGAAATTTGTTTAAGACCTGGGCACACGAAGTATCGTCAGCGGGCGATAGCGCTTGGATGTCGTTCCAGTTCCAGCGTATCTTTCTCAGCTAGCTCCTGCCGAGAAGCGTGGGACCATCGCCCGGTACCACCGCTCCATTGTAGGAGACCTTTACGGTAGCACTGCCGATTACAGGAATCAGTTCTTTAGTGTAAGTTCTTAGTCTCGTGCGAACTGAAGTTAAGACTGGCCTTGAGGCCTTATTGCACCACAACCTTTCGAAAGTATTTTTGCCCATGATGGACTGGCTCGCGTCAGTGTCCAGCTCCATTGACACCGGGAGTCCATTTAGTTCAACATTCAGCATTATCGGGGGACAATTTGTGGTGAATGTGTTCTGCCTCCTCTATCTGAAGCTCTAGTTCGTAGTGATCCTCTGTGGATCTGTTCTCCTCTGCAACGTGGTGATTTGCAGGTTTAACAGGTTTAGTAGCTTGCCTGCACACTCGTTGGAGGTGTCGCATTGTTCCACAGCCCTTGCAAACGTACCCTTTGAATCAGCATGAATGGAAACGATGATCACCCCCGCAGCACCAGGAACATGTTAATGGCCTTGCATTCATCACCCTTGATGGTGGACTCTGAGACATCTGCAGACGTGTAGCGGCAGGTATGTGTGACCTGCCCTGTACGTTACGATTCAAAAACAACATCATTTTGTTCACAGTACTTGTAGCAGCACTTGTGTGCTGAGAGATTTGCTTCGTATTGTCACTGGTGGCAATGAACGCCTGGGCTATCGCTATGGCCTTACTCAAGGTTGGTGTCTCTATAGTCAAAAGCTTGCGAAGTATGGCTTCGTGGCCAATGCCAAGTATGAGAAAGTCTCTGAGCATGTGCTCCAAATATCCTTCAAATTCGTAATGTCCTGCAAGGCGTCTCAGCTCGGCAACATAACTCACCACTTCCTGGCCTTCAGACCTTTTGTAGGTGTAGACCCGGTACCTCGCCATCAGAATGTTTTTCTTCGGGTTCAAATGCTCTTGGACCAGTGTGCACAAATCGTCATACGATTTCTCCGTGGGTTTCGCTGGATTGAGCAGATTCTTCATGAGGCCATACGTCGGTGCCCCACAGATGGTGAGGAGGATCGCTCCATGTTTGGCAGTGCTCTCTTCCCCATCTAGCTCGTTGGCCATGAAGTATTGATCGAGTCTCTCCACAAAAGCTTCACAATCATCTCCCTCCAAAAATTTCTCCAGGATGCCCACTGTTCTCTACATCTTTGGGTTCGTTATCTGTATCTTGTCGCCAGTTGTAGTGTATGGAGAAGTCAGACTGAACACTCTGAGCTCAAAGAAAAGTGTGACCGTAGTCTTTTATTGCAGGTCTCCAGATTGCCTCTCCAACCTGTGAAGCCTCTATATATACCTGAGCTCTCAAGAGACTATAGAATTCCTTGGGACTCCAGGGGATGAGCCCTCTGGTGGTTATACAGAGTAAATGCAAATATACATATATAACAATAGTGACAATTTTTCTATACAGAGAGAAGTGAACGCAAACGCTTCCTGAGGGTTAAGTAAACAAATCTTATAAACAGTATCATCATTATGGTCAGGACAAATGGCTGCGATTTCACTACACACGGCGGGATCGATGTGGCCAGGGTTGGTTGCGTGTGGTATGCTCGCTCCTGACAGAAGGCCACTCTCTTTCCCGAATCCTCCGCTGATTGGGCTTATTCCTGCGGGTTTCTCAGCCAATTAGGAGGAAGCTAGTCTGGTGATGTCACTGGATGACACATAATCAGCCGGTTTCCTTAAAGGGACCATGTCCACAATGATTTTTACAGTTCTTCAGTCAGTGTTCTGCAGCATTCAGGCGCTGCAAAGGACCTCCCCAGGACACCAGTGCAGCCTGGTTGCGCAATGCACAGGAGGGCACAAGCAAGGATGTTGTCAGGAGGACTAGGCTGCAGTGGCGCAAACTTTTCAATAATCTCAGTAGATCAAGAAACATTACTGCAATCTTATTCAATCTTATCCTGCTGTGCCACGCATCACATCGCCTTCCCTTCCCTACTCCTGCAGATCCTTACTCACACAAACTTACCTTGCACCTCCACCATCCCTCTCTATCTCTATCTATAGTATCAGTTCACCATTTCACTAGCCACCCCTCACACTCACCCTCATCCTTGTCCAATCATACCAACTAACAACACACAAGTGCAGGCACTTGCGTCCTTTAGCCAATATTCATATATAGTTAATATTGATCCATTGTCAAATATTAAAATCTTTATTTTCAGCTCTTTGTGTTCTGAAACAGATTTGTGGGCGCCTTTGGAAGTGGCTCAGTGAGTTGTAGTGAATGGTGAGATGATAGGGGTACTCCCACAATGGTGATGAGTATGAAAGGAATGTGATGGATATTACAGGGATGCTTTATCATGCTGGTGTGGGGTGTTGCGAACCTGGCACATCATGTGGCAGTCAGGGTGTACAGCATGACGTGAAGTAAATATGGCCATGATGAGGCCATCACTGGTTTCCCGGGCAGCAATGTGGTCGGGTGCTGATGCCCTGTGTACTGTGCAGCATCAGGTGATTGTGGAGAAGGTTGGTGTTTTTGTTGGTGATGCTGGTGTGTGTAGTGATGTTGGTGTTAGGGCTGATAGTGGTGGGATTTGAAGGAACAAGATGAGATTTTCTCAAGGACACCGATGCTGCTGGAATAGATGGCAAGTGAGGTTGAGAAGCGCCCTGTCAGTGGTGAGGGAGGTTGCTCTAAGGAGGTGACAGTGAATAGAGAGTTCACTGCAAACACTTCGAAAGTACATACAGCTCAAAAGTCTCTTCCAAAACCTGAAGGCGTTGACTTCTGACATTGGAAAGTGAACAGTTGTGAAATGGTAGCTTTTGCAGCTTCTGCAGCTGTCAACTAGCCAAAGCAATAGAGAGTCACTGAGAACCCCACTGCACTTACCTGCTGTGTTCTCCGAGGCACGGCAAACCCGTCAAAAGATTGTTAAAATTGTAAGTGCATGCTATTAAGCCTCTTAACTAGCATTTAAGTACATTTTAATGATATTAATTACCTGTCCTGCCGCTTGCTGCCAGGTCTGCTACCCGAACATAGATCTGACAGGTCAGAAACTCACACAGAGGTGGGTTCAGAACAGGATTCCAAACCAGTGTCAATCATGGCCATTTTGACAACATGCCTGCCTCCAAACCTGCACTCGCAGGGCTGGGAAGATTCTGGCCGATGGATGGATTACTGCATTACTGAGAACAGAACTCTAGGGGCTAGATCTTACTTTTATCACCAGGTGGGAAACGAGCAGTAGTAGATTGGCTGCTCATTAAATACTAGGCCAGATGTTTCTTCCCATTGCCTTCAATGCAAAGGAGAATCGGGATGGGGTGTATAATCAGTAGCCGATCTGCCACCACCAGATTTCCTCCCAGTGGTGAAAGTTAAAATCTACCCCCAGGTGTGTCTAATATGATTTTTTTAAGGCAAATGATCAAATCCCACTGTATTTGAATGAGTTGTCACATGCTTCAGTTAATGGGGGGGTTACAATTTAAAAAGGTGATCATTTAATTCCAACTTGAACATTCTATTTAATAGACTTCAACAAGGACTGATAAATTATTTATGAGTACAGAGGATTACTGTTACTGTTGAGATACAACACCAGGCATAATACTTAAAGTAATAGCATAAAATAATAATTGTATGTTTTTCTTTTTTTTTAAATCAGTTCTTCCCTCTTTTTAGATTTTCCATCATGATATTTTGTTGATGGATGGGAAGGCAGCAACCAGGGCCAATTGAGTGGACCAGTAAAAATGTGGGAAGAATGCCTCAGTGATTTCCCCACCTCCCCCTTACTCCCCATGGGAAATTGTCTTTGCCTGTGACAGTGTCTTCTACTTTTAGCCGTGTGCCATTACAACACCATCAAAGTGGTTCCATCATGATGGTCAGACAATGCATTTTGCAATTTTGACAAGAGGAGCTGAGCTAACTTTGGTGGAAGAATTTCCCTGATCACTATAGAGATGATTTCTTATGTTACACTTCAAAAGTACTTCATTGGCTGCAAAGTGCTTTGTAACATCCTTGAGGTTGTGAAAGGCACAATATAAAGGCACATCTTTATTTTTATGAAATTGCACTACAGGCTCACTGTGAAGCTGTAAAATCTCTCCTTATAAGTAGTGAATGTATTTACAGTTTTGCTGTGTATTGTGTAACGATCAGAGCAAAAACAATACTTCAAAGGCAAAAAGCATTGATTAAGCCGCATTTATTAACTTTCAGCAATGTGCTGATGGCATGAAATGTGTCTCGGATTGTAGGTTCACCAATGTAATTCAAACATTTTGTACTACATTTAGTATCCAAAAAATGATGCGGATGTTTTACAAATGAAAAGTGGTACAGTTGCTCTAGGACAGAAGTCATTTTTCAGGAATTCATGGGTTACAGATGTTCTGGGAAATGCTACTTGTGCAACTTGGGAAGTGTAGTTTATCCTCTACACATTGAAGGATGAAATGCAATTTCCACAGAACTTAATAACTTACTGACAAAGTAGAAGTAATATATAATATTTGGAACTTTTTGGCACTGAAACCACTTCTATAAACTGTCTCATATCATACACAGATTTATTAGCCATAAGCTATTAATTGTTGATTTGTCCTAAAATGTGTTTTTGGTTTGCCATGAGATGATTTATCAGGATCTTGCATGTAACAAATCTAAAAATAACCAATATCTAGATAAATGATATGGAAATAATTTCAGTCAGTTATCAATAATTACCAATAGGAACAATCTGATATATATAATAAAATATGCAAATACAAATACGAAATTATACAGGAAATTGAATTACCAGTACTGTTGTGCATTTTTACATTAATAACATCTATCAGTATTGCTAATAAGTTAAAATAATAAACGCTTTTATTTTTATAATGTAATCATATAGGGCCTGAAATTCTTGGACATACCTCCCCCTATCGCCCTTGTACCGCCCACTTACCACCTAAAAATGCGATTTTGGAGAAAAAACACCTACATATTGCCGACATACCACTCAGCAGAATATTCATCATTGACATACCGCCAAGTGGTATGCACACCATCCACCATCCACCATGTAGAACCGCCCGCATAGCGCCCAAAAAGTCCGATTTTCATCGCATACTGCCGACATATCACTGGAGCTGCATACCGTCCTGGAAAAGGTGGTTTTAAGTGATGTTAAGTGGGCGGGAATGGGCGGTAATGCTTGGAGCCACCATTTTTAAATCGGGAACAGTCAGCTAAAGCAACACCTTGTATTTCTGAGGTGAACAGTGACTTTACAGTGTGATTTATAGTGGGAAAGATATTTTTATTGGTACTGAATAATTTTAAGATCAAAGGCATTTTTGTTATATTTTTTTCATTGAAAAATATTCTGGAGATTTAAAAAGAATAGGGTCTCTACTATCTCAGCCTGTATTGCGGACTACCTGACTAATGGAGGATCCAGAGGTGAGAAGGTTTATTGAGCAGAGTTAACAGGGTAATGAAGGACGTCACAGACTGATGAGGAGGAGGAGGCCTAACCCGCAAAGGATTTTCAGGGAGAAGTGCTCATGCTTGGACTTGACTGATCCACAGTGCGTTTGAAGGCTGTGCTTTCAAAAAGAGGTGATCAATGAAATTTGCCAGCTCATTAAGGCAGACCTGCAGCCCCGTACCACCAACATTACTGCACTCTCTGTCGAGATGGAGGTGACTGCGGCACTTTCCTTTCATGCATGTAGCTCTTTTCAGGCATCAGCTGGGGATATTTGCTGCATTTCTCAATATGCTACTCATTGCATTTGACAGGTAACCAAAGCACTGTATGCACGCCGGATGAAATTTATAAACTTCCCAATGACCAGGGAGGTACAGAGTGACAGGGCTTTGAGATTTGTGCGCATTGCCGGTTTCCCCAAGGTGCATGGTGCTGTTGACTGTAACCATATTGCTCTGCGAGCACTATTACAGGAGGTGGAGGTGCACCGAAACCGCAAGGGATTTCACTCTCTCAATGTGCAACTCGACCATACATAGCACATAATGGCAGTGAATGCCAACTTTACAGGGAGCATCCATGATAAATTGGCCAGAAAAAGCAGGAAACCTGAGGACTGGGAGAAATTTAGAATTCAGCAGAGGAGGACAAAGAGTCTAATCAGTAGGGGGAAAATGGAGTATGAGAGGAAGCTTGCATGCAACATAAAAACTGACTGCAAAACCTTCTATAGATATGTGAAGAGAAAAAGATTAGTGAAAACAAATGTAAGTCCTTTGCAGTCAGAATCAGGTGAATTTATAATGGGGAACAAAGAAATGGCAGACCAATTGAACAAATACTTTGGATCTGTCTTCACTAAGGAAGACACAAATAACCTTCTGGAAATACTAGGGGTTCGAGGGTCTAGTGAAAAGGAGGAACTGAAGCAAATCCTTATTAGTCAGGAAATTGTGTTAGGGAAATTGATGGGATTGAAGGGCGATAAATCCGCAGGGTCTGATAGGCTGCATCCCAGAGTACTTAAGGAAGTGGCCCTACAAATAGTGGATGCATTGGTGATCATTTTCCAACGTTCTATTGATTCTGGATCAGTTCCTCTGGACTGGAGGGTAGCTAATGTAACACCACTTTTTTAAAAAGGAGGGAGAGAGAAAACTGGGAATTATAGACCGGTTAGCCTGACATCGGTGGTGGGGAAAATGCTGGAATCAATTATTAAAAATGTAACTAGTAGAGTGGATAAGGGAGAACCAGTGGATGTGGTGTATTTGGACTTTCAAAAGGCTTTTGACAACGTCCCACACAAGAGATTAGTGTGCAAAATTAAACCACATGGTATTGGGGGTAATGTATTGACGTGAATAGAGAATTGGCAGACAGGAAGCAGAGAGTCGGAATAAATGGATCCTTTTCAGAATGGCAGACAGTGACCAGTGGAGTGCCGCAGTGTTCAGTGCTGGGACCCCAGCTATTTACAATATATATCAATGATTTAGATGAAGGAATTGAGTGTAATATCTTCAAGTTTGCAGATGACACTAAGCTGGGTGGCAGTGTGAGCTGTGAGGAGGATGCTAAGAGGCTGCAGGGTGACTTGGACAGGTTAGGTGAATGGGCAAATGCATGGCAGATGCAGTATAATGTGGATAAATGTGAGGTTATCCACTTTGGTGGCAAAAACAGGAAGGCAAAATATTATCTGAATGGTGACAGATTAGGAAAAGGGGAGGTGCATCGGAACTTGGGTGTCATGGTACATCAGTCATTGATGTTTTGCATGCAGATACAGCAGGCCGTGAAGAAGGCAAATAGCATGTTGCCCTTCATAGCTAGAGGATTTGAGTATAGGAGCAGGGAGGTCTTACTGCAGCTGTACAGAACCTTGGTGAGGCCACACCTGGAATATTCTGTTCAGTTTTGGCCCCCTAATCTGAGGTAGGACGTTCTTGCTATTGAGGGAGTACAGCAAAGGTTCACAAGATTAATTCCCAGGATGGCAGGACTGACGTATGAGGAGAGACTGGATCAACTGGGTTTGTATCCACTGGAGTTTAGAAGAATGGGAGGGGATCTCATAGAAACATATAAAATCCTGACGGGACTGGACAGGTTCGAGGTAGGAAGAATGTTCCCGTTGCTGGGGAGTTCCAGAACCAGGGGTCACAGACTAAAATAAGGGGTAAGCCATTTAGGACCGAGATGAGGAGAAACTTCTTCACTCAGAGAGTGGTTAATCTGTGGAATTCTCTACCGCAGAAAGTTGTTGAGGCCAGTTCATTAGATATATTCAGAAGGGAGTTAGATATGGCCCTTACGGCCAAAGGGATAAGGGGTATGGAGATAAAGCATGAATGGGGTACTGGGGTTGAATGATCAGCCATGATCTTATTGAATGGCGGTGTAGGCTCGAGGGGCCGAATGGCCTGCTCCTGCACCTATTTTCTATGTTTCTATGTTTCTATGATGTGCACATCTTACATGAGAGAACTGTGTCTGAACTGTTGAAGTCTGAGCCACAAGGTAATTGCTGGATGCTGGGGGAAAAAGTGTACGGCCTCGCCACCCAGCTCTTGATCCCACTGTGGAACCCACAGACAGAAGCCGAGCAATGATATAATAAGAGCCATATAGTCACAGCTAATATTATCGAAAAGGCAATTGGAGTGCTGAAGCAGTGCTTTCGATCCTTGGGCCACTCAGGAGGTAGGTTGCAATACCACCCTGAGCAGGTTGCTCAGTTCACAACGGTGTGCTGTATGTTGCATAATTTAGCAATCATGCGGGACAGGAATTGCCACAGGGGACTGCGGGACCACCTGCAGGAGATGGAGGAGGAAGAAGAGGAAAATTAGAGGGATGAGGATAAGGAGGAGCTTCCAGATGAACCCATGGCACCACCCGCCACCCCCCGCCCCCCAACACCACAGCGGAGGGCATGCAGACCGTATGCCACTGTAAAATTGTTACAGCAGTAGCTCATAAATGAACGCTTTGCTTGAATGTGGTAAGCTGCGTTTTGGGCCCCAGATGACCCTGATGACTGTTACCCCAAAAGTTTGACACTGTACAAGAGTGCTTAATTCAATTCAAACGTTTATGTAAAATGTCAAAAATATAAAACAATTTGTAAAACTTATAACTATAAAACTACTTTAACAACTTTAATAACAACTTTAACAAAACTTTAACAACTTTAATAAACTTTAAAACATCAAACTTCAATTGTTCAATGAACAAGTACAATAAAAGACTGTTTACTGTCCTCGACCACGACCTCGACCACGTGCTACACCACCCTTGGGACTATTTCCCCCTTTCTTACTCCCACCCTTCCCTTTCCCAATGCCCCTGAGCCCAGACCTCCCAGTGGTGGTACCAATCTGGCATGCAGCACCGCACCCCGAGTGCTGTTGCTGTCGTTGGAGGTCAGACATTGCCGGTGCAATAAGTGGAGCCTCAGGAGAAGGTCGTGATGTGGAAGGCACGGCTTCAGGGCTGGAAGATGTAGGCAGTACCCCACCCTCAGGTGCTGTCGACCTGACTACTATAGGATTCCGCGCCATGTCCTAATCCCATCGATTGCCGCATGGCTTCGACAGAGTCGGCGGTTCGCTCCTTTTCAATGATCAGACGTGACATATCCTCTGACTGCAGCTCTGATAGAGCTGCGATGTTTGCGGCTATCATAGCCATGGCCTTGAGCAGCTCTCGACCTATGTTGAAGCTGGCCTGTGACAGACGCACCATGTCCTGGTACACGCCTGTCATTTATATACATGCTGTTTGTAGCCACCAGATGGTGTCATTGTTGGAGGTCACTGAGCAGCACGCACATGGTGTTGTTCGGATATGAAAGGCCAGACATTTTGTGAGTCAGGCATTTTGGGACTAAATAAAGGACAGGCGAGGTTGTACCTTGTTTCGTTAAACAGTACTCAGTTTGAGCCTTTATTGCAACATAACATTTGCCGATGAGATTACAAGATCCTTTGTTTGCAAAATGAGCACGATTGGATTTTTAGAGCGATTTGTGGAGGGAGAAGATTGGTAGAATTTGTGAGCCGTTTGAACCAGTACTTCGTGGACAGCAAAATGAAGATGAAGATCGGCACCGGGCCGAGTTATCACTGTGTGCCGTTCAAAGATCTACGGTCTGATAAAGAATCTACTCACGCCTAGAGATCCAACAGAGAAAACGTATCAGGAGTTGTATACATCGAAACATAGAAACATAGAAAATAGGTGCAGGAGTGGGCCATTCGGCCCTTCGAGCTGCACCGCCATTCAATAAGATCATGGCTGATCATACCTTAAGTACACCTGTCCTGCTTTCTCTCCATACCCCTTGATCCCCTTAACCGTAAGGGCCATATCTAACTCCCTCTTGAATACATCCAGTGAACTGGCATCAACAATTCGCTGCGGCAGGGAATTTCACAGGTTAACAACTCTCTGAGTGAAGAAGCTTCTCCTCATCTCAGTCCTAAATGGCCTACCCCTTAACCTAAGACTATGTCCCCTGGTTCTGGACTTCCCCACCATCGGGAACATTCTTCCCGCATCTATCCTGTCCAGTCCCGTCAGAATCTTATACGTTTCTATGAGATCCCCTCTCATCCTTCTAAACTCCAGTGAATAAAGGCCCAGTTGATCCAGTCTCTCCTCATATGACAGCCCAGTCATCCCTGGACTCAGTCTGGTGAATCTTCGCTGCACTCCCTCAATAGCAAGAACGTCCTTCCTCAGATTAGGAGACCAAAACTGAACACAATATTCCAGGTGAGGCCTCACTAAGGCCCTGTACAGCTGCATTAAGACCTCTCTGCTTCTACATTCAAATCCCCTTGCTATGAAGGCCAACATACCATTTGCCTTCTTTACCACCTGCTGTACCTGCGTGCCCACTTTCAGTGACTGATGAACCATGACACCCAGGTCTCGTTGCACCTCACCTTTTCCTAGTCTGCCGCCATTCAGATAATATTATGCCTTCGTATTTTTGCCCCCAAAATGGATAGCCTCACATTTATCCACATTATACTGCATCTGCCATGAATTTGCCCACTCATCTAACCTGCCCAAGTCACCCTGCAGCCTCTTAGTGTCCTCCTCACAGCTCACACCGCCACCCAGTTTAGTGTCATCCGCAAACGTGGAGATATTACACACTATTCCTTCATCTAAGTTGTTAATGTACATTGTAAAGAGCTGGGGTCCCAGCACTGAGCCCTGCGGCACTCCACTAGTCACTGCCTGCCATTCTGAAAAGGACCTGTTTATCCCCACTCTCTGCTTCCTGTCTTCCAACCAGTTCCCTATCCACGTCATTATATTACCCCCAATACCATGTGCTTTGATTTTGCACACCGATCTCTTGTGCGGGACCTTGTCAAAAACCTTTTGAAAGTCCAAATACACCACATCCACTGGTTCTCCCTTGTCCACTCTGCTAGTTACATCCTCAAAAATTCCAGAAGATTCGTCAAGCATAATTTCCCTTTCATCAATCCATGCTGACTTGGTCCAATCCTGTTACTGCTTTCCAAATGCACTTCTATTTCATCCTTAATGATTGATTCCAACATTTTCCCCACTACTGATGTCAGGCTATCCGGTGTATAATTACCCATTTTCTCTCTCCCTCCTTTTTTAAAAAGTGGTGTTACATTAGCTACCCTCCAGTCCATAGGAACTGATCCAGAGTCGATAGACTGTTGGAAAATGATTACCAATGCATTCACTATTTCTAGGGCCACTTCCTTGAGTACTCTGGGATTCAGGCTATCAGGCCCTGGGGATTTATCGGACTTCAATCCCATCAATTTCCCTAACACAATTTCCCGCCTAATAAGGATATCCTTCAGTTCCTCCTTCTCACTAGACCCACTGTCCCCTAGTGCCTTCGGCAGGTTATTTGTATCTTCCTTCGTGAAGACAGAACCGAAGTATTGGTTCAATTGGTTTGCCATTTCTTTGTTCCCCATTATAAATTCACTGCAAGGGACCTACGTTTGTCTTTACTAATCTTTTTCTCGTCACGTATTTATAGAAGCTTTTGCAGTCAGTTTTTATATTCCCTGCAAGCTTCCTCTCATACTCTATTTTCCCCCTCCTAATTAAACCCTTAGTCCTCCTCTGTTGAATTCTAAATTTCTCCCAGTCCTCAGGTTTGTTGCTTTTTCTAGCCAATTTATATGCCTCTTATTTGGCTTTAACACTATCCTTAATTTCCTTTGTTAGCTATGGTTGAGCCACCTTCCCAGTTTTATTTTTACTCCAGACAGGAATGAACAATTGCTGAAGTTCTTCCATGTGATCTTTAAATGTCTGCCACTGCTTATCCACCGTCAACCCTTTGAGTATCCTTTGCTAGTCTATTCTAGCCAATTCACGCCTCATACCATCGAAGTTACCTTTCCTTAAGTTCAGGACCCTAGTTTCCGAATTAACTTTGTCACTCTCCATCTTAATAAGGAATTCTATCATATTATGGTCACTTTTCCCCAAGGGGCCTCGCACAACAAGATTGCTAATTTGTATGGGAGCACTTCAAGCCAGATGACAGCATCATCTTCTCGAGATACAAATTTTATACACACGTTCGATCGGAGGGCCAGAGCGTGGCAGAATTTGTTGCTGACCTGAGACGTCTAGCGGGACCGTACAAGTTTGGGACGGGGTTGACAGACATGCTGCAGGACTTCTTTGTTATCGGTGCAACCACGAGGTGATCCTGCGCAAACTTTTGTCGGTGGAGGAGTTGGATTTAAATAGATTGCTCAATCATGTATGCCGACGGACAGGAGTTTAAAGCAAATGTCGGTGAAGAACCGAACCTCGGCAACTACTGTAAATGCAATTGATTCGGTGTTTGGCAGAGCAGCACATGGCAGGGCCTATCCGGCTGCATTCGCAAATGATTCAACTTTCGGCAAAGCAGCATGTGGCAGGGCCTATCCGGCTGTGTTCGCGAAACCTGTGGCTGCCCAAAGTCACCAGCGGGAATGTATCCAACTTCTCCATGTTGGTGTTGTGGGGGAAATCATCGGCACTTCCGATTTAAGCAATATAGTTGCAAAGGCTACCTGAGAAAGGGGCATCTCCAGTGCAAGTGTCCATAGATGAGCAAGTGAGCTGTGACACACCACGTGGAGGATGAGAGTCAGACTATCGCGGAGCTGGATACGCAATCCGAGATGCCAGAGGAGGAAGTATATGGACTGTACTCTTTCATAACCAAGAGTAAACCAATTTTGATTCATGTGAAGTTTAACGGGATACCAGTATCGATGGAACTGGACACAGGGGCAAGTCAATCGATCATGAATGAGAGGGCATTTAATAAGCTGTGGGATACTAAGACTGCGAGGCCCAGGCTGAGCCCTGTTGATGCCAAGCTGCGCACGTACACCAAAGAACTGATAAAGGTGTTTGGCAGTGCACAAATTAACGTGTTGCATAATGGTGCAGTTCACGAGTTACCGCTGTGGATTGTTCCAGGCAATGGCACAATGCTGTTCAGCAGGAGCTGGTTGGAAAAAATCAGATGCGACTGGAACGACATAAAGGCGTTGTCGTCGTCGGAAGATACATGTGCCCAAGTATTGAGCAAGATCCCCTCGCTGTTCGAACCAGTTATCGGCAACTTCACGGGAGCTAAGGTACAGATCCACGTGGACTCAGATGCAAGATCCGTCCATCATAAAGCTCGGGCAGTGCCGTATATGGTGAGGGAGAAGGTCAAAGTTGAACTGGACAGACTCCAGCATGAAAGGATCATATCATTGGTTGAATTTAATGAATGGGCCAGCCCCATTGTTCCTGCACTGAAACGTGATGGCACAGTCAGAATCTGTGGAGACTACAAGGCTATGATCAATAGGGTTTCGAAACAAGATCAGTACCCATTACCGAAGGCTGATGACTTGTTTGCGATGCTAGCCGGAAGGAAGTAGTTCACAAAACTGGACTTGACGTCAGCTTATATGATGCAGGAATTGGTCGAGACATCGAAGAGACTTACGTGCATTAACACGCACAAAGGACTGTTTATTTACCACAGGTGCCCTTTTGGAATTCGCTCAGCTGCAGCAATGATCCAGAGGAATATGGAAAGTCTACTGAAGTCCGTTCCCAGAACCGTCGTGTTCCAAGATGACATCCTGATCACCGGTCGTGACTCCAAGGAACATCTGAACAATCTGGAAGATGTTCTACTGCGTTTGGACAGAGTGGGACTCAGACTTAAATGCCTGAGGTGCGTCTTCATGGCACTGGAGGTCGAATTCCTCGGGAAAAAAATCGCCGCTGATGACATCAGACCTACTGAAGTGAAAACCAAAGCCATCAAAAATGCACCCAAGCCGCAGAACATGACAGAGCTGTGTTCATTCCTGGGTCTACTCAACTACTTTGGTAACTTCCTACCTAAATTGAACACCTCACTTGAACCACTGCACATGCTATTGAGAAAAGGCGACAACTGGGTGTGGGGCTCATTGCAAGACAGAGCTTTCGAGAAAGCCACCAATCTGCTTTGCTCGAACAAGCTGCTGGTACATTATGACCCATGTAAACGTTTAGTTTTGGCCTGTGACGCATTGCCATATGGAATTGATTGTGAGTTACAACAAGCTAATGAGTCGGGGAAACTTCAACCTGTCACGTATGCATCATCTAAAGCAGAATGAGCCTATGGTATGGTAGAAAAAGAAGCTGTAGCGTGTGTGTACGGTCTTAAAAAATGCATCAATACCTGTTCGGTCTGAGGTTCGAATTAGAGACCGATCACAAGTCGCTCATTTCGTTGTTTTCCGAGAGCAAAGGTATGAATACCAATGCTTCATGCTGCATCCAAAGGTGGGCACTGGCATTATCTGCCTATGATTATATAATTTGCCACAGACCTGGCACAAAGAATTGTGCTGATGCTTTGAGCCAGTTGCCGTTGCCCACACTGGAGGTGGAAATGCCACAACCGGCAGATTTAATGTTAATGGATGCTTTTTAGAGTGAAGGTACCCCTGTCACGGCTCAACCAGTCAAGACCTGGACCAGCCAGGACCAGATGTTATCGGTGGAAAAGGGTTGCATCCACAAATGGGATTGGTCTGCCATACCTAAGCAAATGTGCAAGGAGGCCAAGCCGTACATTCGTCGTAAAGACGAACTGTCCATTCAAGCAGGTTGCATATTGTGGGGTAATCATGTTGTAATGCCCAAAAAAGGGAGAGAGAAGTTTGTGCGTGAATTACACAGCACACATCCTGGTTATAGTGATGATGAAGGCCATCGCCAGGTCCCACGTATGGTGGCCAGGAATTGATTCTGAGCTGGAAGCATGCATGCATCAGTGCAACACCTGCATGCAGCTCAGCAAAGCACCAGCGGAATCGCCGTTGAGTCTGTGGTCATGGCCATCCAAACATTGGTCCAGGATCCATGTAGATTTTGCAGGTCCCTTCCTGCGCAAGATGTTTTTAGTGGTGGTGGATGCTTATTCAAAGTGGATATAATGCGTCACCATGTCATCCAGAACATCCATGGCAACCATAGAGAATCTCAATGTCATGTTTGCGACACATGGTCTGCCTGACATTGTGATGAGCGACAATGGGACATGCTTCACCAGTCAGGTGTTTCAGGAGTTAGTAAAACTTAACAGCATAAAACATGAAATGTCAGCACCATTCAAGCCTGCATCCAACGGGCAAGCAGAACGTGCAGTACAAATTATCAAGCAAAGCATGAGGAGAGTAACCCAAGGGTCACTGCAGACCCACTTGTCTTGCATACTGCTGAGCTACAGGACAAGACCCCGCTCACTCACAGGGGTCTCGTCTGCTGAACTCATGATGAAAAGAGGTCTTAAGACCAAGTTATCTCTTATACACCCGGATTTAAGTAATCATGTTGAATACAGAAGTCCGATTCAACAAGGGTACCACGATTGCGCAACTGTGTCATGTGAGATTTCTGTTAATGATCCTGTATATGTGTTGAATTATGGTCAGGGTCCCAAATGGATCGCTGGTACGGTCATGGTTGTTGTGTATTGTGCTGATGTTTTGAGCCAGTTGCCGTTGCCCACACTGGAGGTGGAAATGCCACAACCGGCAGATTTAATGTTAATGGATGCTTTTGAGAGTGATAGTACCCCTGTCACGGCTCAACCAGTCAATACCTGGACCAGCCAGGACCAGATGTTATCGGTGGAAAAGGGTTGCATCCACAAATGGAATTGGTCTGCTATACCAAAGCAAATGTGCGATGAGGCCAAGCCGTACATTCGTCATAAAGACACTCCCATGTTCCGCCACCAGGGAGCTCAACCCCTGAAGTTCAAAGGGATCCCAGCATCCCTTGGGAGCACTGTATACAGGCCCCTAAGGCCTGTTCCTCACTCTGGAGGGTCTTATTAAAGACTGAGGTCACTGTTACTTACCCTCCCTGTGTGCAGCCTCATCTGTGTTAGGAACACAACAACTGGCGACGAAAATACGAATCCAACGCAAAGATGCAGCAAACTGTGGGCATCCTGGAGAAGTTCTCAGAGGATGAGGACTGGGAAGCCTATGTCGAACGGCTAGACTAGTACTTTGCAGCCAACGAGCCGGACGGAGAAGGAAGCACTGCAAAAAGGAGAGCGGTCCTCCTCACGGTCTGTGGGGCACCGGCCTACAGCCTCATGAAGAATCTTCTGGCTCTGGTGAAACCCACTGATAAGTCGTATGAGGAGCTGTGTACACTGGTTCGGGAGCATCTTAACCCGAGGGAGAGTGTGCTGATGGCTAGGTATCGGTTCTACATGTGCCAGGGATCTGAATGTCAGGAAGTGGCGAGCTACGTCGCCGAGCTAAGGCGACTTGCAGGACAATGTGAGTTTGATGGCTATCTGGAGCAAATGCTCAGAGACTTTTTTGTACTGGGCATTGGCCACGAGACCATCCTACGAAAACTTTTGACTGTAGAGACACCGACCCTCAGTAAGGCCATTGCGATAGCACAGGCGTTTATGTCCACCAGTGATAACACCAAACAAATCTCTCAGCACACAAGTTCTAGCAATGTTCATAAATTAACTGGAACTGTGTTTGCGAGCAGAAATGTACAGGGCAGAACCCACGAGTCTGCAACTGCCAGCAGGCCTGAGGTGACCCAGATGACTCAGAGTCCCCAACAAAGGATGAATGCGAGGCAATTCACACCTTATTGGCATTGTGGAGGCTTCCATTCAGCCTATTCATGCCGCTTCAAAGGGTAGAGCTGTGGAACAATGGGGCACCTCCAACGAGCTTGCAAACGAGCTGCAAGATCTGCAAAACCTGCTAACCACCACATGGCAGAGGAAGATCGGTCCATGGTGGACCAAAACAATTTCGAGCCTCAGAGGGAGGAGGCAGATGCTGAAGTACATGGTGAGCACACATTTTTGACGAAATGTCCAGCTATAATGCTAAACGCAAAACTGAATGGCTTACCCGTAGCCATGGAACTGGACATTGGCGCTAGCCAATCTATCACGAGTAAAAGGATGTTTGAGAGACTGTGGTGCAACAAGGTCCTTTTGGCTAAGATCAAGTGTAGTACCGTTTCTGACCAGCCACCATGACCTCCGGGTGGTTTCTCCCTGGTCAGGAAGGTATATGCTTGCATTTTTGGAAACAGGAGGTGGGTGGGGAGGTTTGACTCATCCACCTCCACGGAGGTGTGTGGGGGACCTGACCCATCCACCTCCATGGCACGAACCTGGTATTGCAGTACTTCCAGGAACGGTGCAGTGGCTCTAGGCCTTTTGGCTAAGAGCATTGGCGCAGAGTGATCCTTGGCATGTGCAAGGTGACCTCTGGCGTTTGTGATTTGACAAAGAATTGGAACGATTGGCTACGAATTTAAAAAAAAAACAAGGTATTCAGACCAACCCTGAGCTCCATCCACACGAAACTGAAAATGTATACCAAAGAGCTTATCACTGTCCTGGGCAGCGCCATGGTCAAGGTCACCTACGAGGGCACGGTGCACGAACTGCCACTCTGGATTGTTCCGGGCGATGGCACCACACTGCTTGGAAAGAGCTGGCTGGGCAAAATCCGCTGGAACTGGGATGACATCCGAGCGCTATCACATGTCGATGAAGCCTCATATACCCAGGTTTTTTACAAATTTCCTTCCCTTTTTGAGCCAGGCATTGGAAACTTTTCCAGGGCGAAGGTGCCGATCCACTTGGTCCCAGAGGCATGACCCATTCACCACAAGGCGCGAGCAGTACCTCACATGATGAGGGAGAGAGTGGAAATGGAGCTGGACAGGCTGCAACACGAGGGCATCATCTCCCCAGTGGAATTCAGCGAGTGGGCCAGCCAGATTGTTCCAGTACTCAAAAGTGATGGCACGGTCAGGATTTGCGGCGATTATAAATTAACTATTAATCCTTTCTCGCTACACGACCAATACCCGCTACCTAAGGCAGACGACCTATTTGCGATGCTGGCAGGAGGCAAGATGTTCACTAAGCTCCACCTGACTTCGGCCTACATGATGCAGGAGCTGGAGGAGCCTTCAAAGGGCCTCACCTGCATCAACACGCACAAGGGACTGTTCATCTACAACAGATGCCCGTTTGGAATTCAGTTGGCTGCAGCGATCTTCCAGAGAAATATGGGGAGCCTACTCAAGTCAGTACCACACACGGTGGTCTTTCAGGATGACATATTGGTCACGGGTCGGGACACTGCCGAGCACCTACAAAACCTGGAGGAGGTCCTCCAGCGACTGAATCGCGCAGGGCTGCGGCTGAAGAGGTCGAAATGCGTCTTCATGGCAACAGAAGTGGAGTTTTTGGGGAGAAAGATCGCGGCAGATGGCATTCGGCCAACAGACGCCAAGACAGAGGCTATCAGGAACGCGCCCAGGCCATAGAATGTCACGGAGCTGCGGTCGTTCCTGGGACTCCTCAACTATTGTGGTAACTTCCTACCGGGCTTAAGCACCCTCTTAGAGCCCCTACATGTATTATTGCGCAAAGATGAGAACCTGGGTATGGGGAAAAAAAACAAGTAATTGCTTTTGAGAAAACCAGAAACATTTTATGCTCCAACAAGCTGCTTGTATTGTATAACCTGTGTAAAAGACTTGTGCTAGCATGTGATGCATCGTCGTATGGAGTCGGGTGTGTATTACAACAAGCTAACGTTGCGGGGAAGTTACAACCTGTCGCCTATGCTTCCAGAAGCTTGTCTAAGGCCGAGAGGGCCTATAGCATGATTGAGAAAGAGGCATTAGCGTGTGTGTTTCGGGTAAAGAAAATGTATCAGTACCTTTTTGGCCTCAAATTTAAGCTGGAAACTGATCACAAGCCCCTCACATCTCTATTCGCTGAAAACAAAGGGATAAATACTCATGCCTCAGCCCGCATACAAAAGTGGGCACTCGTGCTATCAATGTATAACTATACCATCCGCCACAGGCCAGGCACCGAGAACTGTGCGGATGCTCTCAGTCGGCTACCATTGCCCACCACGGGAGTGGAAATGGCACAGCCTGTGAACTTGTTAATGGTGGCGCAGCCCGCAGACTTGTTGATGGTCATGGAAACATTTGAAAGTGATAAATCACCTGTCACGGCCCGCCAGATTAGGACTTGGACCAGCCAAGATCCTCTGCTGTAAGTAGTAAAAAACTGTGTACTGCATGGGAGCTGAGCCAGCAACCCGTTGAAATGCAAGAGCTAATCAAGCCGTTCCAGTGGCGAAAGGACGAGCTGTCCATTCAGGCAGACTGCCTGTTGTGGGGTAACCGTGTAGTGCTACCAAAAAAGGGTAGGGGGACGTTCATCTCGGATCTCCACAGCACACACCCGGGTATAGTAATGATGAAAGCGATAGCCAGATCCCACATGTAGTGGCCTGGTATCAACTCTGACTTCGAGTCCTGTGTACGGCAATGCAGCGTGTGTGCTCAGTTGAGCAATGCGCCCAGAGAGGCACCACTAAGTTTGTGGTCCTGGTCCTCCAGACCATGGTCGAGGATCCATGTCGACTATGTGGGCCCGTTTCTCTGTAAAATGTTCCTGGTGGTGATGGATGCTTTTTCAAAATGGATTGAATGTGAAATAATGTCGGGAAACACCATCACCGCCACCATTGAAAGCCTGAGGGCCATGTTTGTCACCCAGGGCCTGCCTGACATACTGGTCAGTGACAACGGGCCATGTTTCACCAGTGCCGAATTTAAAGAATTTATGACCCGCAATGGGATCAAACATGTCACCTTGGCCCCGTTTAAACCAGCCTCCAATGGGCAGGCAGAGCGGGCAGTACAAATAATCAAACAGAGCCTTAAACGAGTCACAGAAGGCTCACTTCAAACCCGCCTGTCCTGAGTACTGCTCAGCTACCGCACGAGACCCCACTCGCTCACAGGGGTGCTCCCGGCTGAGCTACTCATGAAAAGGACACTTGAAACCAGACTCTCGTTGGTTCACCCCAACCTGCATGATCAGGTAGAGAGCAGGTGGCAGCAGCAAAATGTAAACGATGGTCGTGCCACTGTGTCACGGGAAATTGATCTGAATGACCCTGTGTATGTGCTAAACTATGGACATGGTCCCAAGTGGATCGCGGACACAGTGATAGCTAAAGAAGGGAGTATGGTGTTTGTCGTCAAACTAGACAATAGACAAATTTGCAGAAAGCACCTGGACCAAACGAGGCTGTGGTTCACAGACTGCCCTGAACAACCCACAGCAGACACCACCTTTTTCGAGCACACAACACACACCCAAAGGATCGACGACACCACCCCGGACCAGGAAATCGAATCCATCACGCCCAACAGCCCAGCACGGCCTGGTTCACCTAGCAGCCCTGCAGAGCCAACAACACGCCAGCCCAGCGAGGGCACAGCCAACACATCAGAACAGACATTTGTACCGAGGCGGTCCACCAGGGAAAGAAAGGCTCCCAACCGCCTCACCTTGTAAATAGTTTTCACTTTGACTTTGTGGGGGGAGTGATGTTGTGTATCTGTAAATCATGCACTCCCATGTTCTGCCACCAGGGAGCTCTATCCCTGAAGTCCCAAGGGATCCCAGCATCCCATGGGAGCACTGTATATAAGCCGGCTCCTAAGGCCTCTTCCTCACTCTGGAGTGTCTTATTAAAGACTGAGGTCACTGTTACTTTAACCTCCCTGTGTGCAGCCTCATCTGTGTTAGGAACACAATAATGTTCAAGTAGGGCAACAGACTATTTGTTATTAAGCTCAAGAATGGCAAACTTGCAGGAAACTCATGGATCAAACAATGTTGAGGCACACAGACGAGCCAGAGCAGAAAGAGTCAGACGAAGAAACCGTCGACGACCAACCAACCTAACAGCAGCCTTCAGTGAACTCAAGGGTCATCAGTTAACCCGGAATTTCCATCACGGACTTGTTAGATAAAAATGGACTTGCAATTCCTGACATGGCCACTGCCACCCCCAACAAGTCAGCCATCTAGCCACCAGTCACAACAGATTCCGCACATTCACCCAAGGCCGGAATTGAACTGAGACGGTCAACCTGGGAGCGTAAAGCACCGGACCGTCTCAACCTGTGAAAGCCTGTAATAAGATCTCAGAGGAGGGTATTGTCATGTATGTACATGCTGTTTGTAGCCACCAGATAGTATCATTGTTGGAGCCCACTGAGCAGCACGCACATGGTGCTGCTCGGGTATAAAAGGCCAGCCATTTTGTGAGTCAGGCACTTTGGGACTAAATAAAGCAGAAGCAAGGTCCTACCTTGCTTAGTTAAACAGTACTCAGTTTGAAACTTTATTGCATACAAAAGAACGCCTATCTGTCGTGCAGCAACCGACCTTTTCTGCACCAACCGCTGTTGCTGCCACAACGGCACTGCAACACTGGGGATGCATTGCTGTGCACCGCTTGGTCCCGCAGAATCAGAAGAGCCATGGGGGAATCCTCTGAATACAGACTCAGTAGTGGAGGATGTTCCAGCTGGCCCACATGGGGCTGGGGTATCCTCCTCCATCTCCACCTCCACCTCCACTGGCTCCAGGATCAGCGGCTCTTCTTCTTCTCTTTGTCTTCATCATCTCTGCCAGTGGTGAAGTCAGGAGAGGACTGCGTGATGCCAGAGGTGGAGGCAATGTGACTCTCTATGTCGGTGTGGTCTGAATCATCCAAGTCTGGAAGCACAAAACAATTTTTTTTAAATGCTTGGCTCCGGGGGGGTGGGGGTCAGGATTACATGAGTACATGAGTACAGTGACTTATCGCAGTCTTAATTAATTGTCCATGACTGCTGCATTACTGCATTACATATCGCAGATGGACAATACATATATGTATTGCGTTACATGCACCCAAAATTGCAGTACATCAATTGAGGCCAACATTAAACTTACATTACATAACATGAGAGGACCGCACACAGACTGGATTGTATTCAACTTATAATCCTATATGGATGGGTCAGCTCCAACGCCGGTGTTGGCACGGTTGCTATCTCCGACCAGGGACAGGGCACGGATCTCAATTTCAGTCAGGGGCTCTTGGGTTGTGGGTCCTCCCCCCATGCACCGCTGACCGGCTGCTATTGTAGATGTCTTCTTCTGCAGAAAGTAAAGTAAATCAAAGTAAAAATCTTCAATCCATTTAACATCGCAGATATACAGGGTCACACACACACACAATTTAAAAAACACTGCGTTGATCCTCTTGTCATTGCCTGAAAGCACGAATACATCGCCGTAACCTTAAGCTGAATAACATCATCTGTGACACTGAACCTACATTTACATGGCACATAGCACATGGCGGGTGCATATTAAAATCATTACTTACTCTTGCTACCCTCACTAGGTCATTCCACCTCTTACGGCACCTTTCCCTGGTGCATACCATGGTACTTGTGGAGGACTCAGCCTCCCCGATGTTGTCCCATATCCTGTTGTACTCCTTTGGGGCGGGGCTTTCCACGAACACCCTCCGTTAGCTCAGAGTACCTCTGTGTAATATTCTCCAGCAGGGCAGGTAGCTCCGTCTCGTCGAAGGCGGGCGCCCTCAACCTCCCGTCCTTCTTGATGTTCCTGCGCTTCGACTTTTTTTTTAACACTTCCATAATATTTATGTTGTTTTGATTTTTGCTTTGTAAAATATGTCTTCTTATTGTTCATACTGTAGAATTATTAGTTGTTATGAATATTTTTTAACTCTGCAATGTGTTTTTAAAGTAATTGATCGTCGACCAGCTTGCTGCTCCTTCTCACTCTCTCTCCCTCCTCTTCAACTCACTATGCATGAGCGGGTGACCCCTGACCCCCGAAATCACGAGTAAAACACTTCTGTGAAAAAACGGGGGGAAAAAAATCACGCATGCGCAGTTCAGTGCCTTAACGCCCATTGAAAAGAAAGTTGATCTGGATTGACTACTATGTTAGATACCGCCCACTGCCGACTGCTGCCATACCGCTGACATAACACCAAAAAAAATCTACCAATTTTGTCCTCTTCGGTCTCTGCGGTATGGCGACGGTTTGAAACGAAGCACCGCCGGCATACCGCCAAGAAATGGGTGCACATTATGCATTGACCAATTTCGGGCCCATACTGTGATCAACCTAGAAGCAGCACTGTTTAAAATTCTACATACTATTTCTTTGGAAACAGTGGTATCAATTATGCTAGTTATCACCAGTTGATCAAACTTTGTAAGTGAAAATCATTTAAGAAAAACGAAAAACGTATTCTCAGAAATGACTTCAGGCGTATAAGATTCAGTAAGTCAAAATGTTACTATCTGGTGCACTATGCATTAATTTTTTATTAAAAAAAATACTTCAATTGGAAATATTTATGTGTCAAGAACTGCAATTTTTACAGACATTTTTGCATGGACCTTTTTTTTTATAAAACAGGTTTTAGCTAGAGGAGCAATCTAATTTCTCTTTTTAATATCAGAACTAAACTAATATAAAAACCTAACTGTTTATAGACGGGGTTAACACAATGTATGTGTTTTCAAATGTATTTTTCTACAGCGTTCTCAAAAGATTGGCTTTTTTTCTGGAAAGTGTTGATTGGAGTGAACATTACCATGAGATGGCAGTGTGCACTGAATGCTTGGAAATGCATTTCATGCAATTTTACAACCTTTTGTCTTTCAACGCAACAAAGAAAATTACATTTATTTTCCCAAAGACATAATAGAATTCAATTTACTTGCCAATAAGAACACGTCTAAATATTTAAAATGTAATAAATGTTAGCTCTTAAAGGAATAGGCATTATACACTCGCTTTGGTGTTATATCTCAGAAATTCAGAACCAACCGATATGTATGAAACATTTAACATATTACGACAGTTTCATTTTTCTGTTTCTTTACCCATATTGCATTCCAAACAAATTTTTACAGACTCTTACTCTATTTACTGTTTTATATCTTGTAGAGTGAATCACGGTTGTTGTAGACAATATATGGTTGGTTTGCTCTCAGTGGCAAAGTAAATTAACACCATTTGTTCCATTTAACTCCGGATTTAAGATTAACTATCCAACATTTTTATTTCAAAGAAGCATTTTAATATATAAACCTCATAGGAAATCAATATGCAGTTGAGAACAATTTTGGTACTGACTACAGTACAATAATTTAGGTGAAGAGTAATTGAGTACCTTTACAAGCCATGAAAAACTTCAGGAAAACTACTAAGAATAAAGAAAAATACTGTCTTTATGACTCAATTATTTATTTAAAATCAAAGCATTACCAGTAGACAACTTGAGCAAATCAAACTTTCATTAGGTTACATTGTGCAATGTGTGTAGGAAACAGTAAATATTAAAGAGAAAATTAAGCAAAAAATCAATGGAAGACCCGATAGCACAGTATTATCTTTAGATGCAGTGCCTTCCTATTTTATAGCCTGCTGAGTGGTCTCAGTTGAGCTGTATTTTCAAGGCAGAAAGTGCTCCAAGAGACAAATGCATATTTGATATGCGTGGCTAGCTGTACATAACAAATAAACCCCCGTTAAAAAGTTAGTGCCAGCAATGGGAGTATTGCAGAAAATACAGTACAATTGCAAACAAGAAAGAAAATGAGTAAATTGTTATTTATCAATTCAGCACTGTGCTGATAGTATGTAAAAGAATATTCTTAACACAAATAACAACATTGACTCAAATAGTAGTCAGATGCTGAGATTGATCTTATGTAGTATATGAGCTTACATTGAATGTATTTGAGGTGGAAATAGACAGATTTTTGAACAATAAGGGAGTCAAGGTTTATGGGAAAAGGGCAGGGAAGTGGAGTTGAGGCCAGGATCAGATCAACCATGATCTTATTGAATGGCGGAGCAGGCTCGAGGGGCCAAATGGCCTACTCCTGCTCCTATTTCTTATGTTTTTATGTTCTTATGTACTGAATTGGTAAAGTATCGATGAGAAGGCCTAGAACCTGATTAACAGAAAGACAAAAGATTGTTAGATAACTGAAAAGATCTTTACATCAGAAGAAGATGGGAGGTATTGAAAGCTGCCAATCAAGTCCAAAATTAAATCAGGGAAAGGTACCAAAATCAAGTGTGGTCTGGACCCTATTCTAATTTGTCAGTGTTTCCTATTTGTAATTTCAGAGCTGATTTACAGGTTTTTGTCTCTTAGAAATACATAGAGGTTACAACACAGAAATAGGCCAAAAATTAAAGTAGAAACTGCTGTAAAATGCTCAGCAGGTCAGGCAGCATCTGTGGAGAAGGGAAAACGGAGTTAACGGCTCCGATATTTACAGGGAGGCAGGGAGGGTAAGGTGTAGGCTGGGAATGGACGAGGAATCTGGCAAGGCTCAGGACATTGAGGTGCTGCCAAATTAAACGGCGGGACCTCATTATCATTATTTTCTTCAGTCCTTGGAAGGCGGGGGAAGATCTGCATTCAAGCCTTGGGGAGGTGGGAGGGTGGCGGCTGTGGTTGCAGCATGGAGAGAGAGCCATTGGGGCTTGGAGGGGGGAGAGAGGCCATTGTGAGAGATGCAGCGGTTGCTGTTCAGGGCTTGGGAGGGTGGGATCGACTGCAATCAGCCGGAGAGAGCGAGGCCATTGGGGCTGGAAGGGTGGGAGTCGGCAATCATGGCAGGAGAGAGAGAAAGGCCCCAATTAGCAGAGGGAAGATGAAAGGTTTCCTTGAGGAGCTGGGACGGAGTACTTCTGCTCCTCCCGAGCAGATATTAGTTTCCAATGAGTATGAGGCCTCCTTGTTCTTCCTATCAAAATGTGCCACCTCATGAAGTTCATTTGCTGTTTACATGCCCATTCTGCAAGATTATTAATGTCTTCCTATATTTTGTCACTGTCCTCCTCTGTATTAACTATACCCCTCAATGTATGCTGTCTGCAAATTTTAAAATTGTACTTCTGATTCCCAGGTCCAAATTGTTTATGTAAATGGTGAACAACAGTGGTCCCAGCACCGATCCTTATGGAACACCACTTCCCACCTTTTGCCTCTCTGAGTAACTGCCTACTCTGCTAGCTTGCTATCCAGTGAACAAGGAAGTAAATTCCAGGGGGCGAAATCCGGTAACCGAGGCAAGGAAGGACTTTCTGCGCTTGCCGCACAAGTTCCACCCCGGCAGCGAAATTGGGGTTACCGCTCCCGAGAGGAGGTGGAGCTTCATTTCCTTTCGGGGGCAGGACTGGGGCACCAACTACAGGAATTTTCCAGCACTCCGTGGAGCGTCGGGAGCACAGGGGCCCTCCCCTTCTGTTAAAGTGGAAGGCATGCTGATGACTCTGCATTGGGGAGAAGGGGCCATCACTTCACCACTGGGGGGTGCTGTGCAGTGGCAGCAGCCAGGCGTTGAAGTGGAGTGCAACATCGCAGCACAGACCCCATGAATTGGAAAAGGCAAGGTTGTGACTGGTAAGACGGCCATTTTGCAAAAAGTGCGCGCTGCATCTCCCCCTTAATTTTCGCTCTGCGAGCGGAGTGAGGCCTGGTTCGCAACCCGTGAAGCTGGAGTCGGCATCGCCCATGGAAGCCTCATAAGGCGCTACCAAATTTGCATTGCAGAATGAAAACGGGTCGCTGAGCATGGTGAAGACGTTGTCATTGCCGGTGCAGCGGCCCGGTGGCAGGAGCCAGGTGCTACCGGTTTGCACCTCCGTTAACTGCTGCAGAATTTCACTGGAGGTGGTAGCGGTGCCACGCTCCGGGCGAGAAGTTGTTTGCACCCCGATAATGCCCCGCCCAGAGGCGCTAACGGGAGGCTCAAGCCATGCGATTTTCTCCCCCTAGATTTTTAAAAAATGTTCATGAAAGTGAAACAAAGATTGGGGCTCTCACATGGGGAAAAAGCAAACCTGAAATAAAGATGGGCAAACTTAAAAAACAATGTTGTTTTTAATTTTGAAAATTTCTTAGAAATTTTAATTTTAATTATGTTGTAAAAATTTCACACTGCACAAAATTAAAATGAGTTTTCCAGACCTTTAAAATTTGTTCATCAGTAATAACGCTGTCAAAACTCCAGTTACACCTAATCCTTTTGGGTCTAACTTTCAGTGGGGAATTTAACAATGTACCTACTGCGGAAGAACTGACGTTCCCACCAGTTTTCCTAATTTGGCTGATTATACAGATTGCTGGCTTTGTGGGGGTTTCCGCATGAGCCAAATCCCCAAATTGTGGTCAGTTTCAACAGCAGACTGATGGTGAACGCTGACAGTATGCTGGCATTCCAACCGCAAATTACAGGCCACTCTTTCTGTTAAATTTTCAAAGAATTCAATAAGGTTGGTCAAGCATGACCTTCCCTTTTGAAATCCATGCTGACTAATCTTTATTATATTTTCAGTTTCTAGACCTTGGAAACTAAAATTTCTATTACATCTACTATATCTTTGAGTAAGGATCCCATTATCTTTCTTACAACCGACGATATACTAGTTGGCCAATAGATCCCTGGGCTTGTTCTATCTTTCTTTTTAAATGTATGAATCACATCAGCAGTCCATCAGTCCTCTGGCACTAGTCTCTTTTTATATATTTTTTTATATATATGTAATCATGCCTCTGCTATCTCTTTCATAACTTCTTTTAATATGTACGGAGCAATCCATTTGGACAAGGGAATTTTATCCTCTTTAAGTTTGATTAGTTCATCAATTATCACTCCTTTTCTATCTCACATTTCTTTATATCTTTTTTTGATCTCTTCTTCTAATGTCATGTTCACCATGTTAGTCTCCCTGGTAAATATTGAGCAATGTAATGATTTAATATTTTGGCCATTTTGCTGTCATTACCTGTGAGTTTATCATTTGTATCCTTGAGTGGCCCTATCCCTATCCTGTTTTTTTCTTTTGTTCTTTATGGACCTGCAGAATACTTTACTTTTTTTAATATTCCTTGATACTTAATTTTATAGGTTTTCTTTGGATTCCAAATTATTTTTTAAATTCTTTCCTAATCTTTTGGTGTTCCTTTTTGTCAGCATTTCCTTTGTTGTCTGTGTATTTATTGTATGCCTTTTGCTTTAGTTTCAATTTTGCCCTTACTTCTTTATTCATCCATGGTGTGTCATTATTGGCTAGTTTGTTCTCAGAAATATAGGGCTCAAGTTTCGGCTCGAGATGCTCCTATTTTGTTGGAGCAACTAGTTTAGAACGGAGCATCTTAGAAATTGCAATTCTCGGCATTTAGTTTGCTCCAATTCTAGTGAGTTAGAATCGTTTTGTTTTAGAACAGTTTTTTTTCCAAAAGGGGGCGTTACCAGCCAGTTATGCCTATTTTGCAAGTTTAGCCAGCGAAAACGTACTCCAAACTAACTTAGAATGGAGTAAGTGTAGATTTTGGTATGCTCAGAAAAACCTTGCCTCAACCTTATAAATTAGGTGCAGGGAACAAGAGATGGCGGGGGGTGGGGGGAAGGAAAATTAGAGTGAAGTTAAGGGATTTGACAAGCATTAAACACTTCACTTTTACAAATAAAGAGCCATAATAAATAGTAAATGATAAATAAATCAATAAATCAATCAATAAATCGATCAAAAAAAAATTTAAAAATAAAAAATAAAAAAAAATAATAAAAAATCAATCAATAAATAAAAAATTAAAAGTTTCTACTCACCTTCTGCAGTACCAGGAGCCCTCCAACAGCTTGCTGGGACGGGGTCCCCCCAGGAGATGCCGGGTGGGCGGGCCCGCCACCGCTGAGGCTGCCGAGGACTTCGAGGACTTTGAGCGGGGCCCGCCCCCAGCAGATGCTGGACCGCCGCCCAGGACTTCGGGCAGGCCCTGCCACCGACGAGGACGCCACTTTGGGCGGGGACCGCCCTCAGCAGATGCCGGACCGCCGCCCATTTCCTTTGTTGTCTGTGTATTTATTGTATGCCTTTTGCTTTAGTTTCAATTTTGCCCTTACTTCTTTACTCATCCATGGTGTGTTTGTTCTCAGAAACATAGAAAATAGGAGCAGTAGTAGGCCATTTGGCCCTTCGAGCCTGCACTGCCATTCAATATGATTATGGCTGGTCCTCTATTATTTAAATGGAGAAAGATTGCAAAGTGCTGCAGTACAGCAGGACTTGGGGGTATTTGTGCATGAAACAGAAAAGGTTAGTATGCAGGTACAGCAAGTGAGCAGGAAGGCCAATGGAATCTTGGCCTTTATTGCAAAGGGGATGGAGTATAAAAGCAGGGAAGTCTTGCTACAGTTGTACAGAGCATTGGTGAGGCCACACCTGCAATACTGCGTGCAGTTTTGGTTTCCATATTTACAAAAGGATATTCTTGCTTTGGAGGCAGTTCAGAGAAGATTCACTAGGTTGATTCCAGAGATGAGTAGGTTGACTTATGAGGAAAGGTTGAGGAGGTTGTGCCTCTACTCTTTGGAATTCAGAAGAATGAGAAGAATCTTATCGAAACATATAAGATTATGAGGGGACTTGACAAGGTGGATGCAGAGAGGATGTTTCCACTGATAGGGGAGACTAGAACTGGAGGGCATGATCTTAGAATAAGGGGCCGCCCATTTAAAACAGAGATGAGGAGAAATTCCTTCTCAGAGGGTTGTGGATCTGTGGAATTCGCTGCCTCAGAGAGCTGTGGAAGCTGGCAATTGAATAAATTTAAGGCAGAAATAGATAGTTTCTAAACGATAAGGGAATAAGGGGTTATGGAGAGCGGGCAGGGAAGTGGACCTGAGTCCATGATTGGATCAGCCATGATCGTATTTGTGGTGTCACTGCACCGTACTACAAACTCACACGAGGCATGTATTGCAGACACAGTCACTACGTGACCTTAACCTTTATTCCCAGGACCAAGGAGTGCTGACCCTGGATGGGATCTCCCCTTTTATACCTGGAAACCCAGGTGAGGAGTGTCTCCCACAAGTTCACCCCCTGTGGTCACGGTGTGCATTTCTAGGATATAAGTACAGTGTACAGGAGTTGCATGAAGGTTACAGTTACATGAAGATTACCATTGCAAGATGGTTATATACATGACATCACCTCCCCCTTTACATCTTTTTGTGTCAAGGGTTAAGTCTTTCAGGTGGTCGACGCTCTCTCGTGAAGCGCCGCAGTTGGAGCTCTGGTGGCTGAACCTTGGCATGCGTCTCTGTCACCTGAGGTGATTCCGGCCTGTCCGGGCTGGCCGCAGGGACTGTGCAGGCTGTGGATTGTCCTCGTTGCTCGTCCACTGGCAGTGGTGTGGGTGACATCTCATGCTCTTCTTCAGGTTCTTCCATGTCTATGCTGAACCTTTTCTTTACTTGGTCCAAGTGTTTGCGGCATATCTGCCCACTGTTTAGTATGACCAATATGACCCTATTCCCTTCTTTGCCAATTACTGTGCCCTCAAGCCACTTGGGTCCCAAAGCATGGTTAATAACAAATACCGGGTCATCCATTTCTATACACCTCCCCCTTGAGTTTCGATCATGGAACTCGGTTTGGGACTGGCGCTTGCCCTCAACAATGTCTGCCAGGACTGGGTGCATGAGGGACAGCCGCGTTTTAAGTGTGCGTTTCATGAGGAGTTCCGCTGGCGGGACTCCCGTGAGCGAGTGCGGGCGGGACTTGTAGGCCAGCAGGAGGCGCGATAGGTAGTACTGAAGGGAGGGTCCTTGGATGTGTAGCATGCCCTGTTTTATGACTTGGACCGCACGTTCTGCCTGGCCATTGGAAGCCGGCTTGAACGGCGCTGTCCGGACGTATTTGATACCATTGCCCGACATAAACTCCTGGAATTCATGGCTGGTGTAACACGGGCCATTGTCGCTGACCAGGATGTCTGGCAAGCCATGGGTCACGAAAACCGTATGCAGACTCTCCACGGTGATGGATGTCGTGCACGAGTTTAATATGATGCACTCGATCCATTTCGAGTATGCATCGACAATAATCAGGAACATTTTCCCCATGAACGGGCCCGCATAGTCTATGTGAATACGTGACCATGGCCTGGTGGACCAGGGCCACAGGCTAAGTGGGGCCTCCCTGGGGGCATTGTCCAGCTGGGCACACGTCGTGCACCTGCGAACCCAGTGTTCCAGGTCTGAGTCAATCCCCGGTCACCATACATGTGACCGGGCAATGGCCTTCATTAACACAATGCCAGGGTGCTCGCTGTGGAGTTCCCTGATGAACGCTTCCCTGCCTTTCTGGGGCATGACTACCCGGCTGCCCCATAGCAGGCAGTCGGCTTGGATGGAGAGCTCATCCATCCGTCTCTGAAATGATCTGACCTCCTCGGGGCACGCCCTGTGTGCGGGCGTCCAATCCCCAGTCAGGACACATTTCTTTATCATGGATAGGAGGGGGTCTCTGTTGATCCTGAGTTTGATCTGGCGGGCTGTGATGGGGGAGCCTGCAGTGTCAAAAGCCTCAACGGCCATGACCATCTCAGCGCTTTGCTCCACTGCCCCCTCGGTGGTGGCCAGTTGGAGCCTGCTAAGCGCGTCAGCACAATTTCCGGTGCCTGGCCGGTGCCGTATGGTGTAGTCATACGCAGCCAGCGTGAGAGCCCATTGCTGTATGCGAGCTGACGCATTGGCATTGACAGCCTTGCTGTCGGACAGCAGGGACGTTAACGGCTTGTGGTCTATCTCTAGCTCAAACCGTCCACCAAAAAGGTATTGGTGCATCTTTTTCACACCGTAAACACAAGTGAGTGCTTCCTTTTCGACCATGCCTTATCCACGCTCTGCCTGGGAGAGTGACCTGGAGGCATAAGCCACCGGTTGGAGTTGGCCGTCGTCATTACCCTGCTGCAAAACACACCCAACCCCATAGGATGATGCATCACACATTAAAACCAGTTTTTTTCAGGGGTCATACAAAGTCAACAGTTTGTTAGAACACAGCAGGATCCTCGCCTTATTGAAAGCAAGTTTTTGACAGTCCCCCCAAAGCCATTCACAACCTTTATGTAGGAGCATGTGTAACGGCTCCAACAATTTGCTTAAGTTCGGCAGAAAGTTCCCGAAATAGTTCAAAAGTCTCAGGAATGATCGCAACTCCGACGTGTTGCCGGGCCTGGGCACCGGCGGATCGCCTCCATTTTTGATTCAGTGGGCCGGATCCCGTCTGCGGCAATCCTCCTGCCCAAAAACTCGACCTCTGGGGCCAAAAACACAGACTTGGCCTTTTTCAGCCGCAAGACTACCCAATCCAGTCGGCGTGGCACCTCCTCCAGGTTGTGGAGGTGTTCCTTGATGTCTCGACCCATTTTAAGGATGTCGTCTTGGAATACGATTGTTCCCGGAATAGATTTAAGCAAGCTTTCCATGTTTCTCTGAAAGATAGCTGCCACCGAACGAATGCCAAACGGACACCTGTTGTAGATAAATAATCCCTTGTGCATCGTGATGGTGGTCAGAAGCTTGGATTCTTCAGCCAGTTCCTGAGTCATGTAGGCCGAAGTGCGGTCCAGCTTCGTGAACAGCTTGCCACCTGCCAGCGTGGCAAAAAGGTCCTCCGCTCTCGGGAGCGGGTTTTGGTCTTGCAGCGACACTCGACTTTGTAGTCACCACAAATCCTGACCGAGCCATCCGCTTTAAGGACAGGAATGATGGGACTTGCCGAATCGCTGAATTCAACGGCCAAAATTATGCCCTCTCTGAGCAGCCTGTCCAATTCACTTTCAATTTTCTCACGCATCACATACGGCACCGCTCTGGCTTTGTGGTGTACTGGTCTGGCGTCCGGAGTGATGCGTATCACTACTTTGGTGCCCTTGAACATTCCGACACAGGGTTGAAACAGTGACCCGAATTTTTGTAGGACCTGTGAGCATGAACTTCGCTCCACAGATGAAATGGCGTGCACATCCCTCTATTTCCAATTCATCTCGGCTAGCTAACTCCTCCCCAAGAGCGCGGGCCCATTTCCCGTGATGATCCAGAGTGGCAGCCGGTTCTGTGATCCATTATGTGTAACCACCAAGTTTGCATTGCCTAGCACTGGGATGATCTCTTTGGTGTACATCCGTAGCTGCGTGTCAATGCGTTCCAGTTTGGGCCTGCTAGCTCTGTGTGGCCATAGTCTGTTGGGCGCTCATAAGTGACTGGCCAGCTCCCGTATCCAGCTCCCATGCACACCAGGATGCCGTTCAATAAAACTTTCATTATCAAGGGTGGCGTTTTAGTGTATGAGCTGTGGACGTCAGCCACGTGAACCCGCTGAACTTCAGCATCCATGGCTTTTCACCACGCATCATCCTGCATTGCAGACCCCTCGTCTGGTTCCTCTGTCTCACAGATTAGCCTCGCCACAGCCTTTTTGCACATCCTGGCCAAGCGTCCCTTGACGTTACAAATCCTACAGGTATATTGCTGGAACCTGCAGCTTTTCGGAGTATGTCTACCCCCGCATATCCAACATGAGCTGAGATTGTTGTTAACAAAGGGACTGTTACCAGGCATTCCTCTCTGATTGCCCTCTCTGGTTGTTTCTAAGCACTCTGATGGTGGGTGTTAATGATCCCATCGTGGGACGCATTGTTCCTCGTGATGGCGTGAATTGTCGATGCCCTTTCCATTGTCCCTGATGTGGGCCCACCCTAGAGTCTGTTGCTGCCTGGGCAGTTTCGAAATGCCCTTGCCTGCCTGCGGGGTCCTTAGCCGTGTTCACAATGTTAACTCCCTGGTTCATCACCATGTTGGGACCAGGGCTGCGTGCGTAAATTAGCTTGGTCTCCTCTTCCCCTGACATGAAGGTCTGAACTATCAACGCCACCCCTTCTAAAGTCAAGTCCTTGGCCTCTATGAACTTCCTGAAAATCCCGGCATGATTAATGCCCTCAATGAAAAAGTCCCTTAACATCTCCCCACTGCAGGCGTCTGTGAACTTACAGAGACTGGCCAAGCGCCGCAGGTCCGCAACGAAGTGCGAGATGTATTGTCCCTCCCAATGCCGGTGTGTGTAGAACTGGTTCCGGGCCATGTGTACGCTACTCGCCAGCTTGAGATGCTCACTGATCAGCTGGCTGAGATCTTCAAAGGACTTGTCCGCTGGCTTTTGGGATGCGAGCAGGTCTTTCATCAGCGCATACGTCTGTGGTCCGCAGCTAGTCAGTAGATACGCCCTCCGCTTGTCAGCCGCTGTCACTCCCAGCCAGTCCTTCGTGACAAAGCTCTGCTGGAGTCTTTCTACGAAGTCGTCCCAGTCCTCACCCACACAGTAATGTTCCCCTGTGCGACCGGTGGCCATCCTCGCGGTTCGGTGATTCCCGTTTCTCGTCGCCAAATGTGTTGTTCCTGCACCGTACTACAAACTCACATGAGGCATGTACTTTAGACACAGTAACTATGTGACCTTAACCTTTATTCCTGGACCAAGGAGTGCTGACCCTGGATGGGACCTCCCCTTTTATACCTGGAAACCCAGGTGAGGAGTGTCTCCCACAAGTTCACTCCCTGTGGTCAGGGTGTGCATTTATAGGTTATAAGTACAGTGTACAGGAGTTGCATGAAGGTTACAGTTACATGAAGATGACAGTATTAAATGGCGGAGCAGGCTCGAGGGGCTGTATGGCCTTCTCCTGCTCCTATTTTCTTATGTTCTTATGTTCTATCTCAACACCACATTCCTGCTTTCTCCTCATACCCCTTGATGCCTTTTGTGCCGAGAAATCTATCTATCTCCTTCTTAAATATATTCAGTGACTTGGCCTCCACAGCCTTCTGTGGTAGAGAATTCCACAGGTTCACCATCCTCTGAGTGAAAACATTTCTCCTCATTTTTAAAATCGCAGGTCGCTTCATTCAAAAGGCTGCTTCAACTTCGGGGGAGTTTGGATTGACTCTGGAGTTCTTCTCCGATGAAGTGTTCATCTCAACAGACATATTTTCGGACTCTGGACCATTGGCGGTTCACTGTAGGTGTATTTTAGTGAGGAAATTATTGCTTCTGATCAATCACTATTATACTATCATTGCAATGGGGCCAGCCATTTCTCAGCCTACATCGATTAATACGCTGGTGCTGCAGAGTGCAGATGGCTCAATATCTGATGCACATCATTCTGTCCCCAATTTAAGACATGCTAGAATGAGGAGGAGGGCTAGACCATATACACCTCACACATACAGGGAAAAGAGGCCTTACCTCGACGTGTCCGAGCACACCTGCCTTCGGAGACTGCGCTTCCACAAGGTGGTGATGAATGAAATATGCGAGCTCATCAGGTCACATATGTAGCCTGCCATCAGGACATCACTGTCGGTCGAGGTCAAGGTCACCGCGGCACTGTCTTCCTATGTGTCTGGTTCCTATCGGCCATCACGGTCGAGATTTCCCCTCTGACTCACCATGCCACACATTGCTGCATTAGACAGGTCACGGAGGCCCTGTACGTGTGAAGGATGGACTTTATCAGCTTCCCCATGACCACGGAGGCTCAGACTGACAGGGTTGGAGCATTCTACCGCATTGCTAAGTTCCCCAAGGTGCAGGGAGCAATATATTGCACTCACGTCGCCATGTGGGCACCTTCTCAGGACCCAGAGGTTTTTCGCAACAGAAAAGGATTTCACTCCCTGAAGGTCCAACTAGTTGTCGACCACAACCAGATCAAAATGTGTAGTGAATGCCAAATGTCCAGGTAGCTTCAATGAGGCTCATATCCTGCGTGAGAGCGTTGTCGCTGACATGTTTAAGAGTCAGCCACAAGGACAATGCTGGATGCTTGGTGACAACTGATATGGCCTAGCTGGTGACCCCACTGCGTGACACCCACACCGAGGCCGAGAAGCCACAGAGACACACGCAATGTGGTCCAGAAAACAATAACTATGCTTAAGCAGCACTTGAGATGCCTGAAGCACTCAGGAGGGAAGCTACAAAACAACCCTGAGCAAGTAGCTAAATTTGTGGTCGTGTGCTCCATGCTGCACAACCTGGCTATCAGGAGGGGACAAGAATTGCCAGATGGGACTGATGCTCCACCTCAGAGAGAAAGAGGAAGAGTACGAGGGGCTGGACGCTGAGCTCGGGCCAGACAATCAGGCTGGCTATGCAACCATGCCCATGATCCCCTCCAGACCGCAGGAAAGGGCCTGTGTTGGCTACATAGCTGCAAGACTCTTACGGCAGGAGCAGACATCTGAACAATTTGCCTGAAAGAACGTTACTGTGAGTCACAACACTGACACATTGCTGTGTGTGTGTGCAGCTCAGACATCAATGGTGCCCATCACCTTGGTGCCAGTTAAAGTTTACATTTATTGAAGTTAAGTTGTATTTAACCCAGTCATGTTAAGGAATCACCAGTGTGTAACAGTCCAGCTATCTGAGACAATGCGCAACAAGGTTATGTTCAAGAAAAAAACTTTTATACTATCACTGCCAAAAACACCCCCCCTCCTCCGCCCCCAACCTACTTTTTTGACCATTGACATCAATCAAATGTTCAACATGTCCAGCAACACAGAATACAAATGCAAAGCAGGAGCGTGGTCCCCTCCCCCCATACGTTACAACAGATTGCATACACCCAGATGGAGATATAACACAGCCATCACCTGCGGACATGCACCTCACTTTCCTGCCCCCCTCCCCTTCTTCTCCCCACCTGTACCCCTTCCCCTCCTCGCTCCAGGACGCCTAGCTGAAGAGTTCCTCAGGCGGTGGCACATTGCGGGGGATGAAGGCAGAGACGGTGGTTGCATGGGTACGGGAGTGGGGATTACCGAGGGGGCAACATTCTCTGCTCCAGAAGCAGGATCTTGCTCCTTCCTCTCATCTGTCGTTCGCAGTGGTGGTGCGGAACCTAGAAGTGGAGTATTGCACTCCAGGACCACAGGGATGCCTGTGCCAGCAGTGTTCCTGGCTATCGCCTCCAGGGTCTCCGCCATCCGCAGAATGCACTCAGTCATGGTGGCCAGCTGTCGGGATATGTCGGGAGATATCGATTGGTCAAATCAAATCGCACGGGGTAGCCTGGAGGAGGAATTCATAGAATGTATACGGGATTGTTTCTTAGAACAGTATGTTACAGAACCTACAAGGGAGCAAGCTATCTTAGATCTGGTCCTGTGTAATGAGACAGGAATAATAAACGATCTCCAAGTAAAAGATCCTCTCGGAATGAGTGATCACAGTATGGTTGAATTTGTAATACAGATTGAGGGTGAGGAAGTAGTGTCTCAAACGAGCGTACTATGCTTAAACAAAGGGGACTACAGTGGGATGAGGGCAGAGTTGGCTAAAGTAGACTGGGAACATAGACTAAATGGTGGCACAATTGAAATACAGTGGAGGACTTTTAAGGAGCTCTTTCATAGTGCTCAACAAAAATATATTCCAGTGAAAAAGAAGGGCGGCAGGAGAAGAGATAACCAGCCATGGATAACCAAGGAAATAAAGGAGAGTATCAAATTAAAAACCAATGCGTATAAGGTGGCCAAGGTTAATGGGAAACTAGAAGATTGGTAGAATTTTAAACGACAGCAAAGAATGACGAAGAAAGCAAAAAAGAAAGGAAAGATAGATTACGAAAGTAAACTTGCGCAAAACATAAAAACAGATAGTAAAAGTTTTTACCGACATATAAAACGGAAGAGAGTGACTAAAGTAAATGTTGGTCCCTTAGAAGATGAGAAGGGGAATCTAATAATGGGAAATGTGGAAATGGCTGAGAACTTAAACAATTATTTTGCTTCGGTCTTCACAGTGGAAGACACAAAAACTGTGCAAAAAATTGCTGGTCATGGGAATGTGGGAAGGGAGGACCTTGAGACAATCACTATCATTAGTGGGGTAGTGCTGGACAGGCTCATGGGACTCAAGGTAGACAAGTCCCCTGGTCCTGATGAAATGCATCTCAGGGTATTAAAAGAGATGACGGAAGTTATAGCAGATGCCTTCGTTATAATCTACCAAAATTCTCTGGACTCTGGGGAGGTACCAGCGGATTGGAAAGCAGATAATGTAATGCCTCTGTTTAAAAAAGGGGGCAGAAAAAAGGCAGGTAACTATAGGCCGGTTAGTTTAACATCTGTAGTGGGGAAAATGCTTGAAGCTATCATTAAGGAAGAAATAGCGGGACATCTAGATAGGAATAGTGCAATCAAGCAGACGCAACATGGATTCATGAAGGTGAAATCATGTTTAACTAATTTACTGGAATTCTTTGAGGATATAACGAGCATGGTGGATAGAGGTGTACCGATGGATGTGGTGTATTTAGATTTCCAAAAGGCATTTGATAAGGTGCCACACAAAAGGTTACTACAGAAGATAAAGGTACGCGGAATCAGAGGAAATGTATTAGCATGGATAGAGAATTGGCTGGCGAACAGAAAGCAGAGAGTCGGGATAAAGGGGTCCTTTTCGGGTTGGAAATCAGTGGTTAGTGGTGTGCCACAGGGATCGGTGCTGGGACCACAACAGTTCACAATATACATAGATGACCTGGAAGAGGGGACAGAGTGTAGTGTAACAAAATTTGCAGATGACACAAAGATTAGTGGGAAAGCGGGTTGTGTAGAGGACACAGAGAGGCTGCAAAGTGATTTAGATAGGTTAAGCGAATGGGCTAAGGTTTGGCAGATGGAATACAATGTCGGAAAATGTGAGGTCATCTCCCTTGAAAAGAAAAACAGTAAAAGGGAATATTATTTGAATGGGGAAAAATTACAATACGCTGCAGTGCAGAGGGACCTGGGGGTCCTTGTGCATGAATCCCAAAAGGTTAGTTTGCAGGTGCAGCAGGTAATCAGGAAGGCAAATGGAATGTTGGCCTTCATTGCGAGAGGGATGGAGTACAAAAGCAGGGAGGTCCTGCTGCAACTGTACAGGGTATTGGTGAGGCCGCACCTGGAGTACTGCATGCAGTTTCGGTCACCTTACTTAAGGAAGGATATATTAGCCTTGGAGGGGTACAGAGACGTTTCACCAGGCTGATTCCGGAGATGAGGGGGTTACCTTATGATGATAGATTGAGTAGACTGGGTCTTTACTCGTTGAAGTTCAGAAGGATGAGGGGTGATCTTATAGAACCATTTAAAATCATGAAAGGGATAGACAAGATAGAGGCCGAGAGGTTGTTTCCACTGGTCGGGGTGACTAGAACTAGGGGGCACAGCCTCAAAATACGAGGGAGCCAATTTAAAACCGAGTTGAGAAGGAATTTCTTCTCCCAGAGGGTTGTGAATCTGTGGAATTCTCTGCCCAAGGAAGCAGTTGAGGCTGGCTCATTGAATGTATTCAAATCACAGATAGATAGATTTTTAACCAATAAGGGAATTAAGGGTTACGGGGAGAGGGTGGGTAAGTGGAGCTGAGTCCACGGCCAGATCAGCCATGATCTTGTTGAGTGGCGGAGCAGGCTCGAGGGTCTAGATGGCCTACTCCTGTTCCTAATTCTTATGTTCTTATGTTCTTATGTCCCCAATGCATCGAGGATCTGGTCACCAATGTCCTCCTGGACAACTGTACCATCTCTCTGTTCTCATGTCGCGCTTGTGGACGAGGCTTGCTGCGTACACGAGGCCTCCATATGGTTGGCGCCATCCTGGCGACAAATTGGGTGCCCGGTGGCAAGGTGCTTGGGGCCGGTACCTCCAGAGTGGAGGCGGGAATGATCGGAGGACCACGAGATGACCTTGGGGTGGAATGGCTTCTGGAGCGTGGCGATGCAGTTTCCTCGAAGTCTGCGCTCTCATCCATAGAGAACAGACCCTGCTGATTGACGGGCGAGAATCGGAGCTACTCAGCACCAGATGTAGGATCGTCTGCCGAGTCCGGTCCCTCGCCCCCACCTTCTGGGCTCGGTGGTCTTGCCTGTGGCCGCGCTGCTGGCTGAGCTGCAAAACACAAATTAGGTTATTAGAGGAGAAGGGGGTGCTAGGGTCACAAGGTGAGTCCAGCGCTACACACAGCATATGCATGACAAAAGCAACACTGCTATCAAGATCATCACAGACATCACATTTCATGACCATCAACACATTTACATTGCAAAGATTTTCATTAGGCCAGCATTATTTATAGGACAATTTTAGAAATCATCTATCATATATGATTGTTCGGATATGAGTTGGTGTGGCATCTATTGACTTTGCATCACGCAATGGTGTAAACTTTACTCACGTCGCTTCACTTCAGGGTCTGCAGATGCATCCGTGGCTGTCCGGGGTTGCTTCCCCATATGTGCGAGCACTCGCTCCTCCACGTCAGTGATGTCGCTGGGGACTGGTGGCCCCCCCCACCCGTTCGCCTCTGAACGAACCTCATCGTCAATAGCTTCTTCTGTAAAAGGTGACAGGACGACATGGCATGAGATCATTGCGTGATATCATTGCTAGGTACTGTCATAGAGACTGATACAACACATAACCAACAGATGTAATCATGATTATTATGATAGTTATCATTCTTTACCTAAAGATGTACACCATGACCGCAGGCTTTGAGTACAACATTCTTGGTAAAAGTGATAGTCACTCATGACTCTTACAAATCAAATTATATAAATACATAAGTACATGTAAATAAATGTAATACTTGCAGATCCCACAAGGTCTTTCCATTGTTTGCGACATTAGTTGCCCTCATGCACCTTGTTGGTCGCCAACGAGACCACCTCTGCCATCTCAGCCCATATCTTCTGGTAGGCCTTTGGGGTAGGCCTATAAAGGAGGGAGAGGAGGAGGCGTCACAGCATGCTGGCGAGAGCAGTGAGCTGGGAGAAGAGCAAATTGGAGGATGCAAAAGAGTGAGGAGGTTCTCAGACGAGGCAAATGCCTCCCTCCTGCAGGATGTCGAGTTACGCTGGGATGAGTTGACCCAGGGAGGGCGTGGGAAGCCCACCCCAAAGGCCTACCAGAAGCTCTAAAGTCTCTCTCCTTCCTCCCAAAGCAGCCACACCATACCCACAGACGCCTTCAGTCCCTCTTTGCTCCCTTTCTATCTGTCTCCTCTTCTGCACATGTCATGATGACCCTTGACCTCCTGAATTGCGGGAATCGAGTGTTTCCATGCCGTTGTTAAGGACGGCGATACTTTACGGTAAAAGGTCAGAGAGATTAAACGCTACTGCCCATTTCATATCACTCGCGGTAACGCCCAATTTAAAAAATGGAGACTAGAGGCTTTGAGAATGGGCGACAAGCCGGCGATCAGAAAACCTATTTTTCCTGCCCACGCCAGAAATACTGCCCAATTTTGGGCGATCTGCACAAAAGTTTAAAATCTAGTCCATGGTCTTTTTTGTCTGTCCTTTTTAAATATCAAATATCCTTGGATATTCAGTTCCCAACCCTGGTCACCCTGCAATCATGTCTCTGTAATTGCAACTATATCGTATCCGTTTACATCTATTTGCCTGTTAATTCATCTATCTTATTATGGATGCTTCGTGCATTCAGATACAGTGCTTTTAGATTTGTCGTTTTAACAATATTAGACATCTTAACATTTTATTTTGTACTTTAGCCCTATTTGTTTTATTGCTATTTTTCTAACCTAACCCTATTTGTTAGTGCATTCTTTTGTTTGTATGCTCTGTCCCTTCCTGACATAATCTGGTTATCCCTACCACAATTACTGCATTACTTCCTTTTCTTTTCTCTTTAGCATTCTAGATTTCTCTCCACTGTGATCCTCCTCCCCCCCTTATTGAGTTTAAAGCCCTGGATACCTCCCTAGTTATTCGATTTGCGAGAACTCTGGTCCCAGCATAGTTCAGGTGAAGTCTGTCGACACAGAACAGCTCCCTCTTTCCCGAGTATTGGTGCCAGTGCCCCATGAATCGAAACCCATTTCTCCCACACCAACCTCTGAGCCACGCATTCATCTCCTGATTCTATTGACCCTATACCAATTTGTTCGTAGCTCAGGTAATAATGCAGACATTATTACCTTTGTGGTTCTGCTTTTCAATTTAGTCCCTAGCTGTTCAAACTCTCTCAGCAGAACCTCTTTCTTCATCCTACCTATGTCATTAGTACCAACATGTGCCATAACAACTGGATCCTCCCCCTTGCAATCCAAGTTCTTCTCCAGCCCAGAGGAGATGTCCTTTGCCCTGGCAACTCAGCCTTCGGGACCCACGCTCTCGGCTGCAGGGAACCCTATCTATCCCCCTAACTATACTATCCCCTCCTACAAACACGTTTCTCTTTACTCCCCCTACTTGAATGACTTTCTGCATCTTGTTACCTTGGTCAGTCTGCTCGTCCACCCCGCAACCTGCACACTTGTCCACAAGGGTTGCAAGAACCTCAAAACTATTGGACAAATGCAGGGACTGAGGTTTCTGCAATACCTCCTGGATCCCCGTATCTGCCTCACTCACAGTCACACCCACCTGTCCCTGACCACGTGTCAATTCTAAAGTATTTATTCTAGAGGGTATAGCTGCCTCCTGGAGCAAAACTTTCTCCCTCCCTGATGTCTCGCAATGTCTGCAGCTCGGACTCCAGTTCCTCAAGTCAGAGCCAAAGTTCGTTGCACCGCAGACACTTACTGATATGTCCTTATTATACAGTATAAATGCACACGAGGCCCATACTTGAGAGAAGGTCATTCTGTGACCAGTTACCTTTGGTACCAAGACCTCAAGTGATGAAGGTGGGTGGAGCTTCCCCTTTTATACCTGAAAGTCCAGGTTAGGAGTGTCTCCCACAAGTTCGCCCCCTTGTGGTCAATGTTCTCAAGGTGTACAACTTAGGTCAGCTTATACATGGGTTACAATGATAGTTGAATACATGACATCACCTCCCCCACAAAGTCTTATTGGGATCACAGGTTAAGTCTCTCTGATGGTTTACGCTCCCTTGTAGAGCGCCTGAGTTGGGGCTCCGGTTGTTGGGCGCTGGCCTGAGTGTCTGCTGTTTGCGATGCTTCAGGCCTGTCCGGACTGCCCACAGTGACTGGCTCTCCTCCATTTGGTTCCGGTGTTCAGTCATCTGTGGTGGAGTAAAGTCTACATCATGTTCTTCCTCTGCTTCTTCTATGGGGTTGCTGAACCTCCTTTTAGTTTGATCCACGTGTTTGCGGCAGATTTATCCATTGGTAAGTTTAACTACCAAAACCCTATTCCCCTCTTTGGCAACCACAGTGCCTGCAAGCCATTTGGGCTCTGCAGCGTAATTAATGGACAAAAAACAGGGTTATTGACATCAATACATCGTGCTCTCGCATTCTTGTCATGGTAGTCACATTGGGGCCAAGTTTCGGCCTGAGTTGCTCCTGTTTTTTTGGAGCAATTGGTTTAGAATGGAGTATCTTAGAAATTTGAATTCTCGCCATTTAGTTTGCTCCAGTTCGAGTCAGTTAGAACAGTTTCACTTTGGAACAGAATTTTCTTTTCAAGAGGGGGTGTGTCTGGCCACTTACGCCTGTTTTCAAAGTTTAGGCAGTGAAAACTTACTCCAAACTAACTTAGAATGGAGTAAGTGAAGATTTTTGTACGTTCGAAAAAACCTTGTCTACACTTTAGAAAATCAGGCGTAGGTTACAAATTTGGCGTAGGGAATGGGGGGCGGGGGGGTTTAAAGGGAAGTTTACAAACATTAAACACTTCAGTTTTACAAATAAAGAGCCATCATCAATAATAAATGATAAATACATCAATAAATCAACCAATAAATCAATCAAAAAAAAATTATTAAAAAAAATAAAATAATAAATAAAACATTTTCTACTTACCGACTGCAGCACTGGGAGTCCTCCAACAGCATGCTGGGATGGCCCGCCCCCCCTCCCCACCCCCACAGTGTGTCTCTGTCAGTGTCTCTCACTCTCTGTCTGTCTGTGTGTGTTTCTCTCAATCTCTGTCTGTCAGTGTCTGTGTTTCTGACAGCGAGGGGAGGGGGGTGGGGGAGGGGGAGAAGGGGGGTGGGAGGGGGAGGGGGAGAAATGGGGGGAGGAGGAGAAGGGGGTGGGGGGAGGGGGAGGGGAGAAGGGGGTGGTGGAGGAGGTGGGGAGGAGGAAGTGGGGGGATGGAGGAGGGGGGTGGAGGAAGGTGGGGAGGAGGAGAAGGGGGTGGAAGAGGGGGAAGGGGGGAGAGGGGGAGCAGGGGGAGAAGGGGGTAGAAGGGGGGGAGAGGGGGAGGAAGGGAGAAGGGGTGGAGGGGGAGAGGGGGAGAAGGGGGGAGAGGGGGAGGAGGGGAGAAGGGGTGGAGGGGGAGAGGGGGAGAAGGGGTGGGGAGTTGTGGAGGTGGGGGGGTGGAGAGTCGCGGAGTTCCGGGGGGGGGGAGTCGCAGTGGTCCGGGGGCAGCGTGGGAAGTCGCGGAGGGGTGGGGGGGTGGGGATTCGCAGAGGTCTGGGGGGGGGTGGGGAGTCGCGGAGGTCCGGGGGGGGGAAGAGTTGCGGAGGTCCGGGGGGGGGGCGGCGCGGAGGTCAGGTCGCCGGGGGGCGGGGCGCGGGTCAGGTCGCCGGGGGGGTGGGGAGAGTGGGGGTCGAGTCGGGTCCGGTCGGGTGGGAGGAGCCTTATCCACGCAGCCCCAGTGAGGCCATTCGACCAGGGCTAGGGGCTGTGTGCTTCGGGCCCCTCCCACAGTTTTGGGCACCTGTAGCGCGCATGTGCAAAGGTCCCGGCACTGTTTTCAGCGCAAGTACCTGACTCCGTCACCACAGCTCTTGCTGCGCCGCGCCCAGCTCCAGAGGACCTGCAGGGAACCGGAGAATAGGTAAGTATTTTTTAGGCACACTTTCTGGCGCGAAAAACGGGCGTCCAGGTCCGGGCTGTGCCGTTTTAGGCGGGCCCGAAACTTGGGCCCATTGTGACTGACTCCTGCTCTCAACAATTTCTTTCATAGTAGAGTGTATAAGGGGTAACGTGGTTTTGAGTGTCCTTTTCATTAGCAGCTCTGAGGGTGGAACCCCTGTGAGCGAGTGTGGTCGGGATCTATTGGCCAACAGGAGACATGATAAGCGGCTTTGTAGGGAACCCCCTTGGATTCTGAGCATCCCCTGTTTGATTATCTGCACTGCTCGTTCCGCCTGGCCATTTGAGGCTGGCTTGAACGGTGCCGTTCTGACATGGTTGATTCCATTGCCTGCCATGAAGTCCTGGAATTCAGTGCTTGTGAAGCACGGGCCATTGTCGCTGACCAAGACATCTGGTAGACCATGGGCGGCGAACATTGCCCGTAGACTTTCGACCGTGGCAGAGGATGAACTTGAATTTAAAATGGCGCACTCAATCCATTTGGAGTAGGCGTCGACGACAACCAAAAAAATTTTTCCCATGAAAGGACCTGCGTAGTCCACATGGATGCGTGACCATGGCTTGGCGGGCCAGGGCCAGGGGCTAAGGGGGGCTTCCATGCCCAGCTGAGCACACGTGTTGCACCTGCGAACACAAAGTTCCAGCTCTGCATCTATCCCTGGCCACCAAACATGTAACCTGGCAATTGCCTTCATCATGACAATGCCCGGGTGCTCATTGTGAAGTTCTCTGATAAACACCTCTCTGCCCATCTGGGGCATGACTACTTGGTTTCCCCACAGTAGGCAATCAGCCTGAATTGAGAGTTCATCCTTGCGCCTATGAAATGGTTTAAATTCATCAGGGCAGGCCCCGTACATGGCTGCTCAGTCCCCATTCAGGACACATTTCTTAACTAAAGACAGTAGCAGGTCTTTAATCTGATGGGCTGTCACAGGTGAGCCTTCACTTTCGAAAGCTTCAACAGCCATGACCATCTCAGCATCAGGCTCGGTTGCCCCCTCAGTGGTGGCTAGTGGGAGCCTGCTGAGTGCAATGGTGCAGTTTTCAGTGCCCGGTCTGTGTCGAATTGTGTAGTCATAGGCGGCTAACGTGAGTGCCTACCTCTGTATGCGGGCCGATGCATTTGCATTTATGGCCTTGTTGTTGGCCAAAAGGGACGTCAGGTATTTGTGATCTGTCTCCAGCTCCAATTTCCTGCCAAACAGGTACTGGTGCATTTTTTTTTACTGGATATACACATGCTAGTGCTTCCTTTTCTACCATCCCGTAGCCCCTTTCTCCTTGGGGCAGACTTCTGGAGGCATCAGCTACTGGCTGTAACTGACCATTGGCATTCACATGCTGCAACACACACCCGACCCCATAGGACGACGCATCGCATGATAAAACATGTTTCTTACACGGGTCATATAACGTTAACAGTTTGTTGGAGCATAACAAATTGCTTGCTCTATGAAAAGCCCTTTCCTGGCTGTCCCTCCAGACCCAATCGCGACCTTTGCGTAGGAGCACGTGTAGCGGCTCTAACAGCGTGCTCAATTTGGGAAGAAAGTTACCAAAATATTTCAGGAACCCCAGGAACGAACGCAGTTCCGTCGTGTTGCGGGGTCTGGGTGCTCTCTGGATTCTTCCGTTTTGGACGCAGTAGATCTGATCCCGTCTGCTGCTACACTCCTTCCCAGGAAATTTACCTCTGGAGCTAAGAAGACGCACTTCGCCTTTTCAGTCGCAGCCCTACCCGGTACAGTCTGCGTAGCACCTCCTCCAGGTTGTGGAGGTGTTCTTCAGTATCGCGACCTGTGATGAGGATGTCGTCTTGAAAAACCACTGTCATTGGAATTGACTTGAGGAGGCTTTCCATATTTCGCTGAAAGATCGCAGCGGCCGAACGAATCCTGAGCGGAGATCTGTTGTACTCAAACAACCCCTTGTGTGTCGTGATGGTGGTCAGCTTCTTCGACTCACTCGCCAACTCCTGCATCATGTAAGCTGAGGTCAGGTCCAATTTTAAAAAACGTTTGCCACCGGATAGCGTCGCAAAGAGGTCCTCCGCTCTCGATAGCGGTTACTGGTCTTGGAGTGACACCCGATTGATGGTGGCCTTGTAATCGCCACATATCCTGACCGACCCATCCGCGTTGAGCACCGGCACGATCGGGCTCGCCCAGTCATTGAATTTGTAAGGGGAGCTTGGGGTGTGGGTTCGAATCCACACTCCCCTTGGGTTCTGTACGTGCGATTTATGAGGGTGGGTGAGTAATGAGGCACCAGACACAGTGGGTAAGAGTACAAAATGGCTAATGTTGTTTATTTAGAATAGCAAACACAAAGATAGAGGGCATAGGAAGAGGTCATAAAATAGCAGTAATGGCAAAATCTCATTCAACAACCCGAAAAATCTCGCAACAGGGAAGGGGAAAACAAGATGTTAAAACATCCCACTCACACACAACCACACCTCCCACTCCCACCCTTCCAACCAATTCCTGTCCTAAATTGAGTCTGTGAGGGGGTTCGGGCTATACTCACAATCCTATCAACTCCGGGGTTCTGTCGCACTTATTTCAGCTCAGGGTCCCTCTGGGGTGGGTTTTATGTTATTGTTCGGTTTTCCTCTTCGATGTTGCGTCGGTTTCTTCTATCTGCCTGTCGGTTATCGTCAGACTACAGCTGTAAATCCAGGTTATTGAACCAGGTGTCCAGGTCTGCACAGCTCTGCGTGCCCCAGCCTGATGCTTCGGCTATTCTCACCCTGTCCAGTGTGTTCAGGGCTAACAGCAGCACCTGCTGCCACTTACTAACCAGGAGGTTGGCTCGTGGGTTTTTAGTCTCGACCAAAATCAAAGTTTGCAAAACTCTCTCGGCTCCTTCCCCCCCAGCAGCCAGCAGCCCTTTCAAGAACTGACCCCAAACTGTTTTTCTCCACAACTCCTGCAAGTCTTTTCCTCTCCACACCTTTCCTCCCCAACTCTGCCCAGCTCCTTTTTGGTCCACAACTCCCTTTTTCCACAACTCCTTTTCTCCACAACTCCTTTTCTCCACAACTCCATTTTTCCACAACTGTTTTTCTCCACAACTCCTTTTCTTCACAACTCCTTTTCTCCACAATTCCTTTTCTGGTGGTTCTGTGTCCTATATTTGTATTCAATTCAGTTCTGGTCTTTTCGCGCTCAAACCCAGTGGGTTGCCCATTGTGTAAGTTTGGGCGGGGAGATAGCTTTGAATATTTAATCAGAAGATGTCACAGGTACACGCAGGTGTGAGGACCAGGGTATTGTTTCAGTGCACATAGGTGCCTGAAAGTCTGTGGGTCCTTTGTTATAGTCCTGGGAGCCAGTGGGCCATTCATAGTTTTCATAGTGATTCATAGTTTTGATTCAGAGCTATTGTCCATATTAATTAGATAGATAATGGCCCACATTCGTAGTTTGATTTGGGGGGGGAAGTCAATTTCAAACTGGGCCGGGGAGTCGTTATTGGTTGAAGATTTCCCCACTTCAGGCCCGACCCGACCCCTGATTGGCCTGCCAGAATGCACTTTTCCCCCATTGGCCAGTGCCTCTGTCTCGCTTGTGAGCCAGACTCCACAATGTCTGTATCCGCCCACACATTTTCCCAGTCTGCTTTTTACTTGGCCAAAAATGTTCATTTAGTGAATGGAACGATCCCATGTCAGTTTTCTTGTCCTTACGGTGTTGCAAATGCGGCCGTGGATTTTCGAACCTTACACTCCCCCATTAAAACACTCTGTGTCAGGGTGTTTTCAGAATGTGGAGCAAAACCTTTTCCCTCTCACAGAGCCAATCTTCCCCAAATCTTACCTAAACCCACGATAAACATTAAAATACACCAATGGTATTCATACATTTGGAATCAATACAATACTGAAAATGTAAAATCTCAACCAATACCCTTCACCAAAATGATAATAGCACATAATATCACACATCATAGTATTACACTGTTTTTTTGTTGTTGTAGGGTGGTAATATTTCTGGTATTTTGTACTGCTTTGAACAGATCTGTCAGGTGCTCTGGTAAAAAAAAATGAATGTGGTATCCGAAATGTGCTACATAATTGTCCATGCTATTAATCATTGATGCCCCAGTGTTGAAACCGGTAAAAGCATCATTCCAGATCCCTCTTCTGTGTCTTTTTGGTTGAATGTTGTCTCTGGGTTGTAGACTGTATCGCAAAGTCTTATTCAAATAGCCAAAGTCGAGCTCATAGAATGTCCTGAACATTTCTCGAAGGAGAGCCTGGTAGAGGCGTTCTGTCTCTTTTGGGCACCACTCAGGTAGGTACACCTCGGTAAGGTTTAGGATGACGGAGGCCACGGCGTAGTGGACCCCCCGGTATAGCAGCTTGTCCGTGGGAACCAAAACCAAACCGTTCTCTGGTCCCTGGGTGGTGGTAGGGCATCTGTCCGTGTCAGTTGGTTCGGTCGGGGCTGTGGGCAGGGGCTGTCTGGGGTGTGCGCTTAACTCGGTAGCTTGGATGGAGCTGGGGTGGCTTACTATGCATGCGACCATGCTCCGGTCCCATCCCATCCCCTCCCCTTCATCCCGCCACTGTCGGGAGAACGCTATGGAGATGCCTGCCGGGCATATCTTCTCTGATCCCCACCTGCACACATACACTCCTAACTCCCACCATTTATCCCCCTGGGTGCTCGTGATGGTCCGGTAGGTGCTGTTGTCCAGTCTCTCCCAATCTGCTATCGGGTTTCCCATGTCCTTGCTCAGCTTCCTGAGCCACCACCACCTTCCCACCGGAATGTGCCCCTTACAGGTCAGGCGAACCCTCTTCCCAACCACTACCCTAACCCTGGATGCGGTCACCTCAATGCTGGGGCAGGAGACTGATGCTTCCCCATACGTGACCCCGTGGTGGCTGGAGTATCTAGTGTAATTGGACCCCACCCACCCTGGCCACCTTCTCCTCTGGGTGATGGTTGGTGCCTGCCCCCCTGAGCATCCAAAAATAATGGCTTCTTCAGTCTCTCCCCGGTAGCCGATGCACATTCTGATGTAGGTGCATAGAAGCCGGATTTTCCTCATCTACGGTTCCTCTTCGAAAAGACAAAATCTCATTTGGTTGAAAGACCCTGAGCCCCCTGGCTCATCCCTCTCCCATTTCCCCCTCTGTCTGCACCTCACAGTACCCCTGCACGGGATTAAACTGTGTGTGCTTATTTTTGCTGTGAAAGTCAAGGCATTTCAACTAATTGGTCTAACCGCAAACCGCAACAAACCCTTAAAAAAACAAACAACCTCACACAAAAGAGGAAGTGAGAAAGAGTCAAGAGGTTTCAGGCTCCCCATCCTATTGGCTCAAAAGCCTCACTGTTATATTCCCGATATTGCAGAGGCCACCTGAGCCCCACTACACTAGAGAAAACTTTATATATATCTGTACACACCTACTGCTCTCCTTATTAACCTGCTTGCAACCCTTCCTGGGTGGCTGTGCTAATCTCTGGAACGCTCCTTGGTTTTCCTTTTATGCGGGGGAATGTAGGGGGGAGATCACCTCTCCTTCGGCCTCTTGGGCCAGACCGACCTCCACGGCCCCTCTGTCTCCCCTGCCAAGGTGTCCCCCGAGCTTCGGGTGGTGCTTACTGGGCTGGTACAGCCCCTCACCCCCTCCAGGGATGGCTCACTGCCCTTGGGAGCAACGAAAATTCCCCGGCAGGCTCCTCACTGCCGGGGACTCCCGTATCCTTTGGGTTGTACAAGGGTTCCATCCGAAACCACTCGCAGCTGATACTCTCACAGTGTTTCCTCTGTTCTTCTAGGGACCACTCACTACTGGGACCCGCCGCCACCTTCTCTCCTGCAGGCTCTGGGCTGTCTGCACCGAAGGCTAGGCTAGCCCCGACAGGCTCCTCACTGTCGGCGGCCCCTGTCTCCGGTACAACTCCTTACCCGTCAAGAGACCTTGGCTGCGGGGTCACAACCAGTGACTGGCTGCCTGCCCTGCGCGGCCCTTTTCCGCTAGTATCTCACGGGAAAGTAAAACAGGCTGCTAGGGACGGTGGCACCCTTGACTGCGGAGTCCGAGTAGATCTCCTAACGGGTGGAGGTGAGTCCTCGTCCCATATGTAAGGTGGGTATCCCCCTTCCTGTGGGTCCCAAATCTGTGGGTAGTTTGTACCTGTGAAGCAACTCACTGCTCCTTGTGATGGGATCGGTGAGGCTGCAGTGGTGGGCTGGGGGCCTGGGCTTCCCGTCGGGATTATCCCTCCGGGCTGTCCTTTCCCACGAGGTTTTGTCTTGTTGGTGTTAAACAGTTTACATTGGTTAATGTGAAACCATTTAACCCGGCGGGGCATCTTAACCGCGTATACCATGGGGCTTGCCTTGTCGACAATGCCTTAAGGCCCCATATATAGTGGCTCAAAGACTGCCACCCTGGCAAAGTTGTGGACCATGACCTGGTTCCCCACCTGCTACTCGTGGTGTTTGCTCGGTTCCAGCAGCAATCGGTTGGTCTGATGCTGCTTCCCCATGTTAGTGGCCGCCTGCCAGTGAATCTGCTTGAGGTGCTACAACAGACTCTTGGTAAAGTGATCTCTATTCACCTCGATTACCTGAGCTTCCGTCAGGACCGGGGCAAGTACATGGATGGGGGTTCGCATGGCTCTTCCAGTCATGAGCTCGTATGGGGAATACCCCATGCTTTTCGACTGGCTGGCCCGAATCCCCATCAAAACAGGGGCAACCTCTCCACCCACCTCTGCGGGGAATCCCCAGTCTCCTTCCTGAGTTTTTCTTTCAAGGTCCTATTCATACGCTCCACTAGCCCGAGGACTGGGGGTTGTAGGCGACGTGCCACTTCCCCTCAATCCCCAGCACCTTAAGGGTTGCCTGCATGACCTGTCCCGTGAAGTGGCTCCCCTGGTCAGACTCCACGTACTGTGGAAGTCCCCACCTGGAGAACACCTCCCTAACCAATATCCTGGCAGTCCCCGCTGCTGTGGCTGTTCGGCAAGGGAAGGCTTCAACCCACTTTGCGAAAGTGTCCACCAATACCAGGCAGTACTGGTACCCTCCCTTAGCCACAAGTAGGGGCCCTGTGTAATCGATTTGTATCGATTGCCATGGTCCCTCTACCCTCCTTACGTGTCCGAGAGACACCTTTCTTTTCTGGGGAACTGGATTATTGGTTGCACAGACAAGACAGTTCACGCAAAATTCACGAGTGTCTTCCCGGAGCTGGGGCCACCAGCCGACCTGTTCCACCCGTTGCCAGGTGACCTCCAGTCCGGGGTGTCCAGCTCCAGGGCCTGCGTGGGCCAGCTGAAGGAACTCCCTCTGGTGCTGCTCGGGCACTATCCACTGTTCTCCTTTAAACAACATTTGCTCCCTAACATGGATGCCTGTGCCTCCGTACGGTCCTTCGACCTTTTCTCCTGCAGTCAGCTTGTCCATGACAGACTTGAGGACGGGATCTCCCGCCTGTACCTGCTGAAGGTCCGGGGCCAAAGCCACCCCTGTGCTTCCTTGTGTCCCCTTTCCACCCCAGATAGTTGCTATGGGGCCTGCCTCAAGCGGGTTCCACTTGGTTCCCGTTCGGACTCCCTCTTTGGCCAGTTGATCTGCCTTTTGGTTCCCTGCAGCCCTGGGCTCATGTTTATTATGGGCCTTTACTTTGTGAATGCAAATGTCTGCCCTGGTCCCTACTGCCTGCATGATGTGCTGCAGTAGGGGTTTTATGGCCAGGGGCTTACCGTCTGCAGATGTATACCCGCGATGGGACCAGATGGTTAGGTACTCCGTGCAGGCATTGCAGGTGAACATACTATCTGAAAAGATAATATAGGGCCGTGGGAATTTGTCAGGGTGGGTGACTACATACATGACTGCCGACAGTTCAGCATGCTGGGCGCTCATGGTGTTTGGGAGCTTTATGGCCCTGGCAATGCCTGCCTGGGGATCATAAATCCCGCACCCTGTGAGCCTTTCCCCCGCCACCACCATGCTGGACCCATCAACATAGATCTCCCGGCCGTGGGGATGGATCCCCGCTCAGAGCCCTATGTCCACATCCCAGACCCCCTCAACGGAGCAATGGTGGACTTTCCCAGGGTACAGCATGTTGGCTGCCAGTCGGGGCTCACACATCCCTTTTGTGAGAGCAGGAGGGTCCAGCGAGCAATGCATACGCTGCTCACTGTCCCATCCTTAATTCTCCCATCCAGCAGCATCTGAGTGGAGGTCTGATGAGTGAGGAGGGTGATTGGGGACACTCCTGTAAACACCTGCGACTGCTTCACAGCCCAGTGGATGGCCAGCAGATGCCTTTCACAGTTTGAGTAGCCCCTCTCAACCTCAGTGAGGACCCTGGAGGAGTAGACCGGTCTCAGCTGGTCGTGCCGCTGTTGCTTCAGCAAAGCACTTAAGCTATCCCTGCTGGCTGCTACCTCCATGAAAAATTCCTCGCCCTTATCTACCGTTCCCAGGGCCGGGGCTTTCTGCAGGTCTCCCTTGAGGCGGGTAAACGCTGCATCACAGTCCTCATCCAACTCCCACTCCACGCCTTTGTGCAGGAGCCGGAGTAAGGGGGCTGCAATGGCTGCGTAATCCTCAATGAAGTCCCTGCAGTAACCGGTCAGACCCAGGAACGACCTCACCCCTGTAACTGTAGTCGGAGCCAGTAACTCCTGAACTGCCCTCCTCTTAGCCTCATCAATGGCTCTCTCCCCTGCCTGCACAGTCAGCCCCAGGAATTTTACCTCTGTCTGGCCGATCTGTGCCTTCTTAGGGTTTACTTTAAAACCCTCCTCGTGCAGCAGTCCCAACAGCTCTGCCAGCAGGGGACCGTGCTCTTCCTCCGAATCGGAGAATAGCAGGAGGTCGTTTTCACACTGGACTAGCTGTCTGGGTCTGCTGAACTCTTTCAGGCAGTTGGCCATACACTGATGAAAAATGCTCAGGCTGTTGTGGAAGCCCTGGGGAAGACAGTTCCAGGTATACTGCTGTCCTTTGAATGTAAAGGCAAATTTGTACTGGTCCTCCCGCCGCAGCTGAATGGACCAGAACCCATTCGAGATGTCCAGCACCGTAAAGACGGCTGCGGACGTGAGGATGGCTGTGACTGGGTCGGCTACGGCTGCCACTGTGGGCGCACAGGCAGGGATATTTTTATTGAGGACTCGGTTGTCCACCGTGGCACTCCAAGAATTGTCCGTTTTCCTAACCGGCCAAAGTGGAGAGTTCACCATTGGTCTCAACACTCCCTGTCTTACTAGAGATCCCAATGCGACCTCTAGGTCTGCCTCACTCTCCATGGGAAAATTATACTGCTTCTGGGGCTTAGACATGGGGTCCCCATCTACTTTGACCTCAACCCCATTTACCCGTCCACAGTCGTGCTTATGCCTGGCAAATGCCGCCAGGTTGACCCGCACAAAAGCCTGATAGATCATTGGGGTGCCGTCTACCAGAGCGCCGAGGTCATATCCCTCCTTTGGCTTTACAGTGCAGAGGGAACCCTTCCCCTGCTTCCCCTGGATGACTGCTGTACCTTCCCCCTCCCCGGTGTCAGCTGTGCCCTCACAGACAGTGGTTCCTCAGGTCGACCAGAATTTTCTGGCCACTAAGGAAATCTGCCCCTAGGATGTCTTTACCCACTCCCTCCCACGGCAGAAGGACACCCTTCCACATGGTGTGGAGGGTGCCTATGTGTATCTGCGGTGGTTTGGAGAAGAAGTCCTCGCATTGTTCTCCAGTGAAGCTGGTTAGGCAGTAGGAGATCCCACTGGATAGGGGTGAGGTGGTCGGGTCGTCTACAGGAACCAGGGTGCACGAGGCTCCTGTGTCCAGCAGATAATCCCCCCGGACCCCCTCAACCTCCATCATGACGCGTGGCCTGCTCCACGCATCATAGGTGACCGGGCAGAGGTACACGGGTTCCTCGGGGTCTCATCATTAGGGGATTGTTGGTCTGGGCCTGAGGGACTTCTCCCCCGGTCACGGCTGCGACCTTCCCAGTCTGGGTAAAGAGTGCCTGCAGAGCCGCGAGGAAACCCTCGAGTGGGGCGGCAGGGCTGGGCACAGCTGGTTTGGGAGGGCTTGCGGCCGCGGAGACTGGGGCTGAGGTTGGGACCTGTGGACCTCTCTTTTCCTGCCTCGGATCCCGGTTCCCTCCTCATGTGCCCTGTCTTCCCGCACCCGTAGCAAACCACCTCTCTGCCTGCCTGCCAATTCCCTTCTTGCCTCCACCCTCTCTTATCAGAGCCGGGGCGGATCTCACACACCTTCCCCTTGGTGGGTTTCTCCCCCCCGATTCTGTCATTGCGAAAAGAGAGTCAGCTTCCTCAGCACCGTCTCCTCTGTGGCTTGGGGGTCTCTGAAATCGAACCACAGGTTGGCCTGGGCATGCAACTCAGGTATGCTGTTTGCCACCAGTGCACGCAGCCAGCACGTTGATGTGCATCCAGCTGGGTTCGGTCCAAATTCCCCCCGCTGGCTCCCTCATACACTGGCCACAGTCAAACAGCGAACGCCTGTGGGGTCTCCCCGGGTCTCTGGGCAGCGAACAGTATCCTCCTGGAGAGCGGTCACTGTTCGCTGACCCCTCTTACTCTCAGCAGAGAGAGCCTGACACAGGGCTGGGTCCAGTGGGAACAGGAGCAGTTTGCTCCGTTCGGCCTCATCGCAGTCATTTATGTCTCCTACCTGCTCTACTTCCATAAAGTGGACAGAAGGGTCTCCTTTTTGGGTAAGTTTATTCACATGGGCCACCATCTGCCGCAGCTGGGTCGCACTGTGGGGAACCACGTACTGGTTCTGTAGGGGACCCTCAGCCTGACCCGCTGTGGGTGGTCCCAGAGGTTGAGATTCCAGCATCTCAACCTGCCTCTCCTCCGGTATCCCCAATAGAGCTGTGGGAGAGGGCCTGTAGGATTCTTCCTCCCTACAGCCTGTCTCACTATGCTCCCCCTTCCGTACCTTGGCTGGGCTGATAAGGCACACCACTCCTTTTCTGGGTGCCTTGCTTTCAGCCCAGCCAAGGACTTTTGCCTCAGGTAGGGCCAGAGCTTTGGTGTCGGGCCGGGTGGGGATTCGAGTCTCGGGCACTTGCTGAGCTTTTGCTCCAGCTAGAACAAGGGCTGCTTTGGCTTCAGCCAGAGCCAGGGTGAGCCGATCAATTTGTTCCTGAAAGGAACAATGATCCGCCTCTGCCCTGCTGTGGCACGCCTGAAGCACAGCCTGTAGCTGGAGAGTCTGACCCTCCCCCAACTTTCCCTGGTTCTGAGCCTGGACAAGTTCCTCCTGCAATCCCCTGATGTGACCTTTTCCCTCAGTTACCTGGGACTGAAGGTACTCCCTGTGGTTGCGATAGCTTTCTCTATCTCCCTCTCTTTCCTGCCTCTCCCACTTTAAATCCTGATCCAGCTTTTCCCTTTCTTTGCTGGTCTTTACTAGCTCCTCTCTTTGCTCAGCTAATTCTGTCTGCAAGACGTCTACCTGCCTGTCCAAAACCTGTATTTGCTTCTGAAAGCAAGTCAGCTACACTGCCTTTTCCACTGATCTTTAATGATCTTTACTCTGGGTCCACCTGGCTGCTGCGTTCTCAGGCCGTTCAGCCTCCAGCAGCGCCTGCACCCACTTCCTTGAGCAGTTTATCCTTGCTGTTACATACCTAGCAATCCTACCCTCCATTTTATACTCCTCTCCACCAAGACTGACTGTCTCTTCACCCTCACTCAATACATGTCCCTTCGTGGTCGCCATTCTGTAAGGGGAGCTTGGGGTGTGGGTTCGAATCCACACTCCCCTTGGGTTCTGTACGTGCGATTTATGAGGGTGGGTGAGTAATGAGGCACCAGACACAGTGGGTAAGAGTACAAAATGGCTAATGTTGTTTATTTAGAATAGCAAACACAAAGATAGAGGGCATAGGAAGAGGTCATAAAATAGCAGTAATGGCAAAATCTCATTCAACAACCCGAAAAATCTCGCAACAGGGAAGGGGAAAACAAGATGTTAAAACATCCCACTCACACACAACCACATCTCCCACTCCCACCCTTCCGACCAATTCCTATCCTAAATTGAGTCTGTGAGGGGGTTCGGGCTACACTCACAATCTTATCAACTCCGGGGTTCTGTCGCACTTATTTCAGCTCGGGGTCCCTCTGGGGTGGGTTTTATGTTATTGTTCGGTTTTCTTCTTCGATGTTGCGTCGGTTTCTTCTATCTGCCTCTCGGTTATCGTCAGACTACAGCTGTGAATCCAGGTTATTGAACCAGGTGTCCAGGTCTGCACAGCTCTGTGTGCCCCAGCCTGATGCTTCGGCTATTCTTCTCACCCTGTCCGTGTGTTCAGGGCTAACAGCAGCACCTGCTGCCACTTACTAACCAGGAGGTTGGCTCGTGGGTTTTTAGTCTCGACCAAAATCAAAGTTTGCAAAACTCTCTCAGCTCCTTCCCCCCCAGCAGCCAGCAGCCCTTTCAAGAACTGACCCCAAACTGTTTTTCTCCACAACTCCTGCAAGTCTTTTCCTCTCCACACCTTTCCTCCCCTGTGAACTCTGCCCAGCTCCTTTTTGGTCCACAACTCCCTTTTTCCACAACTGTTTTTCTCCACAACTCCTTTTCTCCACACCTGTTTTCTCCACAACTCCTTTTCTGGTGGTCCTGTGTCCTACATTTGTAATCAATTCAGTTCTGGTCTTTTCGCGCTCAAACCCAGTGGTCCATTGTGTAAGTTTGGGCGGGGAGATAGCTTTGAATATTTAATCGGAAGATGTCACAGGTACACGCAGGTTTGAGGATCAGGGTATTGTTTCAGTGCACATAGGTGCCTGAAAGTCTGTGGGTCCTTTGTTTTTGTCCTGGGAGTCAGTGGGCCATTCCTGCAGTGATTCATAGTTTTGATTCAGAGCTATTGTCCATATTAATTAGATAGATAATGGCCCATATTCGTATTTTGATTTGGGGGGGGGAAGTCAATTTCAAACTAGGCCGGGGAGTCCTTATTGGTTGAAGATTTCCCCACTTCAGGCCCGACTCGACCCCTGATTGGTCTGCCAGAATGCACTTTTCCCCCATTGGCCAGTGCCTCGGTCTCTGTTGTGAGCCAGAATCCACAATGTCTGTGTCCGCCCACACGTTTTCCCAGCCTGCTTTTTACTTGGCCAAAAATGTTCATTTAGTGTATGTTAGTTTTCTTGTCCTTATGGTGTTTCAAATGCGGCTGTGGATTTTCGAACCTTACAAATTCGACTGGCGAGATGATGCTTTCCCTCAGCAGGCGGTCCAATTCACATTCTATCTTTTCCCGCATCACGTACGGCACCGCTCTGCCTTGTGGTGTACTAGTCTGGCGTCCGGGTTTATGTGAATCACTACTTTGGCCCCCATGAAAGTGCCGATGCCGGGTTGAAATAATGGGGCCCAAGTTTCCACACGATAAAAAACGGGCGCCCCTCCGAGCTGGGGGCCTAAAACGGCGCCTAAAAAAAAACTCGTGATTCTGGAGCGTTCTGCAGCTCCTTGTCTGCCTGGCGCGGCGCCCAGGGGGGCGGAGCCTACACTCGCGCCGATTTTGTAAGTGGGAGGGGGCGGGTACTATTTAAATTAGTTTTTTTCCTGTCGGCAACGCTGCGTGTGGGCGTTAGAGCGTTCGTGCATGCTCAGTGTGAAAAAAACATTGGCACTCGGCCATTTTTGTAATTCTTTGTAGCTGTTTAATTTTTGAACATTTTTTAAAAAACAGCACAATGCCATCAGCACATCAGCACTTGCAGCCTTCTCACTGTCTCCTTCCCTCCCCCTCCCCGCGGGAAAGAACAGGCGCCTCCTCTCCCCTACCCCCCCCGCGGGAAGAACGGGCGCCTCCCCCCCCCCCCCGCGGGAAAGAAAGGGCACCTCTCCCCCCCGCGGAAAAGAACGGGCGCCTCCTCTCCCCTCCCCCCCGCCGCGGGAAGAACGGGCGCCTCCTCCCCCCGCCCCCCCGCGGGAAGAACGGGCACCTCAGGCTGACTGCAGAATTCTCCGTGCCTGAAGCACTTTCACACAGGTAGGAAGATGGTTTATTTAATCTTTTCTTTGCTTATAAATGTTTATTCAGGTTGGATTTATTTGTATAATATTTGTAGAAGTATAAATAAGGATTTATTGTAGAATTTCATGACTTCCCTTCCCTCCCCCTCCCCCCCACCTCGTTCTGGACGCCTAATTTGTAACCTGCGCCTGATTTTTTAATGTGTCGAACAAGTTTTTTCAGTTCGACAAAAATCTTCATTTGCTCCATTCTAACTTAGTTTGGAGTACGATTTCACTGTGGAAACTTTGAAATCAGGCGTCAGTGGCCGGACACGCCCCCTTTTGAAGAAAAAATTCTGTTCCAAAGTAGAACTGTTCTACCTGACTAGAACTGCAGAAAAAAAAATGTGGAGAATTGTGATTTCTAAGATAGTCCGTTCTCCACCAGTTGCTCCTAAAAATCAGGCGCAAATCATGTGGAAACTTGGGCCCAATGAGTCAAATTTGTCCAGGATCTGTGAGCATGATACTCGCTCTACAGAAGAAATTGCATTGACATTGCCCCATTTCCAGTTCATGACAGCAAGCCAACTCCTGTATATGTGCTCCACATGAACTCACTGAACTTCAGCTTCCAGCAATTTTCCCAGTATTCATTTGGCCTCGTAGGGCTTACATCGGGCCCGTCCTCCTCGTACATCAACCAGGCTGCAGACTTCCTGCACATACATGCTAAGTGACCACTGACGTTGCACTTTCTGCAGGTATATTGCTGATACCTGCAAGCTCTGGCTGGGTGTTTGCCTCCAAACCTCCAGAATGAGCTGGAGGCCCCGTTGTTGGAAACAAAAGGTCCATTACCAGTCGATCATCTCTTACTGCCTCTGTAACTGTCTTTAAGCGCATCATTAACAGGTGTTGATAGAAACATAGAAACATAGAAATATAGAATATAGGTGCAGGAGTAGGCCATTCGGCTCTTTGAGCCTGCACCACCATTCAATATGATCATGATTGATCATTCACCTCAGTACCCCTTTCCCGCTTTCTCTCCATACCCCTTGATCCCTTTAGCCGCAAGGGCCATATCTAACTCCCTCTTGAATACATCCAATGAACTGGCATCAATGACTCTCTGCGGCAGGGAATTCCACAGGTTAACAACTCTCTGAGTGAAGAAGTTTCTCCTCATCTCAGTCCTAAATGACCTACCCCTTATCCTAAGACTGTGTCCCCTGGTTCTGGACTTCCCCAACATCGGGAACTTTCTTCCCGCATCTAACCTGTCCCGTCCCATCAGAATCTTATACGTTTCGATGAGATCCCCTCTCATCCTTCCAAACTCCAGCTTATAAAGGCTAGTTGATCCAGACTCTCCTCATATGTCAATCCAGCTATCCCTGGAATCAGTCTGGTGAACCTTCGCTGCACTCCCTCAATAACAAGAACGTCCTTCCTCAGATTAGGAGACCAAAACTGAACACAATATTCCAGGTGAGGCTTCACCAAGGCCCTGTACAATTGCAGTAAGACCTCCCTGCTCCTGTACTCAAATCCCCTAGCTATGAAGGCCAACATGCCATTTGCCTTCTTCACCGCCTGCTGTACCTGCATGCTAACTTTCAATGACTGGTGAACCAAGACACCTAGGTCTCGTTGCACCTCCCCTTTTCCTAATCTGCCGCCATTCAGATAATATTCTGCCTTCGTGTTTTTGCCACCAAAGTGGATAACCTCACATTTATCCACATTATACTGCATCTGCCATGCATGTGCCCACTCACCTAACCTGTCCAAATCACCCTGCAGCCTCTTAGCATCCTCTTCACAGCTCACTCCGCCACCCAGTTTAGAGTCATCTGCAAACTTGGAGATATTACACTCAATTCCTGCATCCAAATCATTAATGTATATTGTAAAGAGCTAGGGTTCCAGCACTGAGCCCTGTGGCACTCCACTAGTTACTGCCTCCCATTCTGAAAAGGACCCGTTTATCCCGACTCTCTGCTTCCTGCCTGCCAACCAATTCTCTATCCACGCCAGTACATCACTCCCAATACCATGTGCTTTGATTTTGCACACCAATCTCTTATGTGGGACCTTGTCAAAGGCCTTTTGAAAGTCCAAATACACCACATCCACTGGTTCTTACTTGTCCACTCTACTAGTTACATCCTCAAAAAATTCCAGAAGATTTGTCAAGCATGATTTCCCTTTCACAAATCCATGCTGACTTGGACCGATACTGTCACTGCTTTCCAAATGCGCTGCTATTTCATCCTTTATAATTGATTCCAACATTTTCCCCACTACTGATGTCAGGCTAACCGGTCTATAATTTACCTTTTTCTCTCTCCCTCCTTTTTTAAAAAGTGGTGTTACATTAGCTACGCTCTAGTCCATGGGAACTGATGCAGAATCAATAAACTGTTGGAAAATGATCACCAATGCATCCACTATTTCTAGGGCCACCTCCTTAAGTATTCTGGGATGCAGACAATCAGGCCCTGGGGATTTGTCGGCCTTCAATTGCATCAATTTCCCCAACACAATTTCCCGCATAATAAGGATTTCCTTCAGTTCCACCTTCTCACTAGACCCTCAGTCTCCTAGTACATCCGGAAGGTCATTTGTGTCTTCCTTCGTGAAGACAGAACCAAAGTATTTGTTCAATTGGTCTGCCATTTCTTTGTTCCCCATTATTAATTCACCTGAGTCTGACTGCAAGGGACCTACGTTTGTCTTGACTAATCTTTTTCTCTTCACATATCTATAGAAGCTTTTGCAATCAGTTTTTATGTTCCCGGCAAGCTTCCTCTCGTACTCTATTTTCCCCCTCCTAATTAAACCCTTTGTCCTCCTCTGCTGAATTCTAAATTTCTCCCAGTTTTCAGGTTTGCTGCTTTTTCCGGCCAATTTATATGCCTCTTCCTTCGATCTAACACTTTCCTTAATTTCCCTTGTTAGCCATGGTTGAGCCACCTTCCCTGTTTTCTTTTTACTCCAGACAGGGATGTTCAACTGTTGAAGTTCATCCATGTAATCTATAAATGTTTGCCATTGCCTATCCACCGTCAACCCTTTAAGTATCATTTGCTAGTCTATTCTAGCCAATTCACGCCTCATGCCATCGAAGTTAGCTTTCCTTAAGTTTAGGACCCTAGTTTCTGAATTAACTGTGTCACTCTCCATCTTAATAAAGAATTCTACCATATTATGGTCACTCTTCCCCAAGAATGGCCCCATTACTGGCCGCATTGTCCATTGTGATGGCATGAATCGCCGTTCAGCTAGCCATTGTCTCTGTTGAATTCCCCCTTTGGGTTCGACTACACTATCGGGCATGTCCGATTGCCCTTGTCTGCCTGGAGAACTGTATGCCACGTTAACAATGTTGACTCCCTGGTCATTTGCCGCATTTGAGCCAAGATTTTTGTCATCCATCATTCTGGTCTCTTCCTCCCCTGAGATAAATGTCTGGGCTATCAGAGCCTCCGCTTCCAAGGTCAAGTCTTTGGTCTCAATCAGTTTCTGAAAAACCCAGCATGCCTGATGCCCTCAATAAAAAAGTCTCGCAGCATCTCCGCTCTGCATGCATCTGGGAACTTACATAGGCTCGCCAGTCGCCGGAGATCTGCCACGAAGTCTGGAACACTTTGCCCTTCTCCCCGCCGGTGCGTGTAAAACCGGTGTCTCGCCATGTGCATGCTGCTCGCCACTTTAAGGTGTTCCCTGATCAACTTACTGAGCTCTTCGAAAGTCTTGTCCACCGGCTTCTCTGGCGCTAGATGGCCCTTCATCAGGGAGTACGTGCTGGATCCACAAACCGTCAGGAGATGAGCCCTGTGTTTGTCGGCCAAATCCTATCCCAATCATTCCTTAGTGACAAAACTTTGCTGTAGTCTCTCAATAAAGTCGTCCCAATCATCACCAACACAGTACCTCTCGTTTGTGCTGCTAGTGGCCATGCTCGCGTGGTTTAAATCCCAGTTTCTCGTCTCCAATGATATGTCCTTACTATACAGTATAAATGCACACGAGGCCCATACTTGAGAGAAGGTCACTCTGTGACCTGTTACCTTTATTACCAAGACCTCAAGTGATGAAGGTGGATGGAGCTTCCCCTTTTATACCTGAAAGTCCAGGTTAGGAGTGTCTCCCACAAGTTCATCCCTTGTGGTCAATGTTCTTAAGATGTACAACTTAGGTCAGTTTATACATGGGTTACAATAATAGTTGAATACATGACACTTACCGCAGATGCAGTTGTCCTGGGCCAAAACGTCCAGAAGCTTCCACATATTGCAGCAGCAACACATCTCCTGTTTCTCCATTATTTTATCTCATTAATTAGTTTAGTGTTAATCAAAGTATTTACCCTATATTGTTTTTTAAATTTGTTAAACAAGTAAGATTCATTTTTAGAATTTAGTTATATGCTATTTGTTAATTTAAAAGAAAAACTTAGCCCACAGTCACTACCAATCACTTACCTGCCTTACCTATGATGCCACACAGCAGAGTTCTCCCCACCCGGAGCTGTGCGATCTCCTGGGAGAGGCAAATAACCAGATAAAGAATCAGGCCAATTGGGGATAAAATCTGGGAAAATTCCTCTCCGACCCAACCAGGTGATCGAAACTAGTCCAGGAGTTCACACTGACTGTATGCTGTGGTCTGCTGTGGCTTTTATCCGCACTCTTGGGCCTCAGTCTTCTCCCGCTCAGGTACGCCGCCATCTGTGGAAAAAGTTTGGAAAAACAAGGCAAAGCAACAGCTCCTGCCCCCACTTCATTGAACTCTCCCACTTACCAAACTCTGAGGTTTCCCACTCTGAGCTGCTGCACTTCTTGCATTTTAGTGAGTTATATTTCTGCTAAACTCTATTGATCACCATTTTAAACGTTTCCCACTGCATTGCCCTTCTATTTCTTTGATTGGCAGTAATTGTTTCCTGTTTATTTTCCCTAGTTCCATTCTCATCCCCTTAAGGTCAGCTTTTTTTCCCCAATTTGTTACTTATGCCCTAATTTATGTCTTTCTCAATCTTTATCTTAAACCTTATTATGTTGTGATTGCTGTAGTCTAGATGTTCCCCTATGCTTATTTCTCTTATCTGTTCCCATTACTAGATCCAGCAGTGCTCGCTCTCTCTTGTTGGACTTTTTACATACTGGGTAAGAAAGGAGTCCTGCATACATTGTAAAAAATCCAGTCCCTGTACTCCTTTCATTATGTTTTCTTGTCACTTTACTTGGGGTAATTAAAATCTGCCTGGATTCTTATTGTATTTCACATATTTGCTTACATATTTCATTCTCCACCCACTATCCACTTTTAGTTGGTCTCCAATATATATCTATTAGCGTGATCAATCCCTTCTTACCTTTTATTTTAATCAATATCGATTCTGTTTCTAACTTTCTGTAGTTATGTCCCTTTTTACGACTGCCATTGTCTTATCTCTAATTAGAACAGCTCCTTCCTTCTTGATTCCCTATCCTTTCTGATTATGTTATAATCTGCAATATTAAATTGCCAGTCCTGTTCTTTATGTAGCCATGTTTCAGTTATTCCTATTAAATCGAGATCCTCACTATGGATTCTTGCCTCCATTCTCCTATTTTATTTTGTATGCTGTGTACATTGCTGTTCAAGCAGTTTAATTCATCGTTAGGAGTTGTTCTTCTTACTTTATTTTTAACAGTCCTTTTATACTTCTTTTTTATAATTGTATTTTTTCCCTGGCCATTTATGTTACTCTTCTTCCTTAACTTGGTCTGACCTTTACTCCCATCTCCTATTTCAGTTATCTTCAGACATGTTATTTTCACCAGAACCCTTCCTTGTCTTATTAATTTAAAGTCCTATCCACAGCCCTATTTACCCTTTCCTCAAGGACACTGGTCTCACTTTGGTTCAAGTGGAGCCCATCCCAGCAGTAACAGCTCCTTCCTGTCCCAATACTGGTGCCAGTGTCCCATGAAATAGAACGCCTCCTTCCATACCAGTCTTTCAGCCATGCTTTCACCTTCCTGATCTGCCTATCCCTATACCAATTAGCACTTGGTTCGGGTAATAATCCTGAGATTACCACCCATGAGGACCTGTTTTTTAATTTGTTTCCTAACTTCTGATATTTCCTTGTCAGGATCTCTCCTTTTTCTTCCCTATGTCATTGCTCCCAACAGGGCCCACGACAACTGGAACTTCCCCCTCCCTTTCCAAGTTCTTCTTCTGTTGCTCCAAGATATCCTTTACCTTTGCACCAGGTAGACCACACACCCTTATGGACTCTTCGTCGCGACTGCAGAGGAGGCTATCCATCCCCAAAATTATCGAATCTAGTAAGGAAGAAATAGTGGGACATTTAGATAGGAATAGTGCAATCAAGCAGACACAACATGGATTCATGAAGGGGAAATCATGTTTAACTAATTTACTGGAATTCTTTGAGGATATAACGAGCATGGTGGATAGAGGTTTACCGATGGATGTGGTGTATTTAGATTTCCAAAAGGCATTCGATAAGGTGCCACACAAAAGGTTACTGCAGAAGATAAAGGTACGCGGAGTCAGAGGAAATGTATTAGCATGGATCGAGGATTGGCTGGCTAACAGAAAGCAGAGAGTCGGGATAAATGGGTCCTTTTCGGGTTGGAAATCGGTGGTTAGTGGTGTGCCACAGGGATCGGTGCTGGGACCACAACTGTTTACAATATACATAGATGACCTGGAAGAGGGGACAGAGTGTAATGTAACAACATTTGCAGATGACACAAAGATTAGTGGGAAAGCGGGTTGTGTAGAGGACACAGAGAGGCTGCAAAGAGATTGAGATAGGTTAAGCGAATGGGCCAAGGTTTGGCAGATGGAATACAATGTCGGAAAATGTGAGGTCATCCACCTTGGAAAACAAAACAGTAAAAGGAATATTATTTGAATGGGGAGAAATTACAACATGCTGCGGTGCAGAGAGACGTGGGGGTCCTTGTGCATGAATCACAAAAGGTTAGTTTGCAGGTGCAGCAGGTAATCAGGACGGCGAATGGAATGTTGGCCTTCATTGCGAGAGGGATGGAGTACAAAAGCAGGGAGGTCCTGCTGCAACTGTACAGGGTATTGGTGAGGCCGCACCTGGAGTACTGTGTGCAGTTTTGGTCACCTTACTTAAGGAAGGATATACTAGCTTTGGATGGGGTACAGAGACGATTCACTAGGCTGATTCCAGAGATGAGGGGGTTACCTTATGATGATAGATTGAGTAGACCGGGTCTTTACTCGTTGGAGTTCAGAAGGATGAGGGGTGATCTTATAGAAACATTTAAAATAATGAAAGGGATAGACAAGATAGAGGCAGAGAGGTTGTTTCCACTGGTCGGGGAGACTAGAACTAGGGGGCACAGCCTCAAAATACGGGGGAGCCAATTTAAAACCGAGTTGAGAAGGAATTTCTTCTCCCAGAGGGTTGTGAATCTGTGGAATTCTCTGCCCAAGGAAGCTGTTGAGGCTAGTTCATTGAATGTATTCAAATCACAGATAGATAGATTTTTAACCAATAAGGGCATTAAGGGTTATGGGGAACGGGCGGGTAAGTGGAGCTGAGTCCACGGCCAGATCAGCCATGATCTTGTTGAGTGGCGGAGCAGGCTCGAGCGGCTAGATGGCCTACTCCTGTTCCTAATTCTTATGTTCTTATGTTCTTATGTAAAATTACAAACTTTCCATTCTGCTCTTTGACTGACTCCTGCTCCATGAGGCCATGGTTAGATTTCTGGCTGTCCACCCCACAGCCTGCATCCTTATCCTCACAGGTAGCAAGTACATTTTACCTGTTGAAGAGGACCAGTGTCTGTGGGACCCCCTTCTGTAACTCCCCCTGGCTCCCTTTACCCTGATGACTAACAGTCACACTCGCTCCTTCCTGCACCTGTGCTTTCTTCTGAGATGCGAATGTACTCTGGAAATAACAATCTAAAAATTCCTCCCCCTTCCCTTATGTGTCAGAGCAACGCTAACTTGCACTCCGGCTCAAAGTCTCTGAGCCTGAGTATCAAAGCCAGACATTTACTGCAGATGTGGTATTCTCACTGTCAAGAAACTCCCACATATTATGGTGCAAATACATTGCCTGTGCTGCCATCTCTAATCTTTATTTATTAATTAGCAGTAATTTATATCTAGAACTAATTGAATCTCTTGAGGTCTAATATTAATTAGCTGATGGATTAGTTAGATTTGAAATTAATTAGTAATTAATTACTGATATTTATTATTTATATTCAGCAGATACTTATTTAATGCAAATTGGATCCATTTAATATTGGTTTTTTCATCTTAATTTAATTTGTTCTATTAGATCTATTTAGATTACTTAGTTTCTTAGGTATATGTGTTTATCTAAGAATATTATGCTCTTAATACTTAGATAAATGATAATTTAAACACTTAGCTCTAATTCCACAACACTGTCATACCTCACATCGCAGAATGACTAATCAGACATTCATGAATAGTATTATGCTGATGCAAGGTCAATAAAATGGATGGTTGAGAATGAAGAAGGTCTCAAAGATTAGTTCAAGGTAGGCTATAGTCATTTAGCATGAAAAAAAACACTTCCAGAGTTCTTTTTAAGAATCCACTTCCCTGAATTTCCTTGATGTGCATTGTGCTAATGCTGTGTTGGAAAGCTATCCCATTCATAAGAACATAAGAAATAGGAGCAGAAGTAGGCCATTTGGCCCCTTGAGCCGACTCCACCATTCAATTACATCGTGGCTGATCTTCTACCTGAAATCCACTTGCCTGCACTATCACCATATCCCTTGATTCCTGTAATATCCAAAAATCTATAGATCTCTCTCTTGAATATAATCAACGACTTAGTTTCCACAGCCTTCTGGGGCAGAGAATTCCAAAGATTCACAACGCTCTGAGTGAAGAAGTTTCTCTTCATCTCAGTTCTAAATGGCCGATCCCTTATTCTGAGACTGTGACCCCTGGTTCTAGACTCCCCAGCCAGGGCAACATCTTCCCAGCATCTATCCTGTCAAGCCCTGAAAGAATGTTGTATGTTTCAGTGAGATCACCACTCATTCTTCTCAACTCGAGAGAGTAATGGCCAAGTCAACTCAATCGCTCTTAATAGGACAAATATCCCATCCCAGGAATTAGTCAGGCGAACCTTTGTTGCATTCCCTCGATGGCAAGTATATCCGTCCTTAGGTAAGGAGACCAAAACTGTACACAATATTCCAGGTAGTCTCACCAGGGCCCTATATAATTACAGTAAGACGTCTTTACTCTGATACTCAAATCGTTTTGCAATAAGGGCCAACATACCATTTGCGTTCTTAATTGCTTGCTGTACCTGCATGTTAACTTTCAGCGATTGATATACAAAGACATCCAAGTCCTTTTGAACACAAGCATTTCCCAATCTCTCACCATTTAAAAAATACTCTGCTTTTCTATTTTTCCTACCAAAGTGGATAACTTCACATTTCTCCACATTATATTCCATTTGCCATGTTCTTGCCCACTCACTTAGCCTATCTATAGCTCCTTAATGCCTCTTTGCATCCTCCTCACAACTTACATTCCTACCATCTTTGTATCTGCTGATGATATATTGCATTTGGTCCCCTCATCCAAATCATTGATATAGATTGTGAATAGCTGAGGCCCAAGCACTGATCCTTGCGGTACCCCACTAGTTACAGCCTGCTAACCCGAAAATTACTCGTTTATTCCTACTCTCTGTTTTCTGTACATTAACCAATCCTCAATCCATGCTAATATATTACCCCCAATCTCATGAGCCCCAATTTTGTTTAATAACCTCTTGTGTGACCCCTTATCGAATGCCTTCTGAAAATCAAAATACACCACATCTACTGGTCCCCCCTTATCTATTCTTTTAGTTACAATCTCAAAAAACAGATTTGTCAAACATCATTCCCTTTCATTAATCCATGTTGACTCTGCCCAATCTTTTAATTCTTTTCTAAGTGCCCTGGTACCTTATCCTTAATAATTGTTTCTAGCATTTTTACTATGACTGATGTCAGGCTAACTGGACTGTAGTTCCCAATAATCTCTCTACCTTCTTTCTTAAATAGTGAGGTTACATTTACTACTTTCTAATCTGTAGGAACCGTTATAGTATCTATGGAATTTCGAAAGATTACAACCAATGCATCCACTATTTCTATAGCCATCCCTTTCAAAACCTTAGGATGTAGGCCATAAAGATCAGGGGATTTATCGTCTTTCAATTCCATTAATTTCTTCAGTACCATTTGTTACTAATACAAATGTCTTTCAGTTCCTCTTTCTCGCTAGACCCTAGGTTCTCCACTATTTCCGGCAAGTTTTTTGTGTCTTCTTTCGTGAAGACGGACACCAAAGTATTTGTTTAATTTCTCTGCCATTTCTTTATTCCCCATAATAATTTCTCTTGTCTCAGCCTGTAAAGGACCCACATTTACTTTTGCTAATCTTTTCCATTTTATATACGGATAGAAGCTTTTACAGTCTGTTTTTATGTCTCTCGCTAGTTTACTCTCACAATCTATTTTACCTTTCTTTATCAATTTCTTGCTTCTCCTTTGCTGCATTTTAAAATCCTCCCAATCCTCAGGATTACTACTCTTGTTGGCAACATTATAAGCTTTTCCCTTTGATCTAATACTATTTTTAACTTCTCTTGTTAGCCATCGTTGGACTACGTTTCCTGTGGTTTTTTTGTGCCTTAAAGGAATGTATATTTGTTGTAAATTATGTATTAAATCTTTAAATGCTATCCATTGCTTGTCTTCTATCATAGAAACATAGAAACATAGAAAATAGGTGCAGGAGTAGGCCATTCGGCCCTTCGAGCCGGCACCAGCATTCAATAAGATCATGGCTGATCATTCACCTCAGTACCCCATTCCTGCTTTCTCTCCATATCCCTTGATCCCTTTAGCAGTAAGGGCCATATCTAACTCCCTCTTGAATATATCCAATGAACTGGCATCAACAACTCTCTACAGTAGAGAATTCCACAGGTTAACAATTCTCTGAGTGAAGAAGTTTCACCTCATCTCAGTCCTAAATGGCTTACCCCTTATCCTTAGACTGTGTCCCCTGGTTCTGGACTTCCCCAACAATGGGAACATTCTTCCTGCATCTAACCTGTCTAGTCCCATCAGAATTTTATATGTTTCTATGAGATCCCCTGTCATCCTTCTAAACTCCAGTGAATATAGGCTCAGTCGATCCAGTCTCTCCTCATATGTCAGTCCTGCCATCCCGGGAATCAGTCTGATGAACCTTCACTGCACTCAATGGCAAGAATGTCCTTCCTCAGATTAGGAGACCAAAATTGAACACAATCTTCCAGGTGAGGCCTCACCAAGGCCCTGTACAACTGCAGTAAGACCTCTCTGCTCCTATACTCAAATCCCCTAGCTATGAAGGCCAACATACCATTTACCTTCTTCACCGCCTGCATGCCAACTTTCAATGACTGATGTACCATGACACCCAGGTCTCGTTACACCTCTCCTTTTCCTAATCTGCCGCCATTCAGATAATATTCTGCCTTCGTGATTTTGCCACCAAACCTCACATTTATCCACATTATACTGCATCTGCCATGCATTTGCCTACTCACCTAACCTGTCCAAGTCACCCTGCAGCCTCTTAGAATCCTCCTCACAGCTCACACCACCACCCAGCTTAGTGTCATCTGCAAACTTGAGATATTACACACAATTCCTTCATCTAAATCATTGATGTATATTGTAAATAGCTGGGGTCCCAGCACTGAGCCCTGCGGCACCCCAATAGTCACTGCCTGCCATTCTGAAAAGGACCCGTTAATCCCGACTCTCCGCTTTCTGTCTGCCAACCAGTTCTCTATCCATGTCAGTACATTACCCCCCCAATACCATGTGTTTTAATTTTGCACACCAATCTCTTGTGTGGGTCCTTGTCAAAAGCCTTTTGAAAGTCCAAATACACCACATCCCTTTTAATGTAGTTTCTCAATCTACCTTAGCCAACTCGCCCCTCATACCTATGTAATTTGCTTTGTTCAGATTTAAGACCCTAATTTTGGATTTAACTAAATCATTTTCAAAGTCAATATAAAATTCTATTATATTATGGTCATTCTTCCCTAAAGGCCCTTTACTAATCATAATCATAGGCAGTCCCTCGGAATCGAGGAAGACTTGCTTCCACTCTTAACATGAGTTCTTAGGTGGCTGTACAGTCCAATATGAGAACCACAGATTCTGTCACAGGTGGACAGAAGGTCGTTGAGGAAAGGGGCGGGTGGGACTGGTTTGCCTTACATTCTTTCCGCTGCCTGCACTTAATTTCTGCATGCTCTCAACGACGAGACTCGAGGTGCTCAGTGCCCTCCCGGATGCACTTCCTCCACTTAGGGCGGTCTTTGGCCAGGGACTCCCAGGTGTCAGTGGGGATGTTGCACTTTATCAGGGAGGCTTTGAGGGTAGTCCTTGTAACGTTTCCGCTACCCACCTTTGGCTCATTTGCCGTGAAGGAGTTCCGAGTAGAGCGCTTGCTTTGGGAGTCTTGTGTCTGGCATGCAAACTATGTGGCCTGCCCAGCGGAGCTGATTAAGTGTGGTCAGTGCTTCAATGCTGGGGATGTTGGTCTGGATGAGGATGCTAACGTTGGTGCATCTGTCCTCCCGGGAGATTTGTAAGATCTTCCGGAGACATCGTTGGTGGTATTTCTCCAGCGAATTGAGGGGTCTACTGTACATGGTCCATTTTTCTGAGCCATATAGGAGGGTGGGTATTACTACAGCGCTGTAGACCATGAGCTTGGTGGCAGTTTTGAGGGCCTGGTCTTCAAACACTCTTTTCCCCAGGCGGCCGAAGGCTGCACTGGTGCACTGGAGGCGGTGTTGGATCTCGTCGTCAATGCTTGCTCTTCTGGATAGAAGGCTCCAGAGATAAGGGAAGTGGTCCAAGTTGTCCAGGGCCACGGATCTTGATGACTGGGGGGCAGTGATGTGCGGCAAGGACAGGCTGGTGGATGACCTTTGTCTTACTAATGTTTAGCGTAAGGCCCATGCTTTCGTATGCTTCAGTAAATACGTCGATTATGTCCTGGAGTTCAGCCTCTGTATGTGCGCAGACGCAGGCGTTGTCCGCGTCATGTAGCTCGACAACATAGGTTGGGCTGGTCTTGGACCTGGCCTGGAGACGGCGAAGGTTGAACAGGTACCCACTGGTTCTGTAATTTAGTTCCACTCCAGCGGGGATCTTGTCGACTATGAGGTGGAGCATGGCAGCGAGGAAGATTGAGAAGAGGTTTGGGGCGATGACGCAGCCCTGCTTGACCCCGGTTTGGACATGGATTGGGTCTGTGATGGATCCGTTGGTAAGGATCACGGCCTGCATGTCATCGTGGAGCAGGCGCAGGATGTTGACGTACTTTTGGGAGCATCCGAAACGGAGGCGGACGCTCCATAGACCCTCGTGGTTGACAGTGTCAAAGGCCTTTGTAAGGTTGAAGAAGGCTATGTATAAGGGCTGGCGCTGTTCCCTACATTTTTCCTGTAGCTGTCGTGCTGCAAAAATCATGTCTGTTGTGCCCGAAGGGGACGAAATCCGCACTGTGACTCCTGGAGGAGCTCCTCGGCCACAGGAAGAAGACCGTTGAAGAGGACTCTAGCGACAACTTTCCCAGTGGCTGAAAGCAGGGAGATTCCTCTGTCGTTGCCGCAGTCGGACTTGTCCACTTTTTTATAGATGGTCATAATCACTGCATCTCTAAGATCTCCCGGCCTGCTCTCCTCCCTCTAGATGAGAGAGATGAGGCCACGTATTCATGCCAACAGTGCATCTCCGCCATACTTCAGTGCCTCAGCAGGGATTCAATCTGCACCCGTAGATTTGTTGTTTTTAAGCTGTCTTATGGCTTTTTTTACCTCGTGCAGTGTTGGGGTCTCACTGAGATGGTGGCGGGTAGCATGCTGCGAGATCAAGTCGAGAACACTCGAGTCAAAGGCCAAGTCTCGATTGAGGCGATCTTCTACGTGCCCCTTCCAGCGGGCCCTGACTGCCTCGGTGTCCTTGATGAGTGTTTCCCCGTTCTTGGCCAGCAGTCGGGTGGGGCCTTGGGTGTTTGGACCATAGGTGGCCTTGACTGCGATGAAGGATCCTCACACATCATGGCTGTTGGCCAGCTGCTGTATCTCCTGTGCTTTCTCCATCCACCACCTGTTCTTTAGCTCCCGGGTTTTTTGCTGGACCTCAGCCTTGAGCCGTCTGTAATGCTGCTTTGTTGCTCCCGAGTTGGGATTGCACAATTCCAGTCTCATTGCCCAATACTAAATCTAAAATAGCCTGTTCCCGAGTTGGTTCCTCAACATACAGATTTAGAAAACTATCTTGTATACATTCCATGAATTCGTCTTCTACACTATTACTGCAAATTTGGTTCACCCAGATTAAAGTCCCCCATGATTATCGTATTTCCCTTATTAAATGCGTTTCTAATTTTGTGATTTATACCCTGTCCTACATTACAACTACTGTTTGGGGGCCTATAAACAACTGCCACCAATGTTTTCTGGCCCTTGCTGTTTCTTAGCTCCACCCAAACTGATTCTACTTCTTGATTTTCGGAGCAAAGATCCTTTTTCTCTACTGCCTTTATCCCATTCTTTATTATCAGGGCTGCCCCTCCTCCTTTTCCATTTTACCTATCTCTTCTAAAAGTTAAGTATCCTGGAATATGTGGTTCCCAACCTTGGCCACTTTTCAACCACATCTCTGTAATGGCTATTAGAGCAAACCTATTCATTTGTATCTGTGTTATTAATTCATCTATTTTGTTGCGAATGCTTCGCCTATTCAAATATAGCTTTGACTTATTTATATTCTTCCCTGATATCACCTTAGTTACTGATGCCGTATTGTGGCAGAAATTCTGACCTCCCGGGTCCGTACTGTGTGTGTATGGACCTGGAAAGGCATCGCAAAAGCCAGTTTTCAGCGCACAATGCGCACACTGCGCACACTGAAAACCGGCTTTTCCGATCTGTCAAGCTGGAGCTTGACAGATCTTCCATATGTCGGGAGTGAGGACATTTGCATGGGCAAGATTGAGAGATTTACCCATATCTTGCCCAGCAAATATCCTCAAAACTCTTGCATAGCCTACTTTTAAAGGCGTAAGAATACAAATACAAAAATACAAAAATTTTAAAATACAAAACATTTTAAAATAAAATTATAAAAACACATTTTATTGTTAAAAACCTTCCCCACTATGGTAAGTTTATTTTAAACCATAATTAAAAAAACATTTTTAAAAAATCGGAAAAATAAATATTTTTTATAAAACATAAATAACATTCATTTAAATTCATAAAATATGTGGTGTATTTTTTGTATTTTTTATTATTGGTTTTGTGTGTTTTGGAGGCTGCTTCTCATTTATAATAATGGAAACTCCAACTTACGGAGTTCCCATTATTATGAATGAGAACATATTTTATCTGATTGGCTGCCCAGAGCCATGTGACTGCAACTCCAGCCCTGCGCACGTCCTGACGTGCACGCACTGTGACGCGCAGTCAGTGGAGGCCTCAGGACCAGGAACTTGTGTGGGCGCAGCATGATAAGTTAAGTGCGCATTTTTTCACCGTTTTTTACCCGATCGCCCTCGGGAAGCAGCCAACCGCGATTTCTGGGCCATTATCTTTGTTACTCTCTCTGTCCCTTCCTGACCCACTCTGCTTATTATTACCCAAAACTCTACTCTGTTCTAGAGCCTTGACATTTCTCTTGTTGCTTTTAAATTTACTCTTTCCTGAGTCCTCCCACCCTGCTGTCATTAGTTTAAAGCCCTGCAAAGCGAGGTACACACAAGTTTCCTGGGTAAATTAATTAAAATAATTATAAAAATAGGAGGCTAGAGTAGGCGAATGCATGGCTGGAGAGATGGTGCAGGTGGGAGGGCTTCAGATTCCTGTGCATTGGGGCTGGTTCCGGGGGAGGTGGGACCTGTACAGGCTGGATGGGTTGCACCTTACACGGGGAGCTTTGCTAGTGCTGTTGGGAAGGGTTTAAACTAAGTTGGCAGGAGGATGGGCACCAGGATGTAGCATTAGCAAGGAGAAACAAAGGGTACAAAGAATTGGGATAGACGGATAGCACTAAAGCAAGAAACAGTAATGTATTAGGTGTGGTCAGACTAAGAGAGAACACAGGATGGTCTCGGATAGGTTTACAGTGTATATATGTGAACGCACGAAGCATAGAAAACAAGGTTGGTGAGCTGCAGGTGCAAATAGCCACATGGGAATTTGATGTTGTGGCATTAACAGAGACCTGGCTCACAAAAAGGCAGGATTGTGTATTAAAAAATCCTGGATATAGGGTGTTCAGGAAAGATAGGGAAGGAAAGATGGGAGGTGGTGTGGCAGTATTGGTTGAGGAGAATGTTACAGTGCTGGAGAGAGAGGGTGTCCTGGATATCCTGGAGGGGTCAAAGACATAATCTATTTGTTTAGAGTGAAGAAATAATAGAGGTGCCATTACACTACTAGGTGTATTCTATAGGCCACTAACTAGTGGGAAAATTATATAAGAGCAAATTTGCAGAGAAATCACAGAGAGGTGCAAGAACTATAGAATAATGATAATGGGGGACTTCAACTATCCTAATATGGACTGGGATAATAATAGTATAAAGGGCCAAGAAGGGGAAGAATTTCTGAAGTGTTTTCAGGAGAACTTTCTTGATTAGTATGTTTCTGGCCCAATGAGGAAGGAGGCATTGCAGGATCTGGTTCTGGGGAATGAGGTAGGTCAAGTGGAGCAAGTGTCAGTAGGGGAACATTTAAGGAACAGTGATCATAGTATCATAAGGTTTAAATTAGCTATGGAAAAGGACAGGGAGCAATCAAGAATAAAATACATAATTGGAGGAAGGAAAATATCAATGGGTTATGAATGGATCTGGCCCGGGTAAATTGGAATCAAAGATTGGCAGGCAAAACTGTAATCGAAATCGTTCGGGTATAGTCGATGTACATTCCCACTAGAAGAAAGATAGGGCAACTAAAGTCAGAGCTCCCTGGATGGCGAAAGAGATAGAGGGTAAGATGAAGCAAAAAAAGAGCACATATGACGGATGTCAAGTCGAGAATACATCTGAGAATCAAGCTAAATAGAAAATTCAGAGGAGGTGAAACAGGAAATAAGAGGGACAATGAGAGGGTATGAGAATAGAATGGCAGCTAGCATTAAAGGTAATCCAAAAGTCTTCTATAGGCATATAAATATTAATCGGATAGTAAGAGGAGGGGTGGGGCTGATTAGGGACCAAAAAGGAAAGCTAAGCATGGAGGCAGAGGGTATGGCTGAGGTACTAAATGAATACTTTGCATCTGTCTTCACCAAGGAAGAAGATGCTGCCTTAGATACAGCAAAAGAGGAGGTAGAGAAGATAATGGATGGGATAAGAATTAATAAAGATGAGGCACCAGAATGACTGTCTGTACTTAAAGTAGATAAGTCACCAGGATCGGATGGAATGCATCCTAGGACACTGAGGGAAGTGAAGGAAGAAATCGCGGAGGTATTGGCCATAACCTTCCAATCCTCCTTAGAAGTGTGGGTGGTGCCAGAAGACTGGAGAATTGCAAATGTTACACCCTTGTTCAAAAAAGAATGTAAAGAAAAACCCAGCAACTATAGGCCGGTCAGTTTAACATCGGTAGTGGGGAAGCTTTTAGAAACAATAATCAGGGACAGTCACTTGCACAAGTGTGGATTAATTAAAGAAAGCCAGCATGGATTTGTTCAAGGCAAATTGTGTTCAACCAACTTGATCGAGTTTTTTGATAAGATAACAGAGAAGCTTGATAAGGGCAATGCAGTTGACGTGGTGTACATGGATTTCCAAAAGGCATTTGACAAAGTGCCGCATAATAGGCTTGCCAGCAAAGTTGAATCCCATGAAATAAAAGGGATACTGGCAGAATGAATAAGAAATTGGCTAAGTGACAGGAAACAGAGAGTAATGGGTGAACGTTTGTTTTGCGGACTGGAGGAAGGTTTACAGTGGTGGTCCCCAGAAATTGGTATTAGGATCACTGCTTTTACATAAGAACATAAAAACATACAAATTAGGAGCAGGAGTGGGCCATTTGGTGCCTCGAGCCTGCTCCGGCATTCAATGAGATCATGGCTGATCTTCTACCTCAATTCCATTTTCCTGCACTATCGCCATATCCCTTGATTCCCTTAATATATAAAAATCTATCGATCTCTGTCTTGAATATACTCAAAAGCCCTCTGGGGTAAAGAATTCCAAAGATTCACCACCCTCTGAGTGAAGGAGTTTCTCCTCATCTCAGTCCTAAATGGCCGACCCCTTATTCTGAGACTGTGATCCCTGGTTCTAGACTCCTCAGCCAGAGGAAACCCTCCAAGCCCTGTAAGAATTTTGTATGTTTCAATGAGATCACCTCTCATTCTTTTAAACTCTCGAGAATGTAGGCCTAGTCTACTCAATTTCTCCTCATAGGATAATGCCCCCATCCCAGGAATCAGTCTGCTGAACCTTTATTGCACTCCCTCAATGGCAAGTATATCCTTCCTTAGGTAAGGAGACCAAAACTATGCATAATACTCCAGGTGCGGTCTCACCAGGGCCTTATATAATTGCAGTAAGATGTCTTTACTCTTATATTCAAATCCTCTTGTAATAAAGGCCAACATACCATTTGCTTTTTTAATTACTTGCTGTACCTGCATGTCAACTTTCAGTGATTCGTGTACAAGGCCACCCACGTCCCTCTGAACACCAACAATTCCCAATCTCTCACCATTTAAAAAATACTCTGCTTTTCTATTTTTCCTACCAAAGTTGATAACTTCACATTGCCCAATCACTTAGCCTGTCTATATCCCATTGAAGTCTCTTTGCATCCTCCTCACAACTTACATTTCCACCTAGATTCAAAAAGGAGTTAGATGAGGTCCTTACTACTAGGGGGATCAAGGGGTATGGCGAGAAAGCAGGAATGGGGTACTGAAGTTGAATGTTCAGCCATGAACTCATTGAATGGCGGTGCAGGCTAGAAGGGCCGAATGGCCTACTCCTGCACCTATTTTCTATGTTTCTATGTTTCTATGTATCATCAGCAAACTTGGATATATTACATTTGGTCCCCTCATCCAAATCATTGATATAGATTGTGAATAGCTGAGGCCCGAGCACAGGTCCTTGCATCACTCCACTTGCGGCACTTGCAGCCTGACAAACTGAAAATGACCCGTTTATTCCTACACTTTGTTTTCTGTCAATTAACCAATCCTCAATCCATGCTAGTATATTATCCCCAATCCCAATCCCTTTTCTTGACATATATTAATGACTTGGACTTGGGTGTACAGGGCACAATTTCAAAATTTGCAGATGACACAAAACTTGGAAGTATAGTGAACAGAAGGATTGTGATAGACTTCAAGTGCCAACTTTGCAGTGTCAGCTGTGGCTCAGTTAGTAGTACTCTCGCCTTTGAGTCAGAAGGTCCTTAAGCACACTCCAGTGCAGTGCTGAGGGAGTGCTGCACTGTTGGAGGTGTCGTCTTTTGGATGAGATGTTAAATCAAGGCTCATCTGCTCTCTCAAGTGGATGGAAAAGATCCCATGGCACTATTTCGAAGAAGAGCAGGGGAGTTATCCCCGGTGTCCTGGCCAATACTTATCCCTCAATCAACCTAACCAAAAAAAAACAGATTATCTGGTCATTATCACTTTGCTGTTTGTGAGAGCTTGCTTGTGTGCAAATTGGCTGCTGCGTTTCCTACATTACAACAGTGACTACACTCCAAAAGTACTTAATTTAGCTGTTATGCGCTTTGAGACATCTGGTGTTCATGAAATGTGCTGCATAAATCCAAGTCTTTCTTTCTTTCTTTCAAGAGGACATAGACAGGCTGGTGAAATGGGCGGACACGTGGCAGATGAAATTTAACGCAGAAAAGTTCGAAGTGATACATTTTGGAAGAAAGAATGAGGAGAGGAAATATAAACTAAAAGGTACAAACCTAATGGGGGTGCATGAACAGAGATGCCGAGGGGTATATGTGCACAAATTGCTGAAGGTGGCAGGGCAGGTTGAGAAAGTGGTTAAAAAAGCTTACGGGATCCTGGACTTCATGAATAGAGGTGTAGCGCCCGAAATTGGTGGAAGCTAAGTTCCGCCCAATACCGCCCAAAGGACCACGGAGATCCTGATGGTACTTTGGGCAGAAGTTTCATGGAAAAATCTTGGAAAGACCGCCCGGCAGCAAAAATGGGACTTGCGTGCTGCATCTGGGCGGCAGCGGGTGGTAGCTCCCATTCTCGGCAGCAAATGCAATCCTTGGCAAAGTACCATCGAGGATTGAGTCGGGCCCAGGGAGGGGGGAACGGATGAAATTAAAAATTTTTACAAATTTTTAAAAAACACTAGAAATCCTTCAGGGGACCCCATCCACTTGAATCCCTGAACAAAAATAAAGAAAGGAAGTACACTAACCTTTTTTTGCTGGTCTTCATACTTACAGTTGAGGTTAGACCTGCCGCCATGCAACGATCTTTTCCCCTGCTGCAGCGGAGGACCGCCCTGACCGAATTGGCAGCTCGGCGGGCGGGAGGACTCTTACGTCTGTTGCACGCCAGTGGATGTCAGTGGGCGGTCCCCAGCGGCCTTCTCTCCCCACCAAACTTGTCGGAGGGCAGAGCGCCCAGAAAACATCGGCAGCAGCAGATGGTAAGTCCATCAATTTCGGCCCCATAGTGTACAAAAGCATGGAAGTTATAATGAACCTGTATAAAACAATGGTTTGGCCTCAACGGGAGTATTGTGTGCAATTCTGGGCACTGCACTTTAGGAAGATGTGAAGACTTTGAAGACAGTGCAGAAAGGATTTATGAAAATAATTGCAGGAATGAGGGACTTCAGTTACATGGATAGACTGGAGAAGCTGGGGTTGTTCTTCTTAGAGCAGAGAAGGTTGAGAGGAGATTTGATAGAGGTATTCAAAATCATGATGGGTCTGGATAGAACAGATCAAGAGAAACTGTTCCCATTGGCGGAAAGGTCAAGAACCAGAGGACATAGATTTAAGGTGATTGGCAAAAGAACCATATGCGACCCAAGAAAAAACTTTTTTACACAGTGAGTGGTTAGGATCTGGAATGCACTACCTGAAAGAGTGGTGGAGGCAGACTCAATCACTGCTTTCAAAAGGGAGTTATGAGAACATAAGAACCTAAGAAATAGGAATAGGCCAGACGGCCCCTCGAGCCTGCTCCACCATTTAATATGACCATGGCTGGTCCGATCATGGACTCAGGTACACTTCCTTGCCTGCTCCCCATAATCCCTTATTCCATTATCCTTTGGATAAGTACCTGAAAGAAAAAAAATGCAGGCCTACGGGGAAAGGGCGGGCAAGTGGGACTAGCCGAGGTGCTCTTGCAGAAAGCTGGCACGGGCACAATGGGCCGAATGGCCTTCTGTGCTGTAACCATTCTATGATTCTTTGAATCTAAATATGGACATGTGTATGTTCTGGCATAATTGTTTGGGGAAAATTGTGGTTGGAGGCTTCCTTCGTATGAATGCCTCCAACCTGAAAAATATCTACAAAACTACCTGGTGGTCCCGCAGGAACGTAGAGATTCTGGTCACAGGACTAGATTCGCTGTGCAGTGTATGGGAAGATGCCTATCAGGTACATACGTACATGCTGGAGTCACTTGGGCCTGGACTACCAATCATTATGCAGAATTTTCATTGATAAAAATAGGAGCTCTGTTTGTACGGACTCCCATTACTATCAATGAGAATAACCCCATAAAACACCGAAATACAGCATAGTAAATAATTAAAACATCTCACATATTTAAAATTAATTGAAATTAAATGTAATTAAATGTTTTAGAAAAAATATTTTTTTTTTGGAATTGTTTTAATGTGTTTTAATAGTGTTGAAAATAAACTTACCTTAATGGACAGGGTTTTTAATATAAAAATGAGTGTTTAAATTTAATTTTTATATGTTTTAAAACTTTTATGCTGGTAAAAGTAAGCTATGTGCCTGCTTTTATCAGGTGTAAAAGTTTGAAGGAGATTCGCTGGGCATTCTCTGGGAAAATAGCCCAATCTCTGCTGCGCAAATGACCTTCAGACTCGATGGGCCGAATGACCGACTCCTGCACCTATTTTCTTTGTTTCTATGTTTCTCCTGGGGATGTGGAGGATCTGTCAAGAGAAATCTTGACAGATCGGAAAAGCCAGTTTTCGGCGGATGTGCATCACGTCCCAAAAATCGGCTTTAGCGAGGCCTCGTCGGGTCCGTGCGCACTTCGTACAGAGCCGGCGAGGCCAGAATTTTTGGCCCATTGTGTAAAACAAGTGTTAGCAGCTAAACTTACAGGAAACTTGAGTGCAATTATGATGCAATGGATTAAAAGCACTCTGCAGACTCCTGTGCAACCCTTGGAGACTGACAAGTAAAGTTGCAGCAAGTGTTTTTTTTCACAGTTGTGCTTAAATCTCTCCCTGGCATCTTTAACTTCTTCTTTGTTCTATGTTGGCAGCATCATGGAAATGCAGGGGGCAGCTGTACCCACTGAGTACAACACAGAAGAGGTGGGAGGAGAATGGTGAATTTCTCTGAGGAGGACCTTGATGGGAAAGGTGAAGTGAGAGATGTGGGGTAGTGAAGATGTTAGAGAGGAGGCAGTTGTTTTGGGGGTTGTGTAAAGCAGCTTTTATGTGCTTAGGTTTATAGCTCGTGTCCTCTTGAAAGAGGTGGGGGAATGGAGAAACAGCCTCCTGGGACTACGCTCGTGCAATCCTAGCAGAGCATTAAACCGTGGTGTCTGGAGGGAGGTTGCATTGATACAGTTGGCCAACATTCCCAGGACAGCAGAGTAGTGCAGGAAATAATTCAATGTGCTCATCAGATATGTCAAGGAAGGACACTCAGTCATTTTCCTTTCTTCCTTGCCCATCCTGGGCACCACCACATTCTTAATCCTTTTCAAGCAACACTCACACTACCAACCTATCACACTACACTCTGATTAAGAGCACCTTTAAAAAAAAATAATTCTCGGGATATGGACATCGCAAGGAAGGCCAGCATTTATTACCCACCTCTAGTTGCCCTTGAGAAGGTGGTGGTGAGCCTCTTTCTTGAACTGCTGCAGTCCGTGTGATGAATGTACTTCCACAGTGCTGTTGGGTAATAAGTTACTGGAATTTGACCCAGTAATGATATAAGTCAGGATTGTGTGTGACTTGGAGGGGAACTTGGAGGTGATGATGTTCCCATGCACCTACTAACTCCCAAGTCTGCACTATAGCTGCACAACTTCCCTAAAACAGATAAGGTGCCTTGTGCAGTCCTACAAAACACCATCTTCCACCCTAACATCATCACGCCCATTCATCTCTCAATTCACCTTTCCTAACAATACTCCATTGCCAGACTTACCCTTGTTTAATTTTGTTGTTGCAGGAGAAACTGACACAAAATTCCAGAAAGAGGCAGGCCGTTAGAGGGGACATCCCATACTGCATCCCCTCAACCCATGAGGAGAAGACCATAACCCTCAAGATGCACTCTCCAACATAGCTACACTGGAAGCCAAAATCATCGTCATCTTCACAGGTCAGGTGAGTAACACACCACTTGCAATGTTGTCTTACTCTTGACTTTCTCTCTTGCAGGCACCAGCTGAGGGACCTTCTCCTGAGGAGGGTGGGGGGGGGAGGTGATTTAGATAGTTATATTGAGTAAGTACCACCAAGTGAGTCACTGAGCACGGGGCAACCAGAGGAGCGTGAGGAGTGTAAGGATGTGCCATCTTCCCTGTGAAGGCAGAGGAGAAGGCCGTGATGACTTCAAAGTTGTGGGACCCAGGACTCATGGATACTTACCTCAGAAGAAGGATGCAGGAGGAACATCAAACCTAATTGTTGGCTCTGAGGACAGCCTCCCATTTGTGCAGGAATTGGTAGCCATGACTTTTAAGGCATAATTTCTCCTTTGCGGCAAAAACTCGGAAAGTTTCTATTCTTTGCAGGCAACTATGCAATAAGTGGCAGCTGCATTGACATCTGCAACGGAGCCCCAGATGAAAGGCAGCCAGGGTCCTGTCAGAGGCTCCATCTCCATGGAAGAACAAACTACAGCTGTGGAGGCAATTGAGAACAGATTAAAGCATGGCTTGCAGAGCATGGCCACTGCCGTGCCTCAGGGTTGGACAGATTGATAGCTGTCATTAGACCAGCCATCCAACTGGCCTGCAGATCCAGGGCACAATAAAATGATGGTAATTGGAGTCCTGTCAGGATAGCAGCACATGTCAAGACTCCGGCAGTCCCCCTCAGGGTATGTCCGTGCATAGTGCGGGGGGGGGGGCGAGATCAGGGTGTCGAGGAGCACCCTTCAGAGATGCAGCCAGCAGCCAGCTGCCATTAGTCAAGGGCCAGCTCAATCTCATGATCCTTTTGTACTGAACAAAGAGCCAAGCACCTCTCACGCTACAGGTCCTCAGGGAGCACTGAAACACAGAACTAGAACAGCACAGTTATAGAATGAGGGAGAAGTGCAGAGCTAAGAAAGTGTTGGAACAATTTTTTTTCTCTATAAAATAAAATAAAAGTTTTGTTTGGAATATACTGGGCAGCTATCTTGTGCTTTGCTACATATGGTTATGATAATCTTTTAGGAAAGGGAGCATTCATTTGGTGTGGACTTTTTCACTCAGGTGATGCTTCTTGGCAAAGTCCTGTTGGGCCAAAGACATTTGCTGTGGTGTCATATGGTAGTGTGGATAGATGGTAAGGAATGAGGTGATGCACTGCAGCAACTCGCCAAGGCTTTTTCGGCAGCATCTCCCAAACCTTCGACCTCTACCACCGAGAAGGACAAGGGCAACAGGCGCATGAGAACACCATTACCTGCAAGTTCCCCTCCAAGTCACACACCATCCTGACTTGTAAATGTATTGCCATTCCTTCATCGTCGCTGGGTCAAAATCTTGGAACTCCCTCCTTAACAGCACTGTGGGAGTACCTTCACCACCTGTACTGCAGCGATTCAAGAAGGCGGCTCATCACCACCTTCTCAAGGGCAATTAGGGATGGGCAATAAATACTGGCCATGCCAGCGATCTCCACATCCCAGGAATGAATACATTAAAAAAAAGTTGATGAAGATTTCCTGAAAAATCTGCCTTCCAGTGCCCCTTGCAGTGGCGAGTGAAGACGTAGCCCTGCATCACAGATCAGGTGGACATTCTGGGAATGGCAGCTTTCATATTCACATACGTTAGTGGCTGCTTGGTTGGTGCCATCGTGGCATCCTACACCCTGGGAATTCAGCTGTTCTGTACACATCACTGGCTCTGTGTCTCTGCTGCCTGAGGGCAAAGCTGATGGGATGAATTTGGCTGCTCCATGAAAGAGGAGCCTATTGGATGCACGCCCTGACAGCTCCTCATTTAATGCTGCACAGATGCCCTGTGACAATCTGGAAGGATCCAGAGCACAAACATTAAGGGCTGTTGTCACTTTAATTGCCATGGACAGAGCAATTGTGGCAATGGAGCAAGTCTGCAAATTTTCTTACTGAATGCAACCGGAAAATTTTCATTGTCGTCAGCACTTACGCCATTGTTATGATGTTCTGTTAGCTATGAACCTACTGTGAGAATTCCCAATGAGCCAATCCTTATTGAACCTGACCCTTTGTCTATGAAGACATGTCTGTCGACACATAGCTGCTGGCTGACTTTGTGCCAACCCTAATAAAGCTAAGTTCCTGCTCTATTTGTAATAGCAGGCCAAGAATAATTGGATCTTATCAGTATGTTTTACTTTGACTCCAAAAAACAAGAGAAGAATGTAAATGGGCAGGACATTCCTTGGAGCTGCTCCTGCTCTGCCAATGTTACTTTGCCAGAAGTGCAGCAGAAACCCATTATAATGTTGGCAGAGAGGGAGCAGCTCTGAAGAAGTTCCCAGCGAATAATTTCTTTAACTCTCCCACTCCAGAGTACCCCTTTTGAGCCCCTAAATTCTTCAAATCAACCCTGAGTTGACTTGTATAGTGTATTAAAGACAAACCTGACAGCACTATTTGAAGTAAGGACATCATTATTCGAGGAACTGCTTGGCTGGGTTATTGCTCACAACTACTCCTGCTCTGTCGAACGTGCAGCTGAAAACCCAGGGTTTCCGGCGAAGTTAAGCTGGCAGCTCCCAGGAATTTCTCGGCCCTTGCTTCATATTTCGATCCAAGCCAGCTTCATTTGCTCCTAAAATAAAAACAGAAGATGCTATAAATACTCAGCAGATCAGGCAGCATCTCTGGAGAGAGAAACAGAGTTAATGTTTCAGGTCGATGACCTTTCTTCAGAACCATTTTCTCCTAACATTTGTGAGTTTGGCCAAATTGTATTGGAATTAACCTTTAGGAGACTGCAGCATTTGAAGCCTATTAGTTGCCTTTCTGGTGACACAGTAAAATGTTGTCTGAATGTTCTTTTTGTCCAAGTTTTGTGGACCTTGACGTAAATTCGAATTTGAAAATTGCGGGATCACTGCAATAACAGCAAACAAGGAGACAAGGTGACGTTTTGCTCATCATCCCTGTGCTGGCGTTAGTTCAACATCAGAACTATCTCTTGTAATGTAATTGTTAAGTCCTGTCCCCTCAGTACAGATTCACACGAGGCATGTAGTGAAGTCAAGGTCACTCTGGACCTGCACCTTTATTTCACAGCTCTGGAATGCTGCACTTGCCTGAGACCTGTCCTTACATACCTGTCTCTTGCAAGTGCACCCCTGGTGGTAAGGTATGCTGGTGGTTACAGGTCATATCTTATTACAGTCATGTACAGCATGTTAGGATACAGTTATATATAATAATGTAAGAAACATGACATCACCCTCCCCTAAGGTCTTATTGTCTTTATAGGTTCAGTATCTCAGGTGGTCTACGCTCTCGCGTGGAGCGTCTGAGTTGTGGTTCAGTTGTTTGCCTTGGTGTCTGTTTTTCTTTGGGTGTGGTTGCTGGTATCTCGCCTGGGCTAACTGTTTCGATTGGTGTGATTGTTGTTGACTCGCTTGGGCTGTCTGTTGGGATTGCCCTTTCCTCAGGTTGTTCCCTCTGTCTGTCCACCAGGTGTGGTGCGAGTTCCACATTGTAGTCTGCCTCTGGTTCCGCAGTGTTGTTGGTAAATCTTCTTTTGACTTGGTCTACATGCCTCCGGCAGGTTTTGCCATTGTCCATTTGTACTACCAGTAGCCTGTTTCCTTCCTTGCCCGTTACTGTCCCTGCAAGCCATTTGGGACCCCTGACATAGTTTAGTACAAACACTGTGTCCCCTATCTCATTCCATCTCCCCCTCGAATTTCTGTCATGGTACTCAGTCAGCTTACGGCGCTTTGCCTCAACGATTTCGTGCATGTCTGGGAGGATTAATGAGAGCCTTGTTTTTAAAGTCCTTTTCATCAGCAGGATAGCGCAGATGAATACGTGGCTTGAGCAGTGGTGCAGCAGGGAGGGATTCAAATTCCTGGGGCATTGGAACCGGTTTTGGGGGAGGTGGGACCATTATAAACCGGACAGTCTGCATTTAGGCAGGACTGGAACCAATGTCCTAGGGGGAGTGTTTGCTAGTGCTGTTGGGGAGGAGTTAAACTAATATGGCAGGGGGATGGGAACCAATGCAGGGAGACAGAGAGAAACAAAAAGGAGACAAAAGCAAAAGACAGAAAGGAGATGAGTAAAAGTGGAGGGCAGAGAAACCCAAGGCAAAAAACAAAAAGGGCCACTGAATGTAAAGGGGCTGCAGGAGGGGTCAAAACTAAGAATCATGGTTTAAAAACTAGGATTAAAACACTCTACCTAAATGCATGCAGCATTTGTAATAAAGTAAATGAGTTGACGGCACAAATCATTATAAATGGGTATGATTTGGTGGCCATTACAGAAACATGGTTGCAGGGTGGCCAAGACTGGAAATTAAACATACAGGGGTATCTGACGATTCAGAAAGATAGACAAGAAGGGAAAGGAGGTGAGGTAGCTCTGTTAATAAAGGATGATATCAGGGCAGTTGTGAGAGATGATATTGGCGCTAATGAACAAAATGTAAAATCATTGTGGGTGGAGATTAGAGATAGTAAGGGGAAAAAGTCACTGGTGGGCGTAGTTTATAGGCCCCCAATTAATAACTTCATGGTGGGCCGGGCAATAATCAAGGGAATAATGGAGGCATGTGAAAAAGGAACGGCAGTAGTCATGGGGGATTTTAACCTACATATCGATTGGTCAAATCAAATTGCACGGGGTAGCCTGGAGGAAGAATTCAGAGAGTGCATACGGGATTGTTTCTTAGAATAGTATGTTACAGAACATACAAGGGAGCAAGCTCTCTTAGATCTGGTCCTGTGTAATGAGACAGGAAAAATAAACGATCTCCTAGTAAAAGATCCTCTCGGAATGAGTGATCACAGTATGGTTGAATTTGTAATACAGATTGAGGGTGAGGAAGTTGTGTCAGAAACGAGCGTACTATGCTGAACCAAAGGGGACTACAGTGGGATGAGGGCAGAGTTGGCTATAGTAAACTGGAAACAAAGACTAAACGGTGGCACAATTGAGGAACAGTGGAGGACATTTAAGGAGCTCTTTCATAGTGCGCAACAAATATATATTCCAGTGAAAAAGAAGGGCGGTAAGAGAAGGGATAACCAGCCGTGGATAACCAAGGAAATAAAGCAGAGCATCAAATTAAAGACCAATGTGTACAAGGTGGCCAAGATTAGTGGGAAACTAGAAGATTGGGAAAATTTTAAACAACAGCAAAGAATGACTAAAAAAGCAATAAAGAAAGAAAAGATAGATTACGAAGGTAAACTTGCGCAAAACATAAAAACAGATAGCAAAAGCTTTTACAGATATATAAAACGGAAAAGAGTGACTAATGTAAATGTTGGTCCCTTAGAAGATGAGAAGGGGATTTAATAATGGGAAATGTGGAAATGGCTGAGACCTTAAACAATTATTTTGCTTCGGTCTTCACAGTGGAAGACACAAAAACCATGCCAAAAATTGCTGTCACAGGAATGTAGGAAGGGAGGACCTTGAGACAATCACTATCACTGGGTGGGGTAGTGCTGGACAGGCTAATGGGACTCAAGGTAGACAAGTCCCCTGGTCCTGATGAAATGCATCCCAGGGTATTAAAAGAGATGGCGGAAGTTATAGCAGATGCATTAGTTATAATCTACCAAAATTCTCTGGACTCTGGGGAGGTACCAGCGGATTGGAAAGCAGCTAATGTAACGCCTCTGTTTAAAAAAGGGGGCAGACAAAAGGCAGGTAACTATAGGCCGGTTAGTTTAACATCTGTAGTGGGGAAAATGCTTGAAACTATCATTAAGGAAGAAATAGCGGGACATCTAGATAGGAATAGTGCAATCAAGCAGACGCAGCATGGATTAATGAAGGAGAAATCATGTTTAACTAATTTACTGGAATTCTTTGAGGATATAACGAGCATGGTGGATAGAGGTGTACCGATGGATGTGGTGTATTTAGATTTCCAAAAGGCATTCGATAAGGTGCCACACAAAAGGTTACTGCAGAAGATAGAGGTACGCGGAGTCAGAGGAAATGTATTAGCATGGATAGAGAATTGGCTGGCGAACAGAAAGCAGAGAGTTGGGATAAATGGGTCCTTTTTGGATTGGAAATTGGTGGTTAGTGGTGTGCCACAGGAATCGGTGGTGGAACCACAACTGTTTACAATATACATAGATGACCTGGAAGAGGGGACAGAGTGTAGTGTAACAAAATTTGCAGATGACACAAAGATTAGTGGGAAAGCGGGTTGTGTAGAGGACACAGAGAGGCTGCAAAGAGATTTGGATAGGTTAAGTGAATCAGCTAAGGTTTGGCAGATGGAATACAATGTTGGAAAATGTGAGGTCATCCACCTTGGGAAAAAAAAAGTAAAAGGGAATATTATTTGAATGGGGAGAAATTACAACATGCTGAGGTGCAGAGGGACCTGGGGGTTCTTGTGCATGAATCCCAAAAAGTTAGTTTGCAGGTGCAGCAGATAATCAGGAAGGCGAATAGAATGTTGGTCTTCATTGCGAGAGGGATGGAGTACAAAAGCAGGAAGGTCCTGCTGCAACTGTATAGGGTATTGGTGAGGGCGCACCTGGAGTACTGCATGCAGTTTTGGTCATCTTACTTAAGGAAGGATATACTGGCTTTGGAGGGGATACAGAGACGATTCACTAGGCTGATTCTGGAGATGAGGGGGTTACCTTATGATGATAGATTGAGTAGACTGGGTCTTTACTCGTTGGAGTTCAGAAGGATGAGGGGTGATCTAATGGAAACATTTAAAATAATGAAAGGGACAGACAAAACAGAGGCAGAGAGGTTGTTTCCACTGATAGTAGAGACTAGAACTAGGGGGCACAGCCTCAAAATACGGGGGAGCCAATTTAAAACCGAGCTGAGAAGGAATTTCTTCTCCCAGAGGTTTGTGAATCTGTGGAATTCTCTGCCCAAGGAAGCAGTTGAGGCTAGCTCATTGAATGTATTCAAGTCACAGATAGATAGATTTTTAACCAATAAGGGAATTAAGGGTGACGGGGAGCGGGCGGGTAAGTGGAGCTGAGTCCACGGCCAGATCAGCCATGATCTTGTTGAGTGGCGGAGCAGGCTCGAGGGTCTAGATGGCCTACTCCTGTTCCTAATTCTTATGTTCTTATTATCAACAGTTGTGCAGGGGGGGATCCCAGTCAGTGAGATCTGTATGCCAGCAGCAGTCGCGACAGGCGACCCTGCAGCGTGGGACCTTGGATTTTAAGCATGCCTTGTTTAATGATTTGCACTGCTCTCTCCGCCTGGCCGTTGGAGGCCGGCTTGAACGGTGCCGTCTTGACGTGATTTATGCCATGGTCAATTATAAAGTCTCGGAATTCTGCGCTGATGAAGCACGGACCATTGTTACTGACCAATATGTCAGGGATTCCATGCTTTGCAAACATGGTTGCGAGGCTCTCCACAGTGGTGGAGGTTGTGCTCGAATTTAAAATTGTGCATTCGATCCACTTTGAAAATGCATCTACAACTACGAGGAACATTTTGCCCATGAATAGGCCCGCATAGTCTATGTGCACTCGCGACCACGGTTTGGTAGGCCAGGGGCTCAGTGGAGCCTCCTTGGGGGCATTGCTGAGTTGGGCACAAATGGTGCACCTTCGGATGCAGAGCTCCAAGTCCGCGTCAATACCAGGCCACCAGACGTGGGATCTGGCTATGGCTTTCATGAGAACAATCCCCGGGTGCTCGCGGTGGAGCTCCCGGACAAATGCCTCTCTGCCTCGCAGAGGCATGACTACTCGGCTGCCCCACATCAGGCAGTCTGCTTGTAGTGATAGCTCATGCATGCGCCTGTGAAAGGGTTTTAATTCCTCGGGGCAGGCATCGCGAGCCTCTGCCCAGTCACCGGTTAGGACACATCTTTTTACTAAGGATAACGTGGGGTCGCTGGCCGTCCAGGCTCTGATTTGGCGAGCCGTCATGGGCGAACCTGTGGACTCAAAGGCATTGATTGCCATGACTATCTCACAGTCATATTCGTCAGACCCTTCCGTGGTCACCAGGGGTAGCCTACTGAGCGCGTCGGCACAGTTGTCTGTGCCTGGTCTGTGCCTTATGGTATAGTCGTAGGACGCCAGCATGAGTGCCCACCGTTGAATTTGCGCCGAGGCGTTGGCGTTTATTGCCTTGCTCTCGGATAGGAGGGATGTGAGGGGCTTGTGGTCGGTTTCTAACGCGAACTTGGCCCCGCAAAGGTATTGGTGCATCTTTTTGACACCGTACACGCACGCGAGCGTCTCCTTCTCTACCATTCCGTACCCGCGCTCCGCCCGCGAAAGTGACCTGGAGGCATAAGCTATGGGTTGTAATTTGCCCGCACTATTGACATGTTGCAAAACGCACCCGACCCCATACACTGACGCATCGCATGTGAGAACTAGCATTTTACCTGGCTCAAAGAAAGTCAAAACACTGTTGGAACACAGAAGGTTGCATGCTTTATTGAAGGTGTGTTCCTGGGCGTCCCCCCAAAACCAATCGCACCCCTTCCTGAGTAGCACGTGGAGAGGCTCCAGCAGCGTGCTTAAGTTCTGCATAAAGTTCCCAAAGTAATTGAGTAGCCCGAGAAAGGCGCGCAGTTCTGAGACATTCCGGGGCATGGGTGCCAGGCGAATTGCTTCTGTTTTGGACTCTGTTGGGCGGATTTCATCAGCGGCAATCCTTCTGCCCAAAAATTCAACCTCGGGTGCGAGAAACAGGCACTTGGATTTCTTGACTCGTAGGCCTACCCGATCCAACCGCTTTAGTACTTCCTCCAAATTACGGAGATGGGAGTCGGTGTCTCTGCCCATGATAATTATGTCGTCTTGAAATACAACCACCCCCGGGATGGACTTGAGCAGACTCTCCATGTTGCGCTGGAATATGGCAGCTGCCGACCTGATGCCGAATGGGCATCGATTGTACATGAAAAGGCCTCGATGTGTGTTGATGGTGGTGAGGAGCTTGGATTCCTCGGTCAATTCTTGCGTCATATATGCAGATGTGAGGTCTAATTTTGAGAAAAGTTTACCTCCAGCCAATGTGGCAAATAAGTCCTCCGCTCTGGGCAGCGGGTACTGGTCCTGTATGGTAGATTTGTAGTCCCCACAGATTCGTATGGATCCATCATGCTTCATGACTGGGCCGATGGGACTTGCCCAGTCGCTAAATTCCACGGATGATATAATGCCTTCCCGCAGAAGCCTTTCTAGTTTTGTTCAATCTTTTCCCTCATCACATAGGGTACAGTGCTGGCCTTGTGATGGACTGGTCTAGCATCCTGTGCGATGTAGATTTTGACTTTGGCCCCTTTGAAAGTGCCCACACCTGGCTGAAAGAGATGTTCAAATCACTTTATAACTGTTGAGCAGGAGGTCCGTTCCTCTACTGACATGGCATGGACATCATCCCATTTGCAGTTTAGCTTTGCCAGCCAGCTTCTCCCCAGCAGTGCTAGGGGGTCTCCGGGGACAATCCACAGGGGAAGTCGGTTCACTGTCCCTTTGTGTGTGACAGAGAGCATGGCGCTGCCGAGGACTGGTACGATTTCTTTGGTATAGGTCCTTAGTTTGGTGTCGACCCTTGTGAGTTTTGGTCTGTCTCTTTTATGCGACCACAGTTGTTCAAATTGTTGAGCCCCCATGAGAGATTGACTCGCTCCCGTATCCAGCTCCATGTTGACAGATATCCCGTTGAGTAGGACCCTCATCATTATAGGAGGCATCCTGTTGTAGGAGCAGCGGCCATTGATCATGTTGACCTGCTGTACACCGGTGTCCCGGGTACTGTCCCCACCATCTTCTGGTCCGCTTTCTGACCCATCTGATTTGTATACCAGCCGAGCTGCTGTTTTTTTGCACATGCGGGCCAAATGCCCTGTATATTCACAATTTCTGCAAACAGCCTGCTGAAATCGACATCTCCTTGCCGAGTGCCCACCCCCACACCTCCAGCACAGACCTGTTCCATTGTTCAAAGAGTTTCCAAAGAATGAGCTGCGTCTGGCTGATCTCTCTTGAGCTTCTCTCAGTTTATAGTTGATTGCTCGCATTGTGGATTGATGAGGTGTGAACGGCCATTCCTGTGGCCCTTGATGGTTTCTGCCTGCTGTCGAGAACCTGTTCTCCTGGTTTTGTCTGTGTGTGGGGTTAGCAACTTGTTTAGTGCTGTGAACTTCTTGTTCCAATATTTCATTAGTTGTCGTACCTGCATTGTAAATCAAACTCGTTTCTTCTTCCCCTACCAAGAATGTCTGTGCAACCAGTGCTGCTGCCTCTAAGGTCAGGTTCTTGGTCTCTATGAGCTTTTGGAATATGCCTGCGTGGCCTATTCCTTCAATGAAAAAGTCTCTCAGAATTTCTCTCCTCAGTTCATCGGAGAACTCACATAAACTAACCAACCTCCGAAGTTCCGCCTCGAAGTCGGGTATACTCTGGCCCACACAGCATTTGTAGTTGTAGAACTTGTGTCTGGCCATGTGTAGGCTGCTCACTGGCTTCAGGTGGTCTCTTACCAGTGTGCTCAATTCTTCAAACGATTTGCTTGCTGGTTTCTCAGGTGCCAACAGATCCTTCATTAAAGCGTATGTTTTCGAGCCACAGCTGGTCAAGAGATGGGCTCTTCTCTTGTCTGCCTTATTGTCGCCTAACCAGTCTTTGGTTACAAAGCTTTGCTGGAGCCTTTCTATAAAGTTCCCCCAATTGTCTCTCGCATTGTACTTTTCACCTGATCCGTTGTTTGCCATTCTGTGAATTCTGTAATCCCGTAACCCGTCGCCACTGTAAAGTCCTGTCCCCTCAGTACAGATTCACACGAGGCATGTAGTGAAGTCAAGGTCACTCTGGACCTTCACCTTTATTTCACAGCTCTGGAATGCTGCACTTGCCTGAGACCTGTCCTTATATACCTGTCTCTTGCAAGTGCACCCCTGGTGGTAAGGTATGCTGGTGGTTACAGATCATATCTTATTACAGTCATGTATAGCATGTTAGGATACAGTTATATCTAATAATGTAAGATACATGACAGTAATTTCTGTGCTTTTTTTCTGTAACCTTTAATAATTTTCCTCTTCAGATGCTTATCTAATTACCTCTTAGTTTTGATAGTCACTTGTGGTATTCTAATAACCATGTGTGAAAATGTATCTTCTAATCAATCACCATTATGCTACTTGTACCAAATTTGAGTTCCATTGGTTCTGATTCACCAACAAATAGAAATAATTGTTCTCCATTAACCCTTTCAAGCCGTTTCATAATTTTGAACATTATTATTAAATATCCTATGCCAATGCCTTCCATGAAAACTATAACTTCTCATCCCGAATATCACCTCAGCTGTCATGTATTCAACTATCATTGTAACCCATATATAAGCTGACCTAAGTTGTACACCTTGAGAACATTGACCACAAGGGGCGAACTTGTGGGAGACACTCCTAACCTGGACTTGCAGGTATAAAAGGGGAAGCTCCACCCACCTTCATTACTTAAGGTCTTGGTAATAAAGGTAACTGGTCACAGAGTAACCTTCTATTAAGTAAGGGCCTTGTGTACATTTATACTGTATAGTAAGGACATATTATTGGCGATGAGAAACTGGGATTTAAACCACGCGAGCATGGCCACTAGCAGCACAGAAGAGAGGTACTGTGTTGGTGATGATTGGGACGACTTTATTAAGAGATTACAGCAAAGTTTTGTCACTAACGAATGGTTGGGACAGGATTCGGCTGACAAACGCAGGGCTCATCTCCTGACAGTTTGTGGATCCAGAACGTACTCCCTGATGAAGGACCTTCAAGCGCCAGAGAAGCCGGCGGACAAGACGTTCGAAGAGCTCAGTAAGTTGATCGGGAACACCTTAAAGCGGCGAGCAGCATGCACATGGTGAGACACCGGTTTTACACGCACCGGCTGTGAGAAGGGCAAAGCGTTCCAGACTTCGTGGCAGATCTCCGGCAACTGGCGAGCCAATGTAAGTTCCCAGATGCATGCAGAGCGGAGATGCTGTGAGACTTTTTTATTGAGGGCATCGGGCATGCTGGGGTTTTCAGGAAACTGATTGAGTGCAAAGACTTGACCTTGGAAGTGGCAGCTCTTAGAGCCCAGACATTTATCTCAGGGGAGGAAGAGACCAGAGTGATGTATGACAAAATTCTTGGCTCAAATGCGGCAAACGACCAGGGAGTCAACATTGTTAACGCGGCACATAGTTCTCTAGGCAGACAAGGGCAATCGGACATGCCCGATAATGTAGTCAAACCCAAAGGGGGAATTCAACAGAGACAATGGCTAGCTGAACGGCGATTCATGCCATCGCAATGGAAAATGCGGCCAGTAATGGGGCCATCAACACCTGTTAATGGTGCGCTTAAGGACAGTTACAGAGACAGTCGGAGACGATCGACTGTTAATGGACATTTTGTTTCCAACAACGGGGCCTCCAGCTCATGCTGGAGGTGTGGAGGCAAACACCCAGCCAGAGTTTGCAGGTATCAGCAATATACCTGCAGAAACTGCAACGTCAGCGGTCACTTGGCGCATATATGCAGGAAGCCTGCAGCCAGGTTGATGTACGAGGAGGACGGGCCCGATGTAAGCCCTACGAGGCCAAATGAATACTGGGGAAAATCGTTTGAAGCTGAAGTTCAGCGAGTTCATGTAGAGCACATGTACAGTTCATATACCAGGACGCCTCCAATAATGATGAAAGTGCTCCTCAATGGCATCCCAGTATTAATGGAACTAGACATGGGGGCCAGCCAATCCCTGATGAGTATCAAACAGTTTGAAAGTTTGTGGGTGTCCAAGGTCAGGAGGCCAAAATTATTGCCGATTGACGCACAGCTACTGACATATACAAAGGAGATCATTCCGGTGCTAGGCAGCGCCACGGTAGTCGTGACCCACAAAGATTCGGAGAACAGGTTGCTACTCTGGATTGTCCCAGGAGACGGTCCTGCACTACTGGGGAGGAGTTGGCTTGCTGTCATGAACTTGAAATGGGGCGATGTCAATGCAATTTCTTCTGTGGAGCGAGTATCATGCTCACAGGTCCTGGACAAATTTGACTCATTATTTCAACCCGGCATCGCCACTTTCATGGGGGCCAAGGTAGTGATTCACACAAACCTGGACGCCAGGCCAGTACATCACAAAGCCAGAGCGGTGCCGTACGTGATGCGGGAAAAGATAGAATGCGAATTGGACCGCCTGCTGAGGGAAGGCATCATCTCGCCAGTCGAATTCAGTGATTGGGCGAGCCCGATTGTGCCGATGCTCAAGGCGGATGGGTCGGTCAGGATGTGTGGTGATTACAAGGCCACCATCAATCGGGTGTCACTCCAAGCCCAATACCCGCTACCAAGAGTGGAGGACCTCTTTGCGACGCTATCCGGTGGCAAACCTTTTTCAAAATTGAACCTGACCTCAGCTTACATGACCCAGGAGCTAGCGAGTGAGTCAAAGAAGCTGACCACCATCATGATACACAAGGAATTGTTTGAGTATAATAGATGTCTGTTCGGGATTCGTTCACCGCCACAATCTTTCAGCGAAATATGGAAAACCTCCTCAAGTCGATTCCAAGGACGGTGGTTTTTCAAGACAACATCCTCATCACGGGTCATGATACTGAAGAACACCTCCACAACCTGGAGGAGGTGCTATGCAGACTGGACCAGGTAGAGCTTCGACTGAAAAAGGCAAAGTGCGTCTTCTTAGCTCCAGAGGTAGAATTCCTGGGGAGGAGGGTAGCAACAGACGGGATCAGACCTACAAAATGGAAGCTATGCAGAGAGCACCCAGACCCCGTAACAAAACAGAGCTGCGTTCATTCCTGGGGCTCCTGAACTATTTTTGTCACTTACTTCCCAAATTGAGCACGCTGTTAGAACCGCTACACGTGCTCCTACGCAAAGGTCGCAATTGGGTCTGGGGGACAGGCAGGAAAGGGCTTTTGATAGAACACGCAATTTGTTATGCTCCAACAAACTGCTAACGTTATATGACCCATGTAAGAAGCTTGTATTAACGTGCGATGCGTCGTCCTATGGGGTTGGGTGTGTGTTGCAGCATGTGAATGGCAATGGTCAGTTACAGCCGGTCGCTTATGCCTCCAGAAGTTTGTCCCAGGCAGAAAGGGGCTACGGGATGGTAGAACAGGATGCACTAGCATGTGTATATGCAGTAAAAAAATGCACCAGTATCTGTTTGGCAGGAAATTTGAGCTGGAGACAGATCACAAACCCCTAACGTCCCTTTTGGCCGACAACAAGGCCATAAATGCGAGTGCATCGACCTGCCTACAAAGGTGGGCACTCACGTTAGCCGCCTATGACTACACAATTTGGCACAAACCGGGCACTGAAAGCTGCGCCGATGCACTCAGCAGGCTCCCACTAGCCACCACTGAGGGGGCAACTGAGCATGATGCTGAGATGGTCATGGATGTTTTAAACTTTCGAAAGCGAAGGCTAACCTGTGACAGCCCGTCAGATTAAAGTCTGGACAAATAAAGACCCGCTATTGTTTTTAGTTAAGAAATGTGTCCTGAATGGGGACTGGGTAGCCAAGTATGGGGCATGCCCTGAGGAATTTAAACCGTTTCATAGGCGCAAGGATGAACTCTCGATTCAGGTCGATACTGTGGGGAAACTGAGTAGTCATGCCCCAGATGGGCAGAGAGGTGTTTATCAGAGAACTTCACAATGAGCACCCGGGCATTGTCATGATGAAGGCAATTGCCTGGTCACTTGTTTGGTGGCCAGGGATAGATGCAGACCTGGAACTTCGTGTTTGCAGGTGCAACACATGTGCTCAGCTGGGCAATGCGCCCAGGGAAGCCCCCCTTAGCCCCTGGCCATGGCCCGCCAAACCATGGTCACACATCCATGTGGACTACGCAGGTCCTTTCATGGGAAAAATGTTTGTGGTTGTAGCAGACGCCTACTCCAAATGGATCGAGTGTGCCATTTTAAATTCAAGCACATTCTCTGCCACGGTAGAAAGTCTACGGGCAATGTTCGCCACCCATGGTCTACTGGATGTCTTGGTCAGTGACAATGGCCCGTGCTTCACAAGCACTGAATTCCAGAACTTCATGGCAGGCAATGGAATCAACCATGTCAGAACGGCACCGTTCAAGCCGGCCTCAAACGGCCAGGCAGAACGAGCAGTGCAGATAATCAAACAGGGGATGCTCAGAATCCAAGGGGGTTCCCTACAAAGCCGCTTATCTCGCCTCCTGTTGGCCAATAGATCCCGACCACACTCGCTCACAGGGGTCCCACTCGCAGAGCTGCTAATGAAAAGAACGCTCAAAACTAGGTTATCCCTTATACACCCTACTATGAAAGAAATTGTTGAGAGCAGGGGTCAGTCACAATGTGACTACCATGACAGGAATGCGAGGGCGCGATGTATTGATGTCAATGACCCTGTTTTTGTCCTCAACTACACTGCAGGGCCCAAATGGCTTGCAGGCACTGTGATTGCCAAAGAGGGGAATAGGGTTTTGGTCGTTAAACTTACCAATGGACAAATCTGTCGCAAACACATGAATCAAACTAAAAGGAGGTTCAGCATCCCCGTAGAAGAAGCAGAGGAAGAACACGATGTTGAGTTTACTCCACCACAGGTGACCGAACACCGGAACCAAGTGGAGGAGAGCCCAGTCACTGTGGGCAGTCCAGACAGGCCTGAGGCACCGCAAACAGAAGACACTCAGGCCAGCACCCAACAACCGGAGCCCCAACTCAGGCGCTCTACAAGGGAGCGTAAACCACCAGAGACTTAACCTGTGATCCCAATAAGACTTTGCGGGGGCGAGGTGATGTCATGTATTCAACTATCATTGTAACCCATGTTTAAACTGACCTAAGTTGTACACCTTGAGAACATTGACTACAAGGGCCGAACTTGTGGGAGACACTCCGAACCTGGACTCTCAGGTAAAAAAGGGGAAGCTCCAACCACCTTCATCACTTGAGGTCTTGGTAATAAAGGTAACTGGTCACAGAGTGACCTTCTCTCAAGTATGGGCCTCGTGTATATTTATACTGTATAGTAAGGACATATCATTAGCTACATTAGAACTTGCTATAACTCCAAATATCTTTTCTATTATGGGTGCCGAAAAATGCACACAGTACTCCTACTGTTGTCTAACAAATATAAATTCATCCTCATTTTTTTTTGTATTCAGGGTCTCTGTCTGCAAATCCCAGAATCTCATTTGCCCATTTTATAGCTGTTTTTTAACCTGCAATTATTAGGCAAATTTGTACCTTTACCAGACTGCCTGCGCATCATGGAACTTGCCCGATTTTCATCCTATTGAAAACAATCCTTCGATTAGGCACTTTACAGCCTTCTGGACTCAACATTGTGTTCAACAATTTTAGATCACTCATTCTGCGCTTATTTTTTCAGATGACAGCTGTTGCTGATGATTCTGCTATTCCCATTTTACATAGGATTATGTAGGATATACGTCACAGAAACTGGCCATTCCGCCCAACCAGTCCATGCCGGTATTTATGCTCCACTCGAGCCGCCTCTTGTCTTTCCTCATTTAAATCTATCAGCGTAACCCTCTGTTTCCTTCTCCCTCGTATGCTTGTCTAGCCTCCCCTTAAATGCATCTATACTATTCGCTTCAACCGCTCCCTGTGATAGCGAGTTCCACATTCTCACCACTCTTTGGCCCCAAGTTTCCATATGATTTGCTCCTGATTTTTAGGAGCAACTGGTGCAGAACGGAGTATCTTAGAAATCGGAATTGTCGTCATTTAGTTTGCTCCAGTTCTCGTCAGTTAGAACAGTTTCACTTTGGAACAGAAATTGTTTTCAAAAGGGGGCGTGTCCGGCCACTTACGCCTGTTTTCAAAGTTTTGTCAGTGAAAACTTACTCCAAACTAACTTAGAATGGAGTAAATGAAGATTTTTGTATGTTCGAAAAAACCTTGTCTACACTTTAGAAAATCAGGCGTAGGTTACAAATCAGGCGTAGGGAATGGGGGGGGGGGGTTTAAAGGGAAGTTTACAAACATTAAACACTTCAGTTTTACAAATAAAGAGCCATCATCAATAATAAATGATAAAACATCAATAAATCAACCAATAAATCAATCAAAAAAAATTAATAAGAAATAAATTTTTTTTTTAAATCAATAAATAAAACATTTTCTACTTACCGACTGCAGCACCGGGAGCCCTCCAACAGCGTGCTGGGATGCCCCCCCCCCCTCCAGTGTGTCTCTGTCAGTGTCTCTATCTCTCTGTCTGTCTGTATGTGTCTCTCATTCTCTGTCTGTCAGTGTCTGTGTTTCTGACAGCGAGGGGAGGGGGAGGAGCGGGGGGTAGAGGGAGAGAGGGGGGAGCAGAGGGAGGGAAGGGGGAGGGATGGGGGAGAAGGGGGAGGGATGGGGGAGAAGGGGGAGGGATGGGGAGGGATGGGGGAGAAGGGGGAGGGGGGAGAAGGGGGAGGGGGAGAAGGGAATAAAGGGGAGATGGGGGGGAAGGAGATGGGGGGAAGGAGATGGGGGGGAAAGGAGAAGGGGGGAAAGGAGAAGGGGGGGAAAGGAGAAGTGGGGGGGAAAGGAGAAGGGGGAGGGAGGCTGAACGGGCCAGGCCCGAGACTTCGAGCAGGGCCCGTCCCCAGCACCAGATTTACAGGTAGGTGGCGTTGGGTCGGGTCGAGGGGAGCGCGGGTCGGGGAGGTGGTGGGAGGGAGGTCGGTTCGGTTCGGGTCGGGGGAGGGAGGTCAGGTCGGATCCAGTCCGGGGGCGAGGGGGGAGGGGAGCGGGAGTCGGGTCAGTGTCGGTGTCGGGTCCGGTCCAGAGGCGGGGGCGGGGGGGGGGGAGGCGGTGGGGAAGCGGGAGTCAGGTCGGTGTCGGGTCCGGTCCGGAGGCGGGAAGCAGGAGTCGAGTCGGGTTGGGAGGAAGCAGGAGCTGGGCGTGGGAGGAGCCTTATGCATGCAGCCCCAGTGAGGCCATTCGGCCAGGGCTAGGGGCTGCGTGCTTCGGCCCCTCCCACACAGTTTCGGGCGCCTGGAGCTACTGCACATGCGCGCCCACTGTAGCGCGCATGTGCAGAGGTCCCGGCACTGTTTTCAGTGCAGGGACCTGGCTCCACCCCTTACAGCTCCTGCTGCGCTGCGCCGAGGGCCAGAGGACCTGCAGGGAGCTGGAGAATCTGGAGGGTTTTTTTAGGCGCACTTTGTGGCGCGAAAAATGGGCGTCCAGGTCGGGACTGCGCCGTTCTAGGCGCGGCTCGAAACTTGGGCCCACAGAGTAAAGAAGTTTTTCTGAATTCCCTATTGGATTTCTTGGTGACTATCTTATATTGATGGCCTCAAGTTATGCTCTTCCCTACAAGTGGAAACATTCTCTATGTATCCACTCTATCAAAACCGTTCATAAATTTAAAGACCTCTATTAGATCACGCCTCAGTCATCTTTTTTCAAGAGAAAAGACCCAGTCTGTTCATCCTGTCCTGATATCTATACCCTCGCATATCTGGTATCATCCTTGTAAATCTTCGCTGCACCCTCTCCAGTGCCTCTATATCTTTTTTATAATATGATGACCAAAACTGTGCACAGTACTCTAAGTGTGGTTTAACCAAGGTTCGATACAGGTTTAGCATAAGCTCCCTACTTTTCAACTCTATGGGGTCGAAATTCGATACTTCCGATTTTGAGGCGGTGTCACCGGCTGAGATGATCTTTTACTGCCAGGCGCTATGCGTGGCCTCGAAAAATCGAAATTCAGTTTCACCGTCTGAAAAGTGGATTACAGTGTTAAATCATGGCGCTGCACAATTACCTGGAGGCAGTAAGCGGCATTGAGTGGACCGCTAAGAGGGGCCTCAACATCTGGGGCTTAGGCAGCATTTGGAGTTGCGTCACAGACATAGTGGGGCCACTTGGATTCCACTGAGACGTTGATTGGCCGTCTCAATGCCTTGTGGTTATATTCACTTCCCACGCACTCACTCAGATGGTGAGTATGGCAGCCCTAGCAACAGCAGCTCGTCAGCATGCCCGGTTATTGGACGCCATAATTGATGCACTCCTTGATGTCCTGGAGAGGTTGCAGGAACCAACCCACAGAGGCTTATGGAGAGAAATCTCAGAACATGTTTCTGCGATTGACATGATGACCAGGACAGCCACTCAATGCCTACAAAAGTGGAATGAGATGATGCAATCGGTGAGGGTGAGTATTTTAAATTTGAACCATCAACATGCTAAGCTCTGAGCTTAATGTGCACAGTGTAGTGTTTCGGCATCCATGCTCTACATGGGTGAAGCCAGATGCAAGGTTCCCATTTGAAGCCTCACCCACTGCAAGGGCCTGCATGCACTGTGAACCTTGCTACTCGGTTCTGCAGACCCGCCCCTGATATTGTTAATTCCTCAGTCTTCAAATGCATCTCAAAGACGGTAGCCTCTCCGTTACTGTTAGATCCTGGCTTCCTAATTCAAGCATTGCCACAGCAAGTCCACGCAGCGAATTGAAGTTACATCGAACTGTGAAGACTCTCATACAATTACATCTACTAAACTATGTAAGGCACTTGGGACACACTGATAGAAGAACTGTAACTCAGACGTTCTCTTTAATCTCATAGGACAAGCTCGCCCACAACTGCAGGGCGCAAATGCGGACTGCAGGAGGGGAGTCTGAATTCCAGGACCTAACTCTGCTCAAGGAACCTAATGGTCATTCAAGCTGGTGCCATGGTGGTGGGTGAGGCCGACCCCCCCTGGGGATAGTGATAGTATGTTGAGTTCCTTTGCAGCATCCGGCAGGCCACTTAGGCCTAACACCATAATTCCTCAGCTCTTTCCATGAGACTGCCATTCTCCAATGCATTTGGCGCTCCTGGCCCCCTCCCCTGCAGATAACCACTCTTCTCTGGCTTTGTGCTTTCAGATGATGACGCAGATGCCCAGGGGCCTGCACGTTAGCCTTCCACTGAGGGTGGCAGTGGACACTTTATCTTCCTAATTGTTCTGCCATCTCTCTATCATTACCTGTAGTATTTTCCTGTCTATCCATTAATGGCCCTATTTCCATCCCAACCTTCCTTATTTTATTGATGTCCCTGTAAAATATTTTTCTATTTTGTTTTATGTTCCTTGATAATTTAATTTCATTGTTCCTCTTTATCTTCCTAATTGTTTTGACTTCTCTCTTAATCTTTTCATATTCTCCCTTATCATGCACTCCCCAGCTGTCTATATACTTAATGTATGCCTCTTTCCTTACCTTCAATTGTTCCCTTATGGCTTTATTCATCCATGGAGTTTTATTAGTGTTTAGTTTGTTCTTTTCTTTTAGCAGATTATATTGTTCCTGCATTTATCAACTCCAAACTATCCTGCTTTGGTCCTCCTTTCATCATGACATTTCTGCAGTCATTGATCTGCTCAACCACCTTTGATACCCTAGTCCCTATTAAAACCATTACTCTCTCACCCTGGCCATTCCCCCTGATACAGCCCTCATCTTCGCTCCCTCAACTCCAGGGGGCACAGACTTGAATGGAGGTGGCGGACAACTGGTTTAGCAATTCACCGCCAGATCTTGCTCGACCCCATAAAGCATTATCGGGTCCTACTCTTATCTGAAAAAACTGCTCACTATTCCAGGATCATTCTGGAATGCAAAGATAATACCCGGCTACTATTCTCTACTGCTAACCGTCTTCTTAAACCCCTCTCCCCTGTCTCCACCGCACTCACCTCCAACAATAAGTGTGAGGAGCTCATGGACTTCTTTGTCTCAAAGACCATCCGATCAGCTGCCTCTGCGAGTTCCCTTCCTTCCCCTAGCCCACCGGGCCAAACTACCTCTGAGGCTCCACCCTGCCCCAGCCCTAAACTCACATATTTCTCTAGTTTCTCGTTGATCTCCCCTCGTGAACTCTCCACTCTCATCTTGTCGATGAGACCATCATCCTTCTCCCTTGACCCTATTCCCACTAAATTGCTCACCACCCAACTTCCTTTTTTGGCTCCCATATTAGCCGACATTATTTATGGTTCTCTCTCCTCAGGTACTGACCCCCTCTCCTTCAAATCTGCCGTTATCACCCCTCTCCTCAAAAATACAACCCCTGACCCCACTGTGCTTGCTAGCTATCGCTTCATCTCCAACCTCCCTTTCCAAAGTCCTTGAACATGTTGTTGCCTCCCAAATCCGTGACCATCTTTCCCGGAACTCCATGTTTGAATTCCTTCTATCTGGTTTTCGCGCCTGCCACAGTACTGAAACAGCTCTCATTAAAGTCACAAATTACATTGTTTGTCACTGTGACAAGGGTAAACTATCCCTCCTCGTCCTCCTGGACCTGTCTGCAGCATTTGACACAGTTGGCCACTCCACTCTCCTCCAACGCTTCTCTACCTTCGTCCAGCTGGGTGGGACTGCACTCGCCTGGTTCAATACTTATCTATCTAATCGTAGCCTGAAAATCTCCTGCAATGGCTTCTCTTCTCACTCCCACATCGTTACCTCTGGTGTCCCCCAAGGATTTATCCTTGGCCCCCTCCTATTTCTCATCTATATGCTGCCCCTTGGCGATATCATCTGAAAACACGAAGTCAGTTTCCAGCTGACGACACCCAGCTCTACCTCATCACTTCACTCAAAGCCTCCACGGTCTCGAAATTGTCAGACTGCTTATCTGACATCCAGCACTGGATGAGCAGAAATTTTCCCCAATTAAATATTGGGAAGACCGAAGCCATTGTCTTTGATGCAGTATAATGTGGATAAATGTGAGGTTATCCACTTTGGGGGCAAAAACATGAAAGCACAATATTATCTGAATGGCGGCAGATTAGGAAAAGGGGAGATGCAATGAGTCCTGGGGGTCATGGTGCATCAGTCATTGAATGTTGGCATGCAGGTACAGCAAGCGGTGTAAAGGCAAATGGCATGTTGGCCTTCATAGATAGGGGATTTGAGTATGGGAACAGGGAGGTCTTAATGCAGTTGTACAGGGCCTTGGTGAGGACTCACCTGGAATATTGTGTTCAGTTTTGGTCTCCTAATCTGAGGAAGGACGTTCTTGCTACTGAGGGAGTGCAGTGAAGGTTCACCAGACTGATTCCCGGGATGGCGGGACTGACATATGAGGAGAGACTGGGCCTGTATTCACTGGAGTTTAAAAGAATGAGAGGGGATCTCATAAGAACATATAAAATTCTGATGGGACTGGGCAGGTTAGATGCAGGAAGAATATTCCCGATGTTGGGGAAGTCCAGAACCAGGGGTCACAATCTAACGATAAGTGGTAAGCCATTTAGGACCGAGATGAGGAGAAACTTCTTCACTCAGAGAGTTGTTAACCTGTGGAATTCCCGACTGCAGAGAGTTGTTGATGCCAGTTCATTTGATATATTCAAGAGGGAGTTAGATATGGCCCTTATGGCTAAAGGGATCAAGGGGTATGGGGAGAAAGCAGGAAAGGGGTACTGAGGTGAATGATCAGCCATGATCTTATTGATGTTGGTGTAGGCTCGAAGGGCCGAATGGCCTAATCCCTCACCTATTTTCTGTGTTTCTATGTTTCGATCCCTGCCACAAACTGTGTTGCCAAGCCACTGACTCCATCCCTATCCCTAGCATCTATCTGAGGCTAAACCAGACAGTTCGCAACTTAGGTGTTATATTTGACCCTGTAATGAGGTACCGACCCTATGCTCGATGACTTACATTGGCTCCCAGTTAAGCAATGCCTCGATTTCAAAATTCTCATCCTTGTTTACAAATCCCTCCATGGCATAACTAAAACCACCTATTTCCATCTCCGTAACATTGCCTGCCTCCGCCCCTGCCTCAGCTCTTCTGCTACTGAAACCCTCATCCATGCTTTTGTTACCTCTAGACTTGACTACTCCAACACACTCCTGGCTGGCTTCCCACTTTCTACACTATGTAAACTTGAGTTCATCCAAAACCCGGCAGCCCGTGTCCTAACTCATACCAAATCCCGATCACCCATCACCCCTATGCTCGATGACTTACATTGGCTCCCGGTTAAGCAATGCCTCGATTTCAAAATTCTCATCCTTGTTTACAAATCCCTCCATGGCCTCGCCCCTCCCTATCTCTGTAATCTCTTTCATGCTCACAACCCCATGAGGTATCTCCACTCCTCAAATTTTGCCTTCTTGAGCATCCCTGATTGTAACTGCTCAATCATTGGTGGCCGTGCTTTCAGCTGCCTAGGCCCCAAGCTCTGGAACTCCCTCTCTGAACCTCTCCACCTCTCTACCTCTCTTTCCTCCTTTAAGGCGCTCCTTAAAATCTACCTCTTTAACCAAGCTTTTGTTCATCTGCCTTAATTTCTTCTTATGTAGCTCAATGTCAAAACTATCTGTTTTGTCTTCTAGCACTGCTGTGAAGCCCTTTGGGACATTTTACTACGTTAAAGGCACTAGATAAATAAAAGTTCTTGTTGTTGTTGTTGAACACCATTTTAAATGTTTCCCATTGCTGCTCTACATTATTTTTTGCCAATATTGTTGCCGATTTTATTTTCCCCAATTTCTCCTCTCAGCCCCTCAAGATCAACTTTTCTCCAATCTATTACCCTGGTTTTCATCATACTTATGTCCTTCTCAATTATCATCTTAATATGTCATTATTATGTCAGTTTTTACGACTGGGTGAAGGTATACAGTGGTGTTCCCCAGGGCTCTGTTCTCGGACCACTGCTTTTCTTGACATATACTTGGACGTGGGTGTACAAGGCACACTTTCAAAATTTTCAGATGAAACAAAACTTGGAAGTATAGTGAACAGTGAGGAGGAGTGATAGGCTTCAGGAAGACAAAGACAGGCTGGTGAAATGGGCGGACAGATAAAATTTAACACAGTAAAATGTGAAGTGATGCTTTTGGTAGAAAAGAATGAGGAGAGGACATATAAACGAAATAATATAATCCTAAAGGGAGTGCACGAATAGAGAAATTTGGGGGCATGTGTGCATAAATCGTTGAAGGTGGCAGGGCAAGTTGACAAAGCAGTTAAAAAGGCTGACGGGATCCTGGGCTTCATAAATAGAGGTATAGAGTACAACAATGTGGAAATTATGTGAACCTGTATAAAACACTAGTTCGGCCCCAACTGAAGTAAGTACTGTATACAATTCTGGGCACTGCCCTTTTGGAAGTATGTGAAGGCCTCAGAGAAGATGCGGAAAAGATTTATGAGAATGATTTCAGGAATGTGGGACTTCAGTTACGTTGATAGATTGGAGAAGTTGGGGTTGTTTTCCTTGGAGCAGTGAAGGTTGAGAGGAGATTTGATAGAGAAGTTCAAAATCATGAGGGGTCTGGGCAGAGTAGATAGAAAGAAACTGTTCCCATTGGCAGAAGAGTCGAGAACCAAAGGACGCAGATTTAAGGTGACTGATAAAAGAACCAAAAGCGACATAAGAAAAACGTTTTTTATGCAGCGAGCGGTTAAGATCTGGAATGCACTGCTTGAAAGGGTGGTGGAGGCAAATTCAATTTTATCTTTCAAAAAGGATAAGTATGTGAGGGAAAAGAAATTGCAGGACTATGGGGAAAGGGGAAGGGAGTACGACTAGCTGAGAGTCAGCATGGGCTCGATGGGCCGAATGGCCTTTTTCCGTGCTGTAACCATTCTATGATTCTATGGTCGCTATTGCCCTACCGTTCCTTCCCTTACCTGCTCTGGTTCATGCCCCATTACTAGATCTAATAATGAATTCTCCCTTGTTGGGCTTTTTACATATTGGTTTGGAAAGGAGTCCTGTACACATTGTAGGAACTCCATTCCCTTATCCCCTTTACTTATCTCTTCTGTCAAATTAATATCAGGGTAGTTGAAATCCCCCATGATTATTATTCTATGTTTTTCACTAATTTCCCTAATTTGTCTGCATATTTCTTCCTCCACCTCTCTTCCACTATTAGGTGGTTTGTAGACTACACCTATTAGCGTGATTGATCGTTTATTATCTTTTATCTCTATTGAAATGGATTCTATTTTTGTCTTGCTGATAGCTGCATCACTTTTTTCTACTGCTATTACGTTATCCCTAATAAGTACAGCTACTCTACCTCCCCTTTTTCCATCTCGATCTTTTCTAAATATGTTATTGCCTGCAATGTTTAATTATACCTTTTTTAGACCCATCTTTTGTTTCTTTACTTGTCCCATTACCACCCCTTTTGCCTGGCACCATCAGACCTTGTGTCCTTTAATCTCTCCTGCCTTCCACCCCATCACAGACCTTCCCTTTTGTTCTTTCCTACTCTCCCTGCTTTCCTTGCCTCTGTACTTGCTTAAAACCTGTTGCATCTCTAACTTTTCCCAGTTATAACGATGGGTCATCGATCTGAAACACCAACTCAGTTTCTCTCTTCACAGATGCTGCCTGACCTACTGAGTATTTCCAGCATTTTCTGTTTTTACTGCATAAGTAGGCTGTGCAAACACTCAAAGAAATAAGTAGCAGTCAATCGAATTGTTTTGCAATGTTTATTAATTCTAAACCATGATATGCTCTTAATTCTACCTTTGGGAAACTAAACTAAAATAAATTCTGGTATAAGTTTTCACAATAACTTTTGTGCCAAAGAAGAGGATGAGATTTGTTTCTTGGGCATAACTCATTTAAAATAAAAGTTATACAAGAAACTTTATGGAAATGCACAATCCACAGAGTATTAGAATGTAATGTTGTTGATGTTATGTGTTATGTATGCATGTTAATGTATGCACTGTAACACTAGACTTCTGAATGTACCATCACCCTGTATACACTATACCTGTACCACCAGAGGGTGCTGCTGCTGGAGACCTAAAGGTCACCTGTACACTGCAGGTAACCAAGTATAAAAGTTGTTCACCTCTTGGTGTACTCACTGTAGGAGCTGCAATAAAGGAGTAAGGTCACTGCAGTTGAAGTACTATGCCCTCATCTCGTGGAGTCGTTATTAGAGTGCTTGCATATACTACAATTGGCAACGAGGCTATGAATTTCCACACACAATATGCCTAATCTAAGCAACTTCCAACAATTCGCTGATGGGGAAGATTGGGATGCCTTTGTGGAAAGGCTAGAACACTTTTTCATCACGAACGACCTGGCTGGGGACTCACCGACCTCGCTGGTGGACAAGCGCAGAGCCATCCTACTCAGCAGTTGTGGGCGCAATGTCCACGGCCTCATTAGGGACTTGCTAGCCCCAGCGAAGACGACAACCAAGACTTATGTGGAGCTCGTAACTTTAATACAAGAACAACTCAAACCTAAAGAGAGCATCCTCACAGCCGGACACCAGTTCTGCACACACCGGCGGCCCGAAGGCCAAGAAATTGTTAAATATGCTGCACCATGTGATTTTGGCGACCACCACACCGAAGCACTAAGGGACATCTTCGTTATTGGAATCGGCCATGAGGGTCTCCTCCATAAACTGCTCTCTGCGGACACTACGGTCACCCTGCAGAAGGCAATCAAAGTGAGCCAGGCCTACATGATTTCGGTCTGCAACTCCAAAAGGATGATGACTCACACCCAGGACGTTAACTCGATGAGTACAGTGAACAGAATAGTGACTTTCAGAGGCAAGACTGCTGCCCCGAGTCCCGCAACCCTGAGTCTGCCACATGGGGCCAACCGGCTAGCCCCGTGCTGGCGCTGTGGAGGAAACCACAGACCCACCAGTGCCGATACAAAGACTATACCTGCAAAGGCTTCAACACTAAAGGTCACCTTCAGCGAATGTGTAGAAGTAGTTTTACTCACTGAGTCGCTGAAGAGTTGGCCGATCACCCGGGCTTCAGTGCTGAAGATGACGAAGCTGCTCAGCTCCTGGAAGAGGAGTACGGAATATATACCTGCTCCACCGAGAGTTCCCCGTGGAAAATGGAAGTAGAAATCAACGGTGTTCCAGTCTCGATGGAGATCGACACAGGGACGAGCCAGTCATTGATGAATTAGACGTCCTTCGAGAAACTCTGGGACAACCCCACCAAACGACCCAAATGTCCCCAATCCAGGCAAAGCTGCTCACCTACACAAAAGGCACCATCCCAGTCGTTGGCAGTGTGGAGGACCAGGTGTCCCATGGCGGCGTGATGCACAAGCTTCCCTTGTGGATCGTTGCCGGTGATGGTCCAAAGCTGCTGGGAAGAAGATGGATGAAGCAAGTCCAAATCTGTTGGAGCGACAAAGGCCTCTGAGCCCTGGCGATCGATATCCTATGCGGCCCCAAACTTGGATCCATCGCAGTACCTGAAAATCCTACCGACTGACTCGACTGCACGCTGACGACACAGACTGCACAACTCAACAGCGAGATGATCCAACCTGAACGATCAGACCTCACCTTCCGGGCTCCAGTGGTAGGACTCCGAGGGAAGAAGATCGGCGCAGAAGGTAGATTCCCAGTGTCCGTGGCAGAATCTGGGGAGAAAAGGATCACCGCAGCCTACCTCGTGGAGAGAGAGAAGATGGTGCCCGCACCACGAGATGAAGCACCTGAAATCAAGATGGCCACGACCAGACCACAAGGGGCAGCGTTGAGGGAGCAACACGTGTTACTGAGCTGCGAACTGGATTGGGATAAAGATTGCAATGCCCTCTTAAAGAAGACCGGCAACCCAAAACAATTAAAGGGACAGTTCCACTCTTGGCACAGTGATATTAAGGATAAAAGTGCAATTAATGAATGCAGGTATATAAATGTACTGTTGAATGGTAATGTCAGCAATGCTAATGGGAGAAATGTAACGAATGCTTCAAAATGTGATGTAAGTGACAAGCTTGTACTGTTGAACAGTGATGCCAGTAATGCTAACATGACAAATGTAACCAACAAAGGCAGGTATCCAAATGTAACCTTGTACAGAGATACTGATAGCACACAAGAAAGCGTTGTAAGTGACAAATGTGAAAGTGTAAAGAGATATAACAATGTCGAGTCGGCTAGTTGCGGTCGGAGCCAAGGTATCATGTATGCTAATGATCGAATGAGAAATTATACCGGGTTCTACATGTAGACTGACAATGCCAAAGGTAACACCGTGGGAAACACCCAGGTCCAGCGGGCTACCTGATCAAGTAGCCTGCGCTTCTGGGACCAAGGTGATGCCCCAAGAAGAGTTCACACACACTCTGTGGGAGAATACCCACTGCAGGGACAGCGGTCAATGGGAAGCACAACCACTGGCAACCTGCCCCAGATCGGCCCTACCCCCACCCCCGACCCCCCGACCCCCCCAGCCACCAGGGCCTGAACCGGGAGCAAGAGACCAGAACCCTCCAGCTTTCCTGGCGGAACCTGGGATGACCAGACTGCCACCACCAGTGGAGGACAAGGAGGCCACAACACCTTGTGGCCCTGCTCACCACTAAACGCCACCACCTACCCATTCAACAATGTATGTACCTTACCCATAACAACATGTACTTGCTCCACCACTGCGGAATCCTCCAACAGTGACATACCCACATGGTCTATGTATGAGAGGGTGGGGGCGGGAAATGGATGTGTGCAGCCACGGACACATGGATCACGCCTGGCATCCACACAACACTCACCACAACCTCCCACCGCCCACTACTGATCACCTCCCCATGTCATGGCAATAAGGACTTGGGAAAGGCTTAGAGGGGAGTGTTGTTATGTATGCATGTTAATGTATGTACTGTAACACTACACCACTGAATGTACCCTCACCCTGTATACACTATACCTGTACCACCAGAGGGTGCTGCTGCTAGAGACCTAAGGGTCACCTGTACACTGCAGGTAACCAAGTATAAAAAGGAGCTCACCTCTTGGTGTACTCACTCTAGGGACTGCAATAAAGGACTAAGGTCACTACAGTTCAAGTACTATACCTTTACCTCATGCAGTCGTTATTAGAGTGCTTGCATATACTTCATTATGCAATTTGTATCGTATTTCATGTCCTTTTACATCCACTTTTTACATCTAATCTAAAAGATAATGCCAAGATTTACATTGATTGAATGTGCACAGGCAAATAAATTTTGCATCATATATCAGCTACAACCAAGGAATATAGGGGTGAGCTGGCTGTAACATTGCATTGTTGTTGTCATCATCAAGACAAAAGTAATATGAAAGTTAATGAAAATAAGGCATCTTTTATACAATCTATAAAGTGATACTTTTAATCACTATTTTATATTCATTTAATCATTCTAATATAATCCATTGTTAGCTTTATGTTTTGATATGGACTTTCTGATACTTAATCCAGACTTTAGTTTAAAAAGTACTTAGATAATTTAGTACTGCATTCAGTTTTTCCTTTCTTCATCTATTTTATATTAATTGAATTAAGATCAATTTCTTGTCTGCTTCAATTACTAGGACCACCTTGAATTACCTGTTTGCAAGTGAAGTTCTACATATTCACGACAACTATAATTCAGGGATAGATTGTTCTCTTAGAATGAAATAGGAGCAGGAGTAAGCCATTTGTCCCCTCGAGCCTGCTCTGCCATTCAATGAGATTATGGCTGATCTTCTACCTCAACTCCACTTGCCTGCACTATCTCCATATCCCCATACTCCCTTAATATCCAAAAATATATCAATCTCTGCCCTAAATATACTCAATGACTGAGCTTTCACAGCCCTCTAGGGTAGAGTATTCCAAAGATTCACAAACTTCTGAATGAAGAAATTTCTCCTCATCTCAGTACTAAATGGTCAACCCTTTATTCTGAGACATGGTTCTAGACTCCCGAGCCAGGGAAAATATCCTCCCTGCATCTACCTTGTGAAGCCCTGTAGAAATGTTGTATGTTTTAATGATATCAATGAGGTAACAAGGAGGGTCGATGAGGGTAGTGCATATGATGTAGTGTATATGGATTTCAGCAAGGTTTTTGATAAGGTCCCACATGGCAGACTGGTTACGAAAGTAAAAGCCCATGGGATCCAGGGCAAAGTGCCAATTTGGATCCAAAAAGGTAGGAAGCAAAAGGTAATGGTTGATGGGTGTTATTGTGACTGGAAGGCTGTTTCCAGTGGGGCTCTGCAGGGATCAGTACTAGGTCCCTTGCTTTTTGTGGTATACATCAATGATCTGGATTTGAATATAGGGGGTATGATTAAGAAGTTTGCAGATGTTACTAAATTGACTATGTGGTTGATAATGAAAAAGAAAGCTATAGACTGCAGGAAGCTATCAATTAACTGGTCAGGTGGGCAGAAAAGTGGCAAATGGAATTTAATCCAGAGAAGTGTGAGGTAATGCATTTGGGGAGGGCTAACAAGGAAAGGGAACACACATTAAATGATAGGGCATTGAGAAGTGTAGAGGAACGAAGGAACCTTGGAGTGTATGTCCACAGATCCCTGAAGGTAGCAGGCCAGGTAGATAAGGTGGTTAAGAAGGCATACGGAATGCTTGCCTTTATTAGCTGAGGCATAGAATACAAAAGCAGGTGGGTTATGCTTCAATTGTATAAAACACTAGTTAGGCCACAACTAGAGTACTGCATGCAGTTATGGTCACCACATTACAGGAAAGATGTGATTTCACTAGAGAGGGTACAGTGCAGATTTATGAGGATGTTGCCGGGAGCGGGAAATCTTAGCTTATGAGGACAGATTGGATAGGCTGGGTTTGTTTTCCTTGGAACAGAGGAGGCTGAGGGGAGGCCTCATAGAGGTATATAAAATTATGAGGGGTCTGGATGTAGTTGATAGAAAGGGTCCATTTCCTTTGAGGGGTCAACAACCAGAGGGCTGGTAATTGGTAGAAGGTTAGAGAGGATTTTAGGGGAAATGTCTTCACCCAGAGGGTGGTGGGGATCTGGAACTCACTGCCTGAAAGGGTGGTAGAGGCAGAAACCATCACCACATTGAAAAAGTACTTGGATGTGCACTTGAAGTGCGGTAACCTGCAGGGCTACGGACCTAGAGCTGGAAAGTGGGATTAGGCTGGTTTAGTCTCTTATTGGCTGGCCTTCCGTGCTGTAAATTTCTATGACTCTATGGTTCTATGATCACCTCTCATTCTTCTTAACTCTATAGCTTAGTCTAAATCAATCTCTCCTCATAGGACAATCCCCCCATCCCAAGAATCAGTCTGGTGAACCTTTGTTGCACTCTCTTTACGGCAAGTACATCCTTCCTTGGGTAAGGAGACCAAAACTGTACACAATACTCCAGATGTGGTTTCACCAGAGCCCTATATAATTGCAGTAAGACGTCTTTACTCTTAAAGTTCAATCCTCTTGTAATAAAGGCCAACATACCATTTGCTTTCTTAATTGCTTGCTGTACCTGCATGTTAACTTTCAGTGATTCATGTACAAAGACATAGATATCCATGCCCCTCTGAACACCAACATTTCCCAATCTCTCCTCATTTAAAAAATATTCTGATTTTCTATTTTAATACCAAGATGGATAACTTTACAATTCTCCATGTTATATTCTATTTGCCGTACTTACTTTGCTTATATGAAGGTGTTTTTCCCACCAAAGTAGAGAACTAAAGAGCTTGGTTCTGCAAATGGACCCTGGGTATATCAAGGCTTAACGTGCTTGTCTCATATTATTCTCTCTGCTATTTAAGCTGAGGCATTTATCCATTTGCTTAAACAAGTTAACACCTCTGCTAAAATAGAAAGGAATTTCAGACAAATGTCTTCAGCATTCATATGCGAGTATCCCACAGTGTCATTTCAAGACCTTCATGTTAAAGTGTGGAGTCAGTGGATAAAGAGCAGTGCTACGTCAGTATTATACAGGCTTTGTATTTGATGCATCTTCCAATAAAGAACTAAATTATTCTGCAGCATGACTCACACAGTATAACAATTAAAAACCCAACAGCAGTGTGATTCAGATTTTATTTTGCCTGTTATATGCAGAGAAGTAATATTGGTGAGCAATTGTGATTACATAGAATGCCAGTGGCTTACTGAAGACTTGCCAAAACATTTCAACAACAATAACAAAAAGAAAATCAACAAGACAGAGCATCATGCTACAATGGGCTAGGGAAATATACAACTGATAATAATCATACAGTGAAATCCAATGGAAAGTATTGTAACTAATACTAAAAGCAACTTATCATGCTTAACCACTCTCTGAGACAGTCTGGATCTCTGAACCATATCTTTAAGCAGTTATAGTTGTATATCCAATGGGGTTACAAATATATTTTTAATGAGGTAACCTTCCTGTAATTGTATTATAAATAAAACCAGCACGAAAACCATTTTTCAGTTGATGTGCAACATTTTCTCAGAGACAGTAGCATTGGTTTCCATAGAATTCACAGAATCCTGAAAATTACATCACAGAAGGATATTTTTCAGTCCATTGAGTCTGCGTTGGTGCTAACTCTTCAACTGAAACCATCCAATCCCATATGCCTGGCCATTCCACATATTCTTTTTATATTTTCCCTTCTCCAATTCTCTTTTAAATAATGCTACAGGGGTTTTTACCTTGGGTGGTGAGCAATGGAAATTAAATCAGGTGAGATCAATGACAGGCTGATGATCCACTCTGCCAGGTTACTGCTGCTCTCAGTAAAGGTGGAAATTACCCTCATAGTAAGGTGCCATCTTTCCGATGAGATGCTAAACTGAGACTCTAGGCCCTTGACCTGATGGCTTGCATCCTAGGGTCTTAAGAGAAGTAGCGGCAGGGATTGTGGATGCATTGGTTGTAATTTACTGAAATTTCCTGGATTCTGGGGAGGTCCCAGCAGATTGGAAAAATGCAAATGTAACACCCCTATTTAAAAAAGGTGGCAGACAAAAAGCAAGAAACTATAGACCAGTTAGCCTAACATCTGTGGTTGGGAAAATGTTGGAGTCCATTATTAAAGAAGTATTAGCATGACATTTGGAAAAACATAATTCAGTCAGGCTGAGTCAGCATGGATTTATGAAGGGGAAATCATGTTTGACAAATTTGCTGGAATTCTTTGAGGATGTAACGAACAGGGTGGATAAAGGCGAACCAGTGGATGTGGTGTATTTGGACTTCCAGAAGGCATTTGACAAGGTGCCACATAAAAGGCAGCATGGTGGCCCCGATCTCCGAGAGACCATCAGCGGCAGGTCGGGGCCATAAAAGGAGCGGCAAGTGGCGGCCATGGGTAGTGTGGTGGCATACCACTGCAAGGTATAGCGTGAGCTGGTGCAGGAGGGTGACGGCAGTGAAGAGGGACATCATTTAGGTCCAGGTCGGTGATTGGAGCACGGGCAGGTACAGCCCGAGCAGTGAGGTCAGGGCAAAGGAACGGCAAGAGACTATAGAGGCACGTGATCGGGGCCCAAGAGAGGCGTGAGTTTGGCCAGAATAGCGATAGGCCCAGGGGCAATACGGGTCAGCCCACACTGCGATATGTGTGCGCACTAGGCCCGTGCAGCAGAGCAGGTCTCCAGTCATCTTGGTTAATCCTTGCCACTGGACCAAGATCTGGCTCTGTCAAGCCCGTGTGGTGGCTGGTGTGCAACGGCCACCACATGTTAAAAAAATCCACGCACAGGCATCTTCCACCCTACACTATGTAGTTCAGGACTTGGAATATTAGGTCCTTCATTGAAACCTGTGACCTCATCCCTTTTTGGCGTGGAAACAAGTCATCCTTGTTTCGAGGGGCTGCCTATGATGATGATGATGATATATAAATCCAGAATCCCAATTACCTTTCTTTCGATCTTTTAAATGTGCACTTCCCCTTTTAAAGATCCGTGTATCTGGACCCCGAGATCTCTCTGTTCCTCCATTATGTTAAGAATCTTACTATTTAAAGTATATACTTCCTTCCATTGTTCTTTTTCCCAAAATGTGTTACTTCACATTTTTCAACATTGAGTTGCATTATCACCAATGTGCCCACTCTACTAACTTGTCGATGTTCTCCTGCAATACTTCCTCACATGTGCCAGAATGAATGATCTTGCATTTAAATAGCCCCTTTCATATCCTCAGAATGTCTCAAAGCACTTTTCAGCCAATGAAATGTAGTCACCTATGTAATGTAGAAAAACACAGCAAGCGACTTTATACACCACACTGTCTCAGAGATAAACAAGATAACGGACCAGATAATCTATTTTAGTTATGTGGGTTGAGCAATAAATTGTGGCTCTTGCTCTTCTTCAAATAGCACCACGGGATCTTTTATGTCCATCTGCGAGGAACTCAGCTGAATGATTGCACCTCCAACAGTGCAGCACTCCCTCAGTACTATACTGAAGTGTCAGATTAGATTATGTGCTCTAGTCTCTAGTGTGGGGTTTGAATTCATGGCCTCATTGACTCTAAGGCAAGTGTGCCATCACTCAACCAAGCTTGACATTATACTGTTCCCTTAATTTGGTACCATCTGCAAACTTTGATATACCTTTTGTGCCTATGTCCAAATTTTGTTTATAAATGGAAACCAAAAGAGGTCCCAGCACAGATGCCTGCAGCACATTACTACAGATATCTCCCCTCCCCCCACCTCACCCCTATTCTCAAAAACATCTAGTCCCCCCAGCAGACTTTTGATAAAGTTTTAAATTCATTTTTATGTTCTTTTTCCTGCTTTTTGTAGTCCTCTGCTTTTACATTTTTGTTCTTCTCTCACTGCCAATTTGCTTAATTATTAATTACTGCTGGTTTCCATGTTGCAACCTACAAAGAGGAAAGAATGGGTATTCCTTTAAGGTCCTGAATGTGCTGCATAAGTAAGATGAGGAAGAGGGGTTTGTGAAGGGCCAACAGATGCAAGTGCAACTACACCTAAGACATTTGCCGCACCATCATTAACCTGGAGCTTGCTTTATAGAAGCCTCCACATGTATCAGAACAGTGCTGTATTCCCTATCTCCTCTTTCCAAGGCAGGCTGTCACAGAGTTGTACCATCTGCTACACATTACTTGTACACAATATTTGAATTAGGTACATATAGAAGTGATGGTTACCACAGCATGAAGCTCTCATGCTACTGGATCCTTCCAGGAGACTTCTGTACACATCAGACAGTCGGCAGTGCATGCATATATCAATCAAACGATGGCTACTATGTTTACAGTGGGCAACACCTATCCAGTCAAAAGGAGGAATCAGCTGGACAGGATATACAGCTTGCACTCAGTGACAGGGTGTCCTAAAGTTACACATGGTACCATGGGGCTTCGGAGCTCTTCATATCAATCTCCTGGCTTTCATAAACTCAAAGATTTTGCATCGATATAATGATCAGATGTTATATAACCACGAAGCATTGTGATGCATGTCTGTGGCTATTATCCCGGAAACAGTCGTGGTGACTTCATTGTGCAGCATTCTATGGTTTCCCTTACCCTTCTATTTTTTTCTTATTTTCTCCTTCAATATCCTTCATAACCCTCTCCCATTTGACCGAAGGTACAACCCTCTATACCTCTGCCTTGAACTTACTATTTATAAAGGATATAGACAAGATAAACATAAGTATATTTCACATAGGCCCAGATTCTACAATGGGGGCACAGCCTCAAACGTAGAAGAGGGACAGTTCAAAGATAGTTTAGGTTTAATTACTTAATGCAAAGGGTGGTGAATATGTAGAATGGACTTGCAAGGGAAGGGAGTGGAGGCTGACTATATCAGTAAATTTAAGAAAGTGTTACACACATGCCTGCAGAAAACTTGATAGAAGTATTGAGAGGTATTGTGGCATCTGATATTTCCTAAACATTGGGACCAGCCAAATGGACCATAATGATCATTCCAGTCCTGTACATTTCTATGCAGCTGTGTAATCTTTTGTCCTTTCACTATATTTATTCTTAATCACTTCTCAACATTTCTAAGTTAAGCCTTACCATCCCAGTCCCGTGAGCCTATCCATTTAAACACATGCCCACAGCTGTATCTAACTATTCGTGATGCCAGAATATTGGTGCCAATTTTGTTCAAGTGCAGTCCTTCCCTCTTGTATGCCCATCTTTTGTTCCACCCCTAATTTTAATGTATCGTTAACATGATAATATAAATAGTTGTAAACAACTGGGAATGTGCATGTAAGTGGCTCAGAACCAGCAACACTGACTCTGTGGGGAGTCTGTGGCTCTTCTCTCCAGAACACTTGCTATCCTGTGACAGATTTTAACATTTCATAGCTCTGTGAGTGCTGTCTGACTGCTATAGAATTGTCTCAATTGATTTAAGTGAGAGGCTCATATGTTGTACAGAGGATGAAATACACTGGACAATGGATATTTGTGACTGAGGGAACAAGTGACTGATTATAATAGCAAGGTGTAAGAGGCCAGTGAGAAACCGAGTAGTGGTCTAATAGCAAATTAGAGGTGCCAGATTTCCTCCTGTATTTCACAAGGAACAGCCTTGAGTTTTTGGTAGGACTAGTGTTAATAAATGATTTTGATAATCTACATCATCATTTAAGAATCCTCTGCAAGGCAATTGGAAGAACTAGAAATGTAAAAGTCAATTTATGTTAAGAGCAAGTAGAATTTTCTAAAAGAAAACTTTTTTGCATCCCTTTGGCGACTACAATGATCCCAAAATAAAACAAATATAAGGACTGAAATGTTTTGACTTTATTGACAGAAAATGACAGCTCTTGTCATTTCACCACCATTTATACCCTTCAAGGTAAAGCCTTAAAGTAGGTCACAAAAGAAAGAGAGATCTGGGCATTCCAGTGCATAGATCTTTAAAGGCTCGTGAGCAATGCCATGAAGTGATAGCTGGAGTGAATAAGGTGTTGGGGTGTATTGATAGAACAATTGACTAAGATAAAGCATGCTATTTTATCCAAAAGATAGAAAGCAGAAAAGTAAAAGTGGAGGGCAGTTAAACGCAAGGCAAAAAGCAAAAAGGGCCACATTACAGCAAAATCCTAAAGGGGCAAAGGGTGTTAAAAAGACAAGCCTGAAGGCTCTGTGCCTCAATGCGAGGAGTATTCGGAATAAAGTGGATGAATTAACTGCGCAGATAGCAGTTAACGGATACGATGTGATTGGCATTACGGAGACATGGCTCCAGGGTGACCAAGGCTGGGAACTCAACATCCAGGGGTATTCAACATTTAGGAAGGATAGACAGAAAGGAAAAGGAGGCGGGGTGGCGTTGCTGGTTAAAGAGGAAATTAATACAATGGAAGGACATTAGCTTGGATGATGTGGAATCTGTATGGGTGGAGCTACGGAATACCAAAGGGCAGAAAATACTAGTGGGAGTTGTGTACAGACCACTAAACAGTAGTAATGAGGATGGGGACAGCATCAAACAAGAAATTAGGGATGCATGCAATAAAGGTACAGCAGTTATCATGGGTGACTTTAATCTACATATTGATTGGGCTAACCAAACTGGTAGGAATGCGGTGGAGGAGGATTTCCTGGAGTGTATTAGGGATGGTTTTCTAGACCAATATGTCGAGGAACCAACTAGAGGGCTGGCCATCCTAGACTGGGTGATGTGTAATGAGAAAGGACTAATTAGCAATCTTGTTGTGCGAGGCCCCTTGGGGAAGAGTGACCATAATATGGTAGAATTCTTTATTAAGATAGAGAGTGACATAGTTAATTCAGAGACGAGGGTCCTGAACTTGGGGAACAGTAACTTCGATGGTATGAGACGTGAATTGGCTAGAATAGACTGGCGAGTGATAGTTAAAGGGTTGACGGTGGATAGGCAATGGCAAACATTTAAAGATCACATGGATGAACTTCAAAAATTGTACATCCCTGTGAGATAATGTGAAAGTGCTTGCTGAGCAGGGCTGGCCGTACACCTAACATCTAAAGTTGTTAAAGGATGGGGGGATATTTTGGCCCACCTTGCTTCCTTCACTCAAAGGATTATACAGAAAGGAAAAATACTCTAGTTTGACTAATATTGAGAGATCTTTCTTTTCTTTTGTAGCCACACACATTATTGAATGAAATTAGACAGCTGAAATGAAGTATTATCGGAAAATGGCCCACATTGATAATTTGCTGAATGATTGATTGGTGACAGTTTATGAAATTAAAAGCTTATACTTAATGCGCTAATGCAAATTCAAATTCTGAAAACAGGACAAAAAACATTTAAACTCAAAAATGCCTCCCGTGGTGCCAACATTAAGTTTGTAGTAACCTGCAACTCAACTGTTGTGTTGAACTGCACCTCGGAATTACTCAGTTAAATTGATATATAAACTGTAGGTGAGCATTGATGGCGATTTCACCGCTCCTGCAGGGGGCCGGAATTCCTATTCCTGACCGCACCCATTCCTCAATTACACTAACACCCCAAAGATAAGTTAAAGATGTTTGGCATACTAGATGTCACATCTGCTGCGTTAAATAAATAAGAATGATTATGATTTTACAAGTTTTAGTGATATGAATGTATATTAAATTAAAAATACTATGATCACTGCATCCTACCTCAAATAACTCATAATAGAAACATGGGTAATATACATACTTTAATGATGACCTAATCTCACTATAACAGAAATGAGCACAACAGTCCTCAAATCAATAATACAATTTGTTTCTCGCTATTTTTGCATGATTGTTTTTGCAGTGATATAGAAAAATCCCCCAAAATGAGCTAAAATACAATAAACTATAATATTCTAGCTTCAACGGTAGTCAACAAATTGCTTGCTGTCAAATAAAATGTACAAGTTTTTAAAAAGTGCAAATTTCTGGCCATACAAAAAAAACAACAATAATAGCAAATAAATATAAATTGCAGAAATTAGCAGAGCACAAGTTCAGTTTTCAAATGACTCCCACCACTTCTTGCAGCCACAATGCACCTTCCCTTTGAGAGATACAGGCTGCCTTTAAGTACCACTCATCACTCAATATATCGGGCTCCTCTGATGCGTGTAGCCAATGAATGGTGCAGGGATTGCTGGCTGAATGCAGCAATCATGTAAGACAGCACAAATTTACCGTGCTGCTTGCAACACAATGAATGGATGCAGGTTAATCGTGTACCGCGATTCCCACGTCCATTTTCTGACATTAGTCAATTTCTTCCCCATTGTGTTCTATTTGAAAATTAGTTCCAATTAAATAAGTTATGGAGGACCAGGGGCACAATTTTAAGTTGTTCATGGCCAGATCTAGGTTAGATGTCAGGAGGTGGTTCTTTTCCCTGAGAATAATGGACCTTTTAGCAGGATGTTGTCTCGTGCAGTGGATGCTTATTTGTTGAATTCCTTCAAGCGAGAGCTGGACCTGTTTCTGGCTGGGGGAGAGATCACCTCGTACAAAAGGTAGGTACTTCAGGGAATTCCGTGCCAGAGTGATCTCTGAACTCATTTTGATCACCTGGGGGGGTTGGAGAGGAATTTCCCAGATTTTTTTCCTCTAAATTAGCCTGGGTTTTAATCTTTTTTTTTCACCTCTCCCAGGAGATAACACAGATTCTGGGTTGCATGAGGAGTATCTGTATTGTGATGCACAAGGTATTACAATTATGTGGGACAGGCTGGATGGAGCAAAGGGTCTTTCCTGTCTGTCATTCTTCGTATGTTAGTATAAAGCTGCCTGACTAAACTGTTGTGAAAAAATATACCTATTCTTTATCCAAATGATGATTCAGATGTCTTTTGAGTGAAGTTAAAGCATTCATAGGTGAGATATCTGCTCACATTACCTGCTGTAACACCTCTCAATCCATATGCATTGAATAACCCCAAAAGTAGGATCTGGTGCTCGAAATAGTTGATAGACCCATTTTTATATTTCTCCTTTTCACTTCTTACTTTTATGTTCACTCTTTTTAAGTTTGCCTTTTCGCCTAGCACCTTTATGATTCCTTATCCCTTTGTCTAATGTTCTCCTCACTTTGCTCCATCATGCTGGTGGTATAATGAGGGCTGATTCGACTAGCTTTGTGGTGCGGCCTCCTGATCATTAGGGATCTGAGCACTGGCATTTTGGGAAACTACTCCATGAACAAGTGAAAATCTTAGTGTCGGTACCTTACCTGTTTGCATTGAAATGTGCGTCTTTATTGTACAGCTATACCACAGTCCATCTGCTAGTCCTATGTCATGTTACATATGCTTTTATTTATTCACAGCAGCCACTGAGGCACCAAATCAAAACTCATTGGACTTGTTCTTTCTTCTTCTTGCTTCATCTTGCATTGTTACAACATTAGCGAGAGCTCCTCAAATCCTCACGCTGCCCATTGTCATCTCCAATCAACCTTCCTCAACTATAATTTCTTGCTAAAACCCACATTTTGCATTCCAAACACTTCTTCCTTCTATTTTCCATCTTACACTTTCTACTCCAGCTTTTGATCCAGAGGAACTTTACGTGCTTATGTTCAGTCTGACGTCCCTGCTTCTTCTCTGAGCACCTTGAAACACCTGGCTTTGATTTCCTGTGGTTTAGAATAATGTTTACACCATTCCTCCAGGGTTTTGCTGATCTTCCACTGAAGTTATCGGGAACCCACACAGAAATACTATGCCAATACAGTTTCTCCCTCACCTAAATAAATTCAGCTGCTGTCTTTATCATTTTCTTAAGGTTCCTAACTTTATATGAAATAAAATAAAATCTACCAAACCTAACTGCCTCTTTGCTGAAATCAAATTTCTTGGCAAGTTCAGTGTTAACCCTCAGCAACAGCTATTTGCTGCTTCTTCTGATTAATGCTGAGTTCTTTGATAACCTGAATCACTTTAACTAACTCATGAGTTAGCCCACTCACTCCCTGGTCGGGCTGGTAATTCAGCTAATAAGAACATAAGAACATAAGAAATATGTTAAGTATGCAATAAAGGTTCAAGCTGAGTACTGTTTAACTAAGCAAGGTACTACCTTGGCTCGGCTTTATTTAGGCCCAAAGTGCCTGACTCTCAAAATGGCTGGCCTTTTATACCTGAGCAGCACCATGTGCATGCTGCTCAGTAGACTCCAACAATGACGCCATCTGGTGGCTACAAACAGAATGTACATACATGACAAAATAGGAACAGGAGTAGGTCATACGACCCCTCGAGCCTGCTCCGCCATTCAATACGATCATGGCTGATCTGATCTGAACTCAGCTCCACTTCCCCGCCCGCTCCCTTATCCTCTTATTGTTTAAGAAACTGTCTATTTCTGTCTTAAATTTATTCAATGTCCCAGCTTCCACAGCTCTCTGAAGCAGCTAATTCCACAGATTTACAACGCTCTGAGAGAATAAATTCCTCCTCATCTCTGTTTTAAATGGGCAGCCCCTTATTCTAAGATCAAGCCCTCTAGTTCTAGTCTCCTCCATCAGTGGAAACATCCTCTCTGCATCCACCTTGTCAAGCCCCCTTATAATCTTATACATTTTGATAAGATCACCTCTCATTCTTCTGAATTCCAATGAGTAGAGGCCCAACCTAGTCAACCTTTCCTCATAAGTCAACCCCCTCAGCCCCATAATCAGCCTAGTGAACCTTCTCTGAACTGCCTCCAAAGCAAGTATATCCTTTCGTAAATATGGAAACCAAAACTGCACGCAGTATTCCTGGTGTGGCCTCACCAATACCTTGTATAGCTGTAACAAGACTTCTCTGCTTTTATACTCCATTCTCTTTGCAATAAAGGCCAAGATACCATTGGCCTTCCTGATTACTTGCTGTACCTGCATACTATCCTTTTGTGTTTCATGCACAAGTACCCCCATATCCCGCTGTAGTGTAATCTTTCTCCATTTAAATAATAACTTGCTCTTTGATTTTTTTCTGCCAAAGTGCATGACCTCACACTTTCCAACATTATACTCCATCTGCCAAAATTTTTGCCCACTCACTTAGCCCGTCCTTTTGCAGATTTTTTGTGTTCTCCTCACACATTGCATCTTCTAAACCTTTTCCTCACTTCTAATTCTAACATTTACAATGCCACAGTTTCCTCATTGCTGGCTCTTGTGCCATTGCCTCATATTTGCCGCTTGCAGCAAAAACCATAGCTGATTTTCCCTGTTGCAGCTTCTATTGTTACTCTTTGATCTTTATTTAATATACCTCCTTTTTGCAAATAAGTAGCAATCTACTGCTTTTTATTTCTTCAGGCGATGTTAGTGACAGGGATCAGGGCAGTCGAGAGGTTCTATTGGTTGAATCTGGCTCCTGGGTAGGGATTGAACCCACTTGAAAATGAAGACATTTCTTGCAGGGATGGAGCTACAGAGTACAAAGCCCTTTCCATAATGCGCTTAAGCTAGAGATGTGCTGGTTTTACACACACAGGGTTGGATTTATGCATGTGCTTCCCAATTTTTCGCTGTTACTTCTGTGGAAGATCAACAGATAACCCAGAGAAAAGGCATAAACAAACATTTTCACTGTTTCCCTGGGTCTTGCGGCAATCTTTCTCAGAAGTTATGGCAGGAGATCAGGAGATGTGACACAGGCAGCACTGGTGTGTAAGCCTGCAATGCAGTCTGTTAACAGGATAAGAAAGAAGCTTAACCCACTTTCCTCAAACATGTTGTCTGTACCCGAGCTGAAGTTTGCTCGGGGAAAAGATTGTTTTCCTTGTTCAGTTGTCCAATCTGACTGGTGTGATTACTTTGCACCACCTAAAATTCAGAACCTTGGCTGAAGCTGGTCCTAACTGTACATCAGCGATGATTTCCTCCTTGTACAGCTATTTGGTGTAGTCTGTAGGATGCTGCATTTTAACAGCGTTGGCGTGGTGTTGGAAGCATGACGAAGACTGAACAATGGGAGGAGCACTTTCTAGGTATCCAGAGGCAACTGAGTGAAAATATAAGAGACCCCACCCGGCATTGCGCTGACAGATATCGGTGATCTGTGACACGTCACTTGAATGTATATATTCAATGTTCAGTAATACTTACCTTCTGTTCAGTGTTCCTGAGTGTGTATAATTATATTCGCTTTGCAGTAGTGCCATGAATAATACCTTAGGGACATATGTATAGCACTTATGTCCAATTGGAATAGAAGAATAAAGCAGTTATTTTATCATTATTTTTACTCATAAAGGGTTAATATAATTCATGGAAAGCTTCACCACAAGTGGTCTTGAAGCTGATTCAATTAAAACTTTTAAAATGGAATTAAATTTTGCTGGCCTGGATCTTTGCCCACTGCCTGCACATATCAGAAAATGGTGGCCGTGCTGACCTCACTTTGTCACTTATGGCACAGATATGCCCCTTATTCCTGTACTTGTGCCAGCTCCCCAATGGTTGCTATCAATTTGAATTCCATTTCCTTGATACTTTTATCCTTGTTTATCTAAGAAGTGAAAAACCAAGAGCAGGGTGATTACCCAACATGAACAGATGGAGGGCAAGGCTTCTCATTGGTCGCATGATCTCAGAAAATTATCCCTTATTGAACCACCTTGGGGGCTAAATTCGATAGCCCCTGAAAACAGGTGCAGGGATCGCGATGTGCGATTAAACTGCGCCCGTTGCTTCGATGCAGACACCACGAAAACTTCGTGCTGCCTGCTAATTTAAATAATTGCTGCATGCAGCCAATGGTGTTGAATGGCTCAGCAGGAGGCCCAAGTTTGTGCAGGTCTAGCACCACTTAATGCTAGACTACACTACTTAAAGCCAGCCAGCACATCTTAAAGGGGAAGTGAATTCTGGCTTGAGCAGGTTCTGGAACTCTTTGTGGAAGAGAGTCTGAGCAAGAAGTAGAATGAATTATGGTGCAACAGGGAATAAAGCCACCTCCATGGCACGAACCTGGTATTGCAGTATTTCCAGAAACGGTGCTTTGGCTCTAGTCCTTTTGGCTAGAATGGGCCCAAGGTGACCTTTGGCGTTTATGATCTGACAAGTTGATCTGACAAAGAATTGGAAAGATTGGCAACGAATAAAAAAAAAACAGGGAATAAAGCATGCTCCAAGATTCTCTGATGCTGCACTATATTCTTTCGGGTAGTCCGTTGCTGGTCATTTTGATAAGCAGTCTGAGCATTTTACATTTAGGAGTGTGCTTGTACTGCCCAATATTTAATTATATGATAGCATAACCAGGGGGTGTAACAATGGGATCCCCTCATAATCCAAAATAATACTGTGAATGTGAAATTGGGACTGGTAGTACACATGCAGCTAACGTCCACCGGAAGTATTCAGAGCAGGCAGATCATGATGTCAATCAGCATGCAGCACTGATTTGACAGCAGTGCTGCCATTTTGGAGCTCAATGCTTCAGCCAATGCCCTCTCTGAAGCTGACACATGTTCAGCAGCAGGAAGGACAGCTACTCCACCTCCGCATCCCAACCCCCTCCATCTCACCAGTGCTATTTAAAGGGATCATCATCAACTTACAGATAAGTTGCTGGTTGATTTCCTCTGGCTGTTGCTACAATTCTACATATTGTTGGTGTTTTCCATAGTTGTTTCACGTTTCAAAAGTCTACAGGAAGTGGTGTGCCAGATGCAAAAGTACTTTTTGCTAAATTCAAGACTTCTGCACACACCAATTGCTCCCAGACATGGGTGCACTAGTGCGCCTACCTCTTGGAATCAAACATGACTGGGATAATGCCCCCTGCTAATGCATGCAGCCAAAGAACAGTACAGTTAGCGATGGCTGCATGCAGCAATCTTTCTAATGATCAGGCAGCACAAAAATGGCGTGCTATCTGCCTTTCAATCTAATGGCCCAGGTTAATCATGCATTGCAATCAGGGAGTTATCCAATTTAGCCCCATGTATCTTTTGCAGATGTCTTCATGTCTTCTCCTTTAATCTTTTCAAAGGTAGATTGTGAAACGCTTGGTAAAATGAGACTAGACACAAATTGTTCAGTTGCTATATTTCACAAACAGAAAGTGAACATCCAGTGTAACAGGTAAAGCCAATACCACTGATTTAACTCAATTCTTTCCTTGAAAAATCGGAAAAATAAGAAACCAGGAAGAAAGCTATAGACTGCAGGAAGACATCAATGAACTGGTCAGGTGGGTAGAAACGTGGCAATGGAATTCAATTTGGAGAAGTGTGAGGTAATGCATTTGGGGAGGGCGAACAAAGCAAGAGAATACACAATAAATGTTAGGACACTGAGAAGTGTAGAGGAACAGAGGGACCTTGGAGTGCATGTCCACAGATCCCTGAAGGTAGCAGGACATGTAGTAAAGGTGGTTAAGAAGACATATGGGATACTTTTCTTTATTAGCCACTTCCAAAGGTGCACACAGATCTGTCCAAGAGGGCAAAGTGTAGAAAATAAAGATTTCAATGTTTGACAATACATTAATAGAAACTACATCAGCTTTGGCGATAACACCCAAGTGCCTACCCTTGTGTGTTGTTAGTTGGCATGATTGGACAAGGATGAGGGTGAGTGTGAGGGTTGGCTAGTGAGATGGGGATGTGAAAATGCAAATACAGACAGAGGGATGGGTGGAGGTGCAAGGTAAGTTGATGTGAGTAAGGATGTTCAGGAGTGGGGCAGGGAAGGCAGCGTGTTGAGAATGTGATGAGCGACAAAGCAGGATGAGGTTGAGTGTGGCTTTGCAGTAACATTTCGTGATCTGTCAAGATTGTTGAAGGGTTTGTGCTACTGCAGCCTGGTCCTCCTGATGACATCCTTGCTTTTGCCCTCCTTTACAATGTGCAACCAGGCTGCATTGGAGGGAGTCATGGGAGAGGCTGGATGCAGCCGTGCATCTTTGTGCAGTGCTTGTCAGTGTTTGCAGCATCTTAATGTTGCAGAACACTGACAGCACAACTGTCAAAATGTATGTAGGCATGGTCCCTTTAAGGAAACTGGCTGATGATGCATCATCTGATTACATCATCATACCCACTTTCTTTTAATTGGCCGAGAATCTCGCAGTGCTGGCTCAACAAGCCCAATCTAGGGAAGGTTGTGGAGGAAGCTGGCGGAGCCAGGAGTGGGGTCGCAGCCCACTTCAGATGTCACCCATCTCTCTCCCACCTCGGTAGGAAAAATCGAGTCCTAAGAAAGCAATGTTATGCTAGAACTGTATAAAACACTAGTTAATCCACAGGTAGAGTACTGTGTACAGTTCTGGTCATCACATTACAGGAAAGATGTGATTTGCACTAGAGAGGATACAGAGGGGATTTATGAGGATGTTGCCAAGACTGTAGAATTTTAGCTGTGAGGAAAGATTGGGTAGGCTGGGGTTGTTTTCTTTGGCTGAGGGGAGAATTAATTGAGATATATAAAATTATGAGGGGTTTAGATAGAGTGGATAGGAAGGACCTATTTCCCTTAGCAGAGATGTCAATAACCAGGGGGACATAGATTAAAGTAATTGGTAGAATGATTAGAGGGGAATTGAGGATAATTTCTTTTCACCCAGAGGGTGGTGGGGATCTGGAATTCACTGACTGAACTGGTGGCAGAGGCAGAAACCCTCATTGCATTTAAAAAGTACTTGAATATGCATTTGAAGTGCCGTAACCTATAAGGCTCCAGACCAAAAGTTGGAAAGTGGGATTAGGCTGGATACTTTTACAACTGGCACAGACAAGATGGACTGAATGGCCTCCTTCTAAGAACATAGGAACATAGGAACAGGAGAAGGCCATTGAGTCCCTCAAGCCTGTTTAGTCATTCAATGAGATCATGGCTGATTTGCGATCTAACTCCATATACCTGCCTTTGGACCATATCCCTCAATAACTTTAGTTAACAAAAATCTATCAATCTCTGATTTAAAATTAACAATTGATCCAGCATCAAATGCCATTTGCAGAAGAGAGCTCTAAACTTTGTGTGTAGAAGTGTTTCCTAATTTCACTTCTGAAAGGTCTGGCTCTAATTTTTAGACTGTGCCCTCTAGTCCTAGAATCCCCAATTAGCGGAAATAGTTTATTTTTATCTATCCTATCTGTTCCCCTTAATATCTTGCAAACTTCGATCAGATCACCCCTTAACCGTCTAAATTCTAGGGAATAATTTGCCCTCAATTCTGTGGGCTTCGACCTTAGTTAACAGTCTCTTATGTGGGACTTTATCAAATGCTTTCTGGAGGTCCATATAAATAACATCTATAGACATTCCCCTGTCCACTACTTTAGTCACCTCCTCAAAAAATTAAGTCAGGTTCGTCAGGCATGACCTATCTTTCACAAATTCATGATTGCTCTCTCTGATCAACTGAAAGTTTTGTGAGGTATTCAGCCACCCTATCCTTAATTATAGACTCTGGCAATTTCCCGACAACAGATGTTAGGTTAACTGGTCTATAATTCCCTGGTTTTCCTCTCTTAAATAACAGAGTGACATGCACAAATTTCCAATCTAAAGGAACAGTTCCTGAAATGAGAGAACTTTGGAAGATTATAATTAAGGCATCTGCATTGCACTCATCTGCTTCTTTTAAAAGCCTAGGATGGAAACCATCTGGTCACTCTTTAGTGCCATTATTTTCCTCATTACTATTATTTTACTTACTGTATGGTTCTGTCAGAATGTAGCGAAAGGTGAGTGATAACTCTGATTCTCCAGTTAGCTTCAACTCTACACCAAGAAATATGACTAAAGGTCAGAGCTTCAGAATCCAAATCCTTTAATAAATGTAGTTTGAGCTGTTGGCAAAATAAAGACAGAATTCTTGTAATACAACAGGAATGATTTAAAAAGCTGCATGGAGAGAATTGAATTATCTTTTACTGTACATCAAAGATAAAATACAATAATTCCAGAATGATTAGATAAGGAGAAGTTACTTACATAACTGTATGTCTATGCAGGTTCACAAACACAGAAGTCTCATTTCTGATTAACAAAAGTTAAGGATTCTTCTAGCTAAAATGGAGGTAGATTGTATGGCTTCTGTCTCGCTCCTTGTCTGAGTCTAATTGGAAAACGTCACCCAGTGGCGGGAAATGGTAAGTCACGATACGATGTCTCAAAGCTGTCAAGAAGCAGCACTGTCCATCACACTCCCCATCTAAAAATAACAAGGATTGAAATTTTTACCAGTTGCAGGTCAGTTCCTCTTAGTTTGTGGGAATGGCTTCGAGGTGGACATCGTCTGTATGAGTATGAGATCAGTCTCAGGTAGCTGCGACGCATGCCATCGTTGCAGACCATGACATCCGCCCTGCGTACTCTTCCTTCATCGATCCTGAATTGATCTGTTAGACATTGAGCCTGTCGCCGATGTCATCATCCATATAGATCTGGTTGCATGAAGTTGCTGGCTGGTGCCAATAGCATGGCAGGAATGAGTGGGGTTCATTGTTAGGAAGAGGCGTCCGGTCGTTGTTGAGGGGTACAGGGAACTCCAAATTTCCTTCCGAGTTGGGCTGAGCACCTTTTGTCACGATCTTGATAAAGTGTTGCTTTGGATGAACATGGCCTTCGGGTTATTTGGTTGTGGCTGAAGGATGGTACGGTTGGCGGAGGCATGGACTTTCTTAATGGCACCACTTTGGCAAACCTGTCCAGATACTGTCCAGCCTAGGTCAGTACGTTGTGCCCACAGTGTTCCTCTCGGCCCATTGTGAGACTCCCTGAACTTGAAGGGCTCAGGGCAGTTTCTTCCAATGAGGAGGATGATGGGTACATCTTCTCTCAACTTGGGTATCCTTTTCGCCTCTGACCTGAGGTGGGGGAACGTCTCGCAGAAATCGGGATGTAGGATCTCGCTTCTGTCTCCGGGGATGTGGGCATTCTCTATGATGGTAGGTAGCTGTTTTGTCTTCCCACCTGCTGCTTGTATGATCAGATCGCTTGCTCGTCTTCCTTCTGCCATGATTCTGCCTCCACCACAGGTGGCAAGCTCATACGGGAAAGTTGGACCTGGGAGGTCTAAAGCATCGAAGATTTCAGGTTCCCCAAAACAGGCATTAGATTGGTCGTCCAGCACCACGTAGCCAAGGATACGTTGCGAGGGATGATCACTGTGGTTGATTCAGCATAGAACGACCTTACAACAAGATCGTGCAGAAGCGCAAGCCAGGTTCTGGTGCACTTTGCATTGGCCTGGTAATCGTCTATTGGCTTCTCGTTGTGGGTCTTCCCTCCATTCTATCTTGGTGTCACGTGCATGAAGGAGGCATGCTCTGTGCCTTCGCGTTCCTTGCAATGCACCTTGGTCTGGCAGTCTTGCATTCTGTGGTGGTTGCCATACCGGAAACACAGGCCGTTGGCTTTGCAGAATTCTCTTTTGAATGAGCTTTCGGCTGAAAGCAATGCAATCCGCCAGATGATGGCCTTGCCCATCATGGTAGAGGCATTTCTCTGAGGCTTGCAGCATGGGCACCGACTTCGTGGGTGTAGATGTTACCAAGAAGCGAAGGGAAAAGCTGGGACATCTGTCCTCTCTGAGGTTGGATGATGGACCTGGCTTGCTGGTTAAAGGTCGGGGTCGCTGCCCTGTCTGGCTTCGTTTTTCAGGAATTTAACCAGCATGGCGAAAGGAGGGTAGCTGCCGTTATCTGTCTTATGCTCTGATACACCTCTTCCATGCATTATGTATGTAGGTAGGGAGTTTTTCAAGCATCGGGTGAGGATAGTGGGGGTAGTTAAGCACCCGCAAGTCGGGCAAGTCGTCCATCTGTGCTGCAATGTCCATGCACAATTTGGCAAGTTTGAGAAGTTTTTGGCCTTCATTGGCCTGATCTTAGAAAAGCCATCAAGTTTTTGAAGGATCGATGTTGTAATCCTCGTTTTGTTAATAAAATGCTCTGCGATTTCCTTCCACGCTTCCTGGTAGGCTGCTTCAGGGTCAGAAACATAGCGGTGCCGGAACCTGTCGACAGTATCTTGACCTTCCCCTTTGTAAACATGGCAAGAAAGGTAAGTAATATGTCCTTACTATACAAATGCACACGAGGCCCATACTGTAGAGAAGGTCACTCTGTGACCAGTAACCTTTATTAGTCAGCACTGAAGTGGAGAAGATGGGTGGAGCTTCCCCTTTTATACCTGAAAGTCCAGGTTAGGAGTGTCTCCCACAAGTTCACCACCGAGTGGTCAATGTTCTCACGGTGTACAACTTAGGTCAGTTTATACTTAAATTGCAATGACAGTTGAATACCTGACGTCACCTCCCCCCGAAAGTCTTATTGGGATCACAGGTTAAGTGTCTCTGGTGGTTTACGCTCCCTTGTAGAGTGCCTGAGTTGGGGCTCCGTTTGTTGGGCGCTGGCCTGAGTGTCTGCTGTTTGTGGTGCCTCAGGCCTGTCCGGACTGCCCACAGTGACTGGGCTCTCCTCCACTTGGTTCCGGTGTTCGGTTACCTGTGCTGGTGTGAACTCTACATCATGTTTTTCCTCTGCTTCTTCTATGGGGTTGCTGAACCTCCTTTTAGTTTGATCCACGTGTTTGAGGCAGATTTGTCCATTGGTAAGTTTAACTACCAGAATCCTATTCCCCTCTTTGGCAATCACAATGCCTTTGAGCCATTTGGGCCCTGCAGCGTAGTTGAGGACAAAGACAGGGTCATTGACATCAATACATCGCGCCCTCGCATTCCCGTCATGGTAGTCATATTGTGACCGGCGCCTGCTCTCAACAATTTCTTTCATGGTGGGGTGTATAAGGGATAACCTGGTTTTGTGCATTCTTTTCATTAGCAGCTCTGTGGGTGGACCCCTGTGGGCGAGTGTGGTTGGGATCTATTGGCCAACAGGAGGCGTGATAAACGGCTTTGTAGGGAACCTCCTTGGATTCTGAGCATCCCCTGTTTGATTATCTGCACTGCTCGTTCCGCCTGGCCGTTTGAGGCCGACTCGAACGATGCCGTTCTGACATGGTTGATACCATTTCCTGCCATGAAGTCCTGGAATTCAATGCTTGTAAAACACGAGCCATTGTCGCTGACCAAGATGTCTAGTAAACCATGGGCGGCGAACATTGCCTGTAGATTTTCTACCGTGGCAGAGGATGTGCTTGAATTGAGAACGTCACAATCGATCCATTTGGAGTAGGCGTCTACTACAACAAAAAACATTTTTCCCATGAAAGGACCTGCGTAGTCCACATGGATGCATGACCATGGCTTGGCGGGTCAGGACCAGGGGCTAAGGGGGGCTTCTCTGTGTGCATTGGCCAGCTGGGCACAGCTGTTGCACCTGCGAACGCAAAGTTCCAGGTCTGCATCTATCCCTGGCCACCAAACGTGTGACCTGGCAATTGCCTTCATCATGAAAATGCCTGGGTGCTCATTGTGGAGTTCTCGGATGAACACCTCTCTGCCCATCTGGGGCATGACTACTCGGTTTCCCCATAGTAAGCAATCAGCCTGAATCGAGAGTTCATCCTTGCGCCTGTGAAATGGTTTAAATTCCTCAGGGCATACCCCGTACGTGGCTGCCCAGTCCCCATTCAGGACACAGTTCTTGACTAAAGACACTAGCGGGTCTTTATTTGTCCAGACTTTGATCTGACGGGCTGTCATGGGTGAGCCTTCGCTTTCGAAAGCTTCAACAGCCATGACCATCTCAGCAGCATGCTCGGTTGCCCCCTCGGTGGTGGCTGGTGGGAACCTGCTGAGTTCATTGGCGCAGTTTTCAGTGCCCGGTATGTGCCGAATTGTGTAGTCATAGGCGGCTAATGTGAATGCCCACCTCTGTATGCGGGGCGACGCATTTGCATTCATGGCCTTGTTGTCGGCCAAAAGGGACGTTAGGGGTTTGTGATCTATCTCCAGCTCAAATTTCCTGCCAAACAGGTACTAATGCATTTTTTTTACTGCATATACACATGCAAGCACTTCCTTTTCTACCATCTCGTAGCCACTTTCTGCCTGGGACAGACTTCTGGAGGCATGAGCTACCGGCTGTAACTGACCCTTGGCATTAACATGCTACAACACACACCCGACCCCATAGGACGACGCATCGCACGTTAAAACAAGTTTCTTACATGGGTCATATAACGTTAACAGATTGTTGGAGCACAACAAATTGCGTGCTCTATCAAAAGCCCTTTCCTAGCTGTCCCCCCAGACCCGTTCACAACCATTGCGTAGGAGCACGTGTAGCGGCTCTAACAGCGTGCTCAATTTGGGAAGAAAGTTACCAAAATAGTTCAGGAGCCCCAGGAACGAATGCAGCTCCGTCGTGTTATGGGGTCTGGGTGCTCTCTGGATCGCTTCCGTTTTGGACGAAGTAGGTCTGATCCCGTCTGCTGCTACCCTCATCCCCAGGAATTCTATCTCTGGAGCTAGGAAGACGCACTTTGCCTTTTTCAGTTGGAGATCTACCCGGTCCAGTCTGCGTAGCACCTCCTCCAGGTTGTGGAGGTGTTCTTCAGTATCACAACCCGTGATGAGGATGTCGTCTTGAAAAACCACTGTCCTTGGAATCGACTTGAGGAGACTTTCCATGTTTCGTTGAAAGATCGCAGCGACCGAGCGAATCCCGAACGGACATCTATTGTACTCAAACAACCCCTTGTGTGTCGTGATGGAGGTCAGCTTCTTCGACTCACTCGCCAGCTCCTGGGGCTTGTAAGCTAAGGTCAGGTCCAATTTTGAAAAATGTTTGCCACCGGATAATGTTACAAAAAGGTCCTCCGCTCTCGGTAGCGGATACTGGTCTTGGAGTGACACCTGATTAATGGTGGCCTTGTAATCACCACACATCCTGATCGACCCATCCGCCTTGAGCACCGGCACAATCAGGCTCGCCTAGTCACTGAAATCGACTGGCAAGATGATGCCTTCCCTCAGCAGGCAGTCCAATTCGCATTCTATCTTTTCCTGCATCACGTACGGCAACGCTCTGGTCTTGTGGTGTACTGGCCTGGCATCCGGGTTTCTGTGAATCACTACCTTGGTCCCCATGAAAGTGCCAATGCCGGGTTGAAATAGTGAGTCAAATTTGTCCAGGACCTGTGAGCATGATATTCGCTTTGACATCGCCCCATTTTCAGTTCATGACAGCAAGCCAACTCCTCCCCATCAGTGCGGGACCGTCCCCCGGGACAATCCAGAGTGGCAACCTGTTCTCCGAATCTTTGTGGGTTACGACTACCGTGGCGCTGCCTAGCACCGGAATGATCTCCTTTGTATTTGTCCGTAGCTTTGTGTCAATCGGCAATAATTTTGGCCTCCTGGCCTTGGATGCCCACAACTTGTCGAACTGTTTGATACTCATCAGGAACTGGCTGGTCCCCGTGTCTTGCTCCATTGATACTGGGATGCCATTGAGGAGCACTTTCACCATTATCGTGGCGTCCTGGTGTATGAACTGTATATGTGCTCCTCATGGACTCGCTGAACTTCAGCTTCTCGCGATTTCCCCTAGTGTCCATTTGGCCTCGTAGGGCTTACATCGGGTCCGTCCTCCTCGTACATCAACCTGGCTGCAGGCTTCCTGCACATACGCGCCAAGTGACCGCTGACATTGCAGTTTCTGCAGGTATATTGCTGATACCTGCAAGCTCTGTCTGTGTGTTTGCCTCCACACCTCCAACATGATTCGTTGTTGGAAACAAAATGTCCATTACCAGTCTATCGTCTCTGACTGTCTCTGTAACTATCCTTAAGCACACCATTGACAGGTGTTGAGGGCCCCATTACTGGCCGCATTGTCCCTTGCGATGGCATGAATCGCCGTTCAGCTAGCCATTGTCTCTGTTGAATTCCCCCTTTGGGTTCGACTACATGCTCGGGCATGTCTGATTGCCTCTGTCTGCCTGGAGAACTGTGTGCCACGTTAACAATGTTGACTCCCTGTCCATTTGCTGCATTTAAACCAAGATTTTTGTCAACCATCATTCTGGTCTCTTCCTCCCCTGAGATAAATATCTGGGCCATCAAAGCTGCTGTTTCCAGGGTCAAGTCTTTGGTCTCAATCAGTTTTCTGAAAACCCCAGCGTGCCTGATGCCCTCAATAAAAAAGTCTCGCAGCATCTCCGCTCTGCATGCATCTGGGAACTTACATAGGCTCGCCAGTCGCCGGAGGTCTGCCACGAAGTCTGGAACGCTTTGCCCTTCTCGCCGCCGGTGCGTGTAAAGCTGGTGTCTCGCCATGTGCATGCTGCTCATCAGTTTAAAGTGTTCCCCGATCAACTTACTGAGCTCTTCGAACATCTTGTCTGCCGGCTTCTCTGGCGCTCGAAGGTCCTTCATCAGGGAGTATGTCCTGGATCCACAAACCGTTTGTCGGCCGAATCCTGTCCCAGCCATTCCTTAGTGACGAAAATTTGCTGTAGTCTCTCAATAAAATCGTCCCAATCATCACCAACACTGTACCTCTCGTCTGTGCTGCTAGTGGCCATGCTCGCGTGGTTTAAATCCCAGTTTCTCGTCGCCAATAATATGTCCTTACCATACAAATGCACACGTGGCCCATACTGTAGAGAAGGTCACTCTGTGACCAGCAACCTTTATTAGCCAGCACTGAAGTGGAGTAGATAGGTGGAGCTTCCCCTTTTATACCTGAAATTCCAGATAGGTGTGTCTCCCACAACTTCACCACCTAGTGGTCAGTGTTCTCACGGTGTACAACTTAGGTCAGTTTATGCATAAATTGCAATGACAGTTGAATACATGACAGTAGCTTTTGCATGGCTGGGGTGTGGACCTGGTCTACTATAGTTTCGAATGCGTAGCACAATGGCTGATACATGATAGGTTCCCCATCATAGACATCGGGCTCTTGTACAGGCTGGCACTGATGAGCGAGAGTGTCAGAAGTGTCTTTTGTCAGATTGAGGAATGGGTCCTCCTTGCTGGTTGCCAGCTCGAGAGGAGCAGAGCTTGAGTCATTCATGGCTGCCGCACCAATGGGTGATGGGGCAGCTGTTTGTTCCTTTACGGATGGTCAAAAGATCTGGGCTGCTGCCCGATGCCAGATTACAGGGGCAGACTTAAGTGACCTGTCTGCGAGGTGCCAGAATGGCGAGGCATGGTTGTTTGAGGTCTGTTCTGGTGAGGTTCGGGGCCAAGGCCTCCATGCCTCTTGCTTGGCTCGCAGTATCGCCTCTACCCTTGCTTGCTCTACGGTGGCAGCTTTCCTGGCTTGAAGTAGTTGGAGGCCCGCCTTGGCCTTCGCTTCTGCCACTTTGAACTCGGCTGTTTGTCTCGCTATGACCTCCTCAGTAGTGGTGTCAGCTCGAGCTTTGATCCAGGCACTGGGACTTGAGGACGATGTTCATGAGCACCTTGTCGAGTATCCCGACCATCTGCTGACGTTCGACCATGATTCTAGGGCCAAGGTGTGGTGCTACTCCGTCATGTGGGCGATGGCGCTGTTCGGGAGGTCACAGGTCTCTCGGATGATTGATTTAGTTTGTTTGGTATCTTCCTTGAAGGCTCCCATTTTATCTTGAGTGTAGAGGTCGCTGAGCTCAGACCATAGCTCCATGTATATCTGGAGAGCCGAGCGAGCCTCAGTCATGTCCATTTGAAGAGCAGTCTAATTGTCTGGGGCATCTTATCAAAAGCGTTGCTAAAATCCATATACACTACATCATATGCACTGCCCTCATCAACCCTCCTGGTTACCTTCACAAAAAATTGAATCAAGTTAGTCAGACACGACCTTCCCTTAACAAATCCACGCTGACTGTCCTTGATTACTCCATGTATTTCCAAATGAAGATTTATTCTGTCCCTCAGTATTTTTCCAATAATTTTCCCACTGAGATTAGGCTGACTGACCTGTAATTACTCAGTCTATCCCTTTTTAAACAAAGGTACAACATTAGCAGTCTTCCAGTCCTCTGGCACCGTATCTGTAGCCAGAGAGGACTGGAAAATGATGGTCAGAGCATATGCTATTTCCTCTTTTGCTGCTCTTTGACTGGGATACATTTCATCCGGGCCTGGGTATTTATTCACTTTCAAAGCTGCCAAGCACCTTAATAGTTCATCTCTCACTATGTTTATCTCGTCTAATATTTCACACTCCTCCTCCCTCATTGTGAAGACAGATGCAAAGTATTCATTAAGAATCATACCCGCACCTAAATATTCAGCAGTATTTGACAATTCAGAAGGACAGACAGAAAGGAAAAGGAGGTGGGGTAGCACTCTTAAAGGATGAGATCAGTGCATTAGTGAGAAATGATACTGGCTCAGAAAATCTAGATATTTAATCAGTCTGGTTGGAGATAAGGAATAATAAGGGGAAAAAGTCACTGGTGGCCCCCTAACAGTAGCTATACTGTTGGATGGAGTATAAATCAAGAAATAGTTGAGGCTTGTAAAAATGGAATGGGAATAACCATGGGCGATTTTAACCTTCATCTTGATTGAACAAAACAAATTGGCCAGGGTAGCCTTGAGGAAGAGTTCATAGAGTGTATCCGAGATGGTTTCCTTGAACAGTACATTGCAGGACATTGGGAACAGGCTACCTTAGATCTGGTACTGTGTAATGCGACAGGATTAATAAATGATCTCCTATTAAAGGATCCTCTAGGAATGAGTGACCATACATGGTTGAATTTCAAATTCAGTTGGAGGGTAAGAAAGTTGGATCTCAAACCAGTGTCCTAAGGAGATTACAAACATATGATGGTAGAGTTGGCTAAAGTGGACTGGGAAAATAAATTAAATTATGGGATGGCAGACATTTGAGGAGATATTTCATAACTCACAACAAAAATATATCCCAATGAGAAGGAAAGACTGTAAGAGAAGGAATAACCATCTGTGGCTAACTAAGGAAATAAGGGATGGTATCAAATTGAAAACAAGGGCATACAATGTGGTCAAGACTAGTGGGAGACCAGAGGATTGGGAAACTTTTAAAAGACAGCAAAGAATGACTAAAACAATGATAAAGAGAGGGAAGATAGATTATGAAAGTAAACTCGCACAAAATATAAAAACAGATAGTAAAAGTTTCTACAGGTGCATAAAAAGGAAAAGAGTGGCAAAAGCAAATTTTGGTTCCTTCGAGGATGAGACTGGGGAATTAATAATGGAGAACAGCGAAATGGCAGAGACGTTGAACAAATATTTAGTATCAGTTCTCATGGTAGAAGACACTAAAAACATCCCAATAGTGGATAATCAAGGAGCCATAGGGAGGGAGGAACTTAATGCAATCACTATCATTAAAGAAGTAGTACTCGGTAAAATAATGGGACCAAAGGGGGACAAGTCCCCTGGACTTGATGGATTACATCCTTGATGGCTTAAAAGAAGTGGCTACAGAGAAAGTGGATGCATTGGTTGTAATCTACCAAAATTCCCTGGATTCTAGGGTGGTCGCAGTGGAAAACTGCAACTGTAATGCCCTATTTAAAAAAGGAGACAGGCAAAAGTAAGAAACTATAGCTTTGTTAGCCTCACATCTGTTGTTGGGAAAATGTTGGAGTCCATTGTTAAGGAAGCAGTAGCAGGACATTTGGAAAAGCATAATTCAATCAAGCAGATTCAACATGGTTTTATGAAAGGGAAATCATGTTTGACAAATTTGCTGGAGTTCTTTGAGGATGTAATGAGCAGAGTGGATACGGGGGAACCAGTGGATGTGGTGTATTTGGATTTCCTGAAGGAATTCGATAAGGTGCCATATAAAAGGTTACTGCACAAGATAAAAGTTCACAGCATTGGGGATAATATATTAGCATGGAAAGAGTATTGGCTAACATACAGAAAACACAGAGTCGGGATAAATGGGTCATTTTCCAGTTGGCAAACAGTAATTACTGGGATGCCGCAGGGATTGGTGCTGGGACGTCAACTATTTACAATCTATAGTAATGACTTGGATGAAGGGACCGAGTGTAATGTAGCCAAGTTTGCTGATGATACAAAGATGGGTGGGAAAACAAATTGTAAGGAGAACACAAAAAATATGCAAAGGAATATATACAGGCTAAGTGAGTGGGCAAACATTTTGCAGATGGAATATAATGTGGGAAAATGTGAGGTTATCTACTTTGGCAGAAAACATAGATAAGCAAATTATAATTTAAATGGAGCAAAATTGCACAGACGGACCTGGGGGTCCTTGTGCATGAAACACAAAAAGTGAGTATGCAGGTACAGCAAGTAATCAGGAAAGCAAATGGAATATTGGTCTTTAGTGCAAGGGGAATAGAGTATAAAAGCAGAGAAGTCCTGCTACAACTGTACAGGTTATTGGTGAGGCCACACCTCGAGTACTGCGTATAGTTTTGGTCTCTGTATTTAAGGAAGGATATACTTGCTTTGGAGGCTGTTCAGAGAAGGTTCACTAAGTTGATTCCGGAGATGAGGGGGTTGACTTATGAAGATAGGTTGAGCCTATACACACTGGAGTTCAGAAGAATGAGAGGTAGATTCAGAGAGGATATTTCCACTCACAGGGGAAACTAAAACTAGGGGACATAGTCTCAGAATAAGGGGCCACCTATTTAAAACTGAGATAAGGAGGAATTTTTTCTCTCAGAGGGTTGTATATCTGTGGAATTCTCTGCCCCAGAGAGCTATGGAGCCTCGGTCATTGAATATATTGAAGGTGGAAATAGACAGATTTTTAAGCAATAAGGGAATAAAGAGTTATGGGGAGTGGACAGGGAAGTAGAGTTGAGTCCATGATCAGAACAGCCATGATCTTATTAAATGATGGAGCAGGCTCAAGGGGCCAAATGGCCTACTGCTGCACATATTCCTTATGTTCTATTTTCTGCCTCCACACACAAATTTCCTTTGTGGTGTCTAATAGACCCCAATTTTTCTCTAGTTATCCTCTTGCTCTTAATGTCTTGATAAAACATCTTTGGGTTTCCCTGATTTTACTTGTTAACATTCTTTCATGCTCTCTTGTTGCCTTCCTGATATCTTTTTTAATTGCACCCCTGCACTTCTTATACTCCTCTCGAGTCTCTGCAATATTGATTTCTCAGAATCTGACATCAGCTTCCCTTTTTTTCTTTATCTTACCCTATATGTCCCTTGACATCCAGGGGGCTCTAGATTTGTTAGCCTTACCTTTTTTTTAAAGGGAACATACTTGTTCTGTACCAGCAGGATCTCCTCCTTGAATGCCTCCCACTGCTCTGATACTGATTTACCATCAAGTAGCTGTTTCCAGTCCATTTTGGCCAAATCCCATCTTAGCTCAGCTAAATTGGCTTTACCCCAATTGGGAACTTTTTTTCTTGGTCCACATATCCACCATTTCCTTATTATCATTGACAATATCACCACTTTCAGTTTTTAAGGGGCCAGCATCGTTCCTGACTACCCTCTTTTTACTAATATAATTGTAACAATTCTGTGTTTAGATTTTGATATTCCTTGAAAGTTTCTTTTCATGCTCCCTTTTTATCCGTTTTGTGATCCTTTGCTGTTCTTTGTATCTTTCCCATTTGTCAGGATCTGTGCTAATTTTGTCTGCTTTTCCTTTTAGTTTTAAGCTGTTTCTTACCTCTTTAATTAACCTTAGCTATTTTTTATTGGCAAGTAGAGCTCTTGCCTCTCAGGGTTGGAAACTGGTTCTGTATCATCTTAAATTCTTCTGTCGTTTTGCCCATTAACAGATTTGCCCAGTTTGCTGTGGGCATTCTCTGTCTCATCCCACTGAAGTCGGCATTACTCAAATCTAGAGTCTGAGTGGCTCCCAAGAAATGGAAGGTGCTGTCCTTCCTCAGGATGACAGCATTCTGGCTCCCAACAATGACACATCAAACATGCACCATACATGGTTGACACCCCAACGACCAGTGACTGCTTCCACTGATGATGAGGCACAGCAGTCCGTAGCTGGGCCTTCCAGGCCAGGAACTGGTCCAGGGCATTCTCAGACGCCATCTGCATTGTCTAGCCCCACACCCCCCTGCTCACCCAACACAGCAGCCTTGCTGTAGGCACTGCCTCATTGGGGAGGAGCAGCAGGCAAGGGAGAGGGCTGAAGGGAAGCGGGGGAAATTTTGGTTAAGAGCCATTAAGAGCTAGCTCAAGGTTTGTAAAACCCGAAGTTTTCTCAAAATTCAAAGATTCCCCCTCTTTGTGAAGAAACCCGAAGGAAAGATCATTTTGGACTCGCTTAAAATGAACTTTGGGAATTTTAAAAGATGCATGGATATGCAAGGGATAAGGGCTGCAAACCAGGGGACCACTAACCTCTGAAAAAACAGCTTTTGGGTATTGGAGCTGTCTGGGATATTGGAGCTAAACAAATTGTCTGGGGAATTGAGCAAACTCAAAAACTCTGCTCCCTAGGAGACATTAACATTTCAACAATTGACCCAGAGATAGCCGGCTACAGCTCTAAGCATGAAACGCATCCAGCACATGCATAATGCTAATCACTTTTCCGGCATGAAAACCCAGGCCGAGGCAGACAATGTAAACACCAAAAATAATTTTTACAATCGCAACTCGAATTCAACAGATCGACACATCCTAAACAAGTTATCGTTAACGAGCCCGTCAAAATTTAACAAAGAATTATCAAGCCCGCCAAAACTAAGACAAAGAATCGGGTTTGATTTGGCGCGCAGATTAGAAAGGCTCTAAAAGTATAATTGAGGCCCTGTTTACGGGTTAAACACAGCCTTCTGGAGCCTTCTGAGCATCAGCATTTTCGACCTCGACAGCACTCCTTGGTTACACTGCTCTGCTACCAGAGAAGAAGGAAGAACATCATCAAAAGGGCAGAGAAAAGCAATTCCCAGTGACTTCAGACATCACCAACTTATCGCGGCAACAACTGACCACAGACAAAGTGGGAACATCGAACCACCGCGATCGACGAATCCTAAGAAAGAAACTACTCGAGAAGAAACCGAAGATTCGAAAGTTTTCCACTCTACAACCTATTCCTGGCTTACAACGGGTGAAACATTACCTAAAGTAACCCAAAAGTACTACTCCTACAAGAAGTGGATACTCACCCCATAAATCCAAACCGCGCCTTACCGCATCAGCGGACTCAACCCAACTGAAGACTATGCAGCAAGAAGTCTTCCATGGCATTCGGGGTATGGCAAGCAGAACCTACAGAGTCCAGTGAACCCCAAAACCGCGAACCACCGCTAACTATCAATAAGAGGATTGGTGAGCATTATCCCTGTTGCCCTAGAGTTTAACCTAGTCAAATTTAGGCATTGGGAGGTGGGAGGTGTATTATTTTCTGTAATCTCTTTTGTGTGTGTAAAAAGTGTTCCTTGTCTAGAGATTGTAAATTTTTACATTGTACTTTTCTTTCCTGAATAAAATCAAAGTTTCTTGCACCAAAACCAGTTGTCTGCTGCACTTTGTCACATCCCCAAATAAATCCAAAGTCTAGAACCCAGGGAGTGGGAGCCATTCGAACCACTCAGGTCAGAAGTGAACCTGACCCATGAGACCCCCTACAGGTTGAGCTCATGCAATTCTGTAGAATTGTTCCAATTGTAAATAGTTGTGTGTTAAGAAATGGCTTATGTTGCATTGATTTGCTGCGGGAAAGTTTTGTCTTTACTTAGTTTTGGTTTGATCATTGTATCGTTTGGGGTTTGTTCATTATTGATCTTTATAAAAACATTTATTTGATCTTTGCCATTGGTGTCTTGTGTCTCATTGCAGCATTCAATGTAGATGTGCCATCATGGTGACACAGAGTCGCGAGTCAAAGCTGCAACCCCACCTTCCCCAATCAAGCAAACCAGTCAATGATGAGCTGGCGACGCAAAGCTCTTGCTGTAGCCGTACCTCCACGCTGCCTCCCCTGTGGTTGTGGTGGCTCTGCAATGGGTTCCTCACCAGGCTCATCTGCCTCATCCTCTTCCACCTGAGGTGGTTTGCAATCCCCACTGGAAATGCCTGGCCCCTCATGATGGCTACATTGTGTAGCATGCAGCACACCACAATGAGCTCAGAGACCTGTTGAAGACTGCTTCCAGAGCGGTCCAGGCATTGGAAGCACTGCTTGAGCACGCCAATTGTCTGTTCGATGATGTAGCAGGTGGCTGCATGGCTCTCATTGTAGTGCTGCTCGGCTTCTGTGGCAGGGTTCTGGAAGGGGGCTCATGAGCCAGGTGGCCAAAGCACAATCTTTGTCCCCAATCAGCCAGCCCTGACTTTGTCGCTGAAACATTCGTGACACACTGCTCTCACGCAAGATGAAAGCATCATTTGTGCTCCCTGGATAGCAGGCACTCACTGTGGTCACAGACCAGCTGTATGTTTAGGGAATGGTTTCAATTTCTGAAGAACTCTGCATTGTGTACTGGTGCTTGCAAGGCGATGTGTGTGCAGTCAATGGCTCCTTGAACCTTGGGGAAGCCTGCAATTCTTCCAAACCCTAAAGCCCTTGCATTCTGGCTGTCCCTGCTCATTGGGAACTTTATGAAGTCCATTCTGTGTGTGTACAGTGACCTTGTAACCTGCCGATTGCAGCTATGTGCAGCATGCTGAGAGATGCTGCATATGTCCCCTGCTGCTGCCTGGAAGGAGCCAGAGACATAGAAGGCCATCGCCAAAGTCACCTTCACCTGGACGGGCAGCGCAGTCCTGTTGGCGCTGGTAGGCTGTAGGTCTGCCTGTTGAAGCTGGCATATCTCTGTCAGCACTTCTTTTTGGAAGCGCAGCCTTCCAATGCACTGCGCCTCATAGAGCTGGAGGTATAAGCGAGGTTCCCTGTAAACCCATGGGGGATAAGGCCTCCTCCCCAGATGTCTGCAACCTCTTCGAATCAGTGGCTCAACATGGCCAAGGACCGTTCTTCCTGTTTGAGGCTGCCTGCCAATATCAACCAGCATGATACGCTGGTGAACTAGTATTGCCTCCATTGAAATCTCTCACTGACCTTGTAAGCAAAGTGTCATGACACATAAAAGTGCCATTTGCAATTCTGAGCCTCATGCAGCATTCTACGTGCAACCGTAGCAATCACTGACAACAGCAATATAAGATCCTCCAGCCACGCCTAATGCACCTTGGGACCGTCTGTTTTTTTCAGGCATTTCCTGGGGCGAGCATTAAATGAGCCATTAAGACTGAAAATTCCATCCGGGGTGCTAGCGCAGCTTTGCATGACGATTGACGTCATCATCATGCTAAAAACGGAGGGTGGGGCGGTGAGATTTTGCACAGGCGCAAACCAATAGCCGAATCTTCCGGCCGGGCACTAAATCCTGGATGCCTGGCATAATGCACAATAACAACATTTAATGCCTCGTTGGGGCACTAACCAAGGTGCAAATGAGCCAAAAATCCAGTCCTTAGTTGCTGTTTCCCGTTCCTCCCTTTTAAACGCTATATTGAACTCGATTATGTTATGATCACAATTGGATAAATGTTCATGCACAGTTAGGCTGTTAACTGAATCTGTCTCATTATTCATTACTAAATCTGTGCTATAAACTTCTATGATTCTATGGCTTTGAAATTGGATTGGGCCCAAAAATGGGTCGTATCAAGGGCCAGCGCTATTTGCCTGCACCCGTTGAAAGTGGTCCAGGAATCATGCAACATTCGCGCTGTCTGCTCATTATAATGATTGCAGTGCTGATCTCAGCACTAAACGCGCTGCTGATTAGCTTAGCACTCAACAAGTGGCTCAATATGGGGTACAGTATTAGGTGTCAGCCATGGCTCAGTGGCCAGCATTCGCGCTTCTGAGTCAGACGTTTGCAGGTTCAAGACAAATTCCAGAATTTTGAGCACAAAATCCAGTGCAGTACTGAGGGAGTGCTGCACTGTCAGAGGTGCCCAAGAGTACGAGGGAGACTGCAAGTAGAGTCCCCATGACTGTGAGCAAGTGTTGTTAGCAGAAGCCTTTAAATGAGAATGAGGGCATTCTCCACTTGCAACAACACTGCCCGTCACCTCAGGAACATAGGATTACATAGGATATATGGCACAGAAACAGGCCATTCAGCCCAACCAGTCCAATGGTTGAAATTAGTTTAGAAAGCTGCAAGAGTTGCAAAAAGTTACACAGAACCTGTCAATCTGATAAACCATGTCAGCTGCAAGTTGTTGATGATTTCTGGCTACTAGTGAATGCTTGGTCAGCTGGTTGTGATTAACACAAACCAGTAAATGGAGCGGCGAATGCAAAAATGGCAGATCAGGCACCAAGTGAGCGCTGCACTCATTGACGTCATGCTCTGCCTAATCTAAATATCTCCAATGAGCACGGAAATCAGCAGTGCTGCTGACCTGCTGAAAGTGGCATCTGCTGCAGCACCTGCAGGAAGCGGGCCCAAGCAAGGCGGCCACCATTTTTTTCAGCAAAACGGGCCTTAATGGCCAAGGCTAAACCCTCCAATTTCTAGGCCTATGATTCTATGATACCTTTTAGTGGGCTGACATATTGGTTTGTGCCATACCTTTATCGCTAAGCAAACTCTGACGTCTGCATTGAAGGCCTCCAGCTCTAGGCCTGAGCCTGTGTTTTGCAGCCCGTTGTTCAAAATTTAATTGAACCTGACCATGGGTTTCCTTTCTTTCATTCTGTTAATTTTGACCCTAGGAAGTAAAAGGAAAGTGTCGCTGACAACTTCCTATACAGAGATTCATCAGCATGCTTGTCAATCAAACCAACTACCCCCTCTCCCAGAAGTATATTCTTTGCAGACACCTCGAGTTTTGACCACATCAGCCTCAGATTTGTGCAATTCAAGTATTTGGCTAAGTCGTTGTGTCAGCTATCTATTATTGATCTACATCTTTGACTTTTTAACAACCTTTAGAAACTTTTTAAATTGGGGCAACTATTACAACCTATTATTGATTTATATCTTAGACTTTTTAACAACTCTTAGAAACTTTTTAAACAAAGTGGGAATCTTTATCAACTTTTAACTTTTAAAATAACTTGGGAAGTCACCTTCCTAATGCCTGCCCCCCAACCAAACCTCGGGGCATCTCCCATCAATGGCGCTACTCGGCGCCGAGCTTGTGAACAACATTTCGCCGTAGGCAACTAGGCTTATAGAGCTGTGCCTGGTCTCCAGTTGTCTTGGACCTCCTTGCCACTGGACCAAGACCTTGTTCAGCTAAGCCCGTGTGGTTGCCGGTGTGCAGCGGCCACCCCATGTTAAAAGAACTCACGCACAGGCATCTTCCACTTTGTCAGTATGAAGTTCAGGACCTGGAACGTCAGGACACTCATGGACAATCCCAACAGCAACAGGCCGCAACGCCGCACCACCATAGTTGCCCGGGAATTCAGATGTTTTGACATTGATATCGCTGACATAAGCGAGACACGGCGGGCAGGGGAAGGCCAGTTGAAGGAACATGGTGGAGGTTACACCTTCTTCTGGAAAGGGAAACCAGAGGCAGAACGCCACCTTCATGGAGTTGGCTTTGCCGTCAAGAATGAGCTGGTCAACCAGCTCAAAGACTCCCCCTATGGGGTTAATGAATGCCTCATGACTCTTCATATTACCGTATCCCGGAACCAATGCTCCACAGTCATCAGTGCGTACGCCCCAACCCTCGATGCAATGGATGAGGCTAAAGAGGGTTTTTATTCCAACCTCGAGACATCCTTATTCCATGTCCCCACGGGCGAAAAATTGATCCTCCTGGGTGATTTTAATGCCAGGGTCGGCAATGACACAGCCCTCTGGGGAGGCGTGATTGGCAGAGAGGGGGTAGGGAAAGCCAACTCCACCGGTACCCTACTCCTGACAAAATGTCTAGAACATGAACTCCTCATCACCAACACTCTATTCCGCCAGAGGGTCAACTACAAGGCATCGTGGCAACACCCTCACTCCAAACACTGACACCTGCTTGACTATGTCATCGTCCGAGCTAGGGATCACAAGGATGTGCGCATCACCCGCGCCATGACAGGAGCTGACGACTGCTGGACAGACCACCGCCTAATCCAATCCATCATCAACATTAACATTGCCCCAAAGCAAAGGGGACAGCAGAAGCAGTCTGCAAAAAAGTTAATGCCAGGGCATTTAGAGACCCAGCTCAGAGAGCCCTATCCAACCAGTGCCTCACAGACAATCTGGCGTACCTTGATACCTGAGATGCTGAATGCCCACAGCGCTTGGTCTGCCCTCCAGGCCTCTATAACCAGTGCCTGTGAAGAGACACTTGGTCAATCAACCAGAAAACATCACGACTGGTTTGATGAAAATGATCAGGAGTTTGAAGAACGAATAGATCGCAAGCGCAAAGCATTTCTGAGCCTCAAGCAAGAATCCAACTTGGGAGCTGCAAAACAACATTACAGATGGCTCAAGGCTCAGGTCCAACAAAAAACCTGGGATATAAAGAACAGGTGGTGGATGGAGAAAGCACAGGAGATACAACAACTGGCCGACAGCCACGATATGCGAGGATTCTTCACTGCAGTCAAGGCCCCTATGGTCCAAACTCCCAAGGCCCCACCCCACTCCTGGCCAAGAACAGGAAACACTCATCAAGTACACCAAGGCTGTCAGGGCCTGATGGAAGGAGCACTTTGAAGATCTCCTCAATCAAGACTCTGCCTTTGACTCGAGTGTTCTCGACTCCATTCCGCAGCATGCGACCCGCCACCAACTCAGTGAAACTCCAATGTTGCACGAGATAGGCAAAGCCATAAAACAGCTCAAGAATAACAAGGCTACAGGTGCGGATGGAATCCCTGCTAAGGCACTAAAATATGGTGGAGAGGTGCTGTTGGCGTGGATACATGACCTCATCTCTCTCATCTGAAGGGAGGAGAGCATGCTGGGAGATCTCAGAGATGCAGTGATTGTGACCATTTTTTAAAAAGGGGACAATTACGGCTGTGGCAACTACAGGGGAGTCTCCCTGTTATCAGCCACTGGGAAAGTTGTCGCTAGAGTTCTCCTCAATCGTCTTCTCCCTGTGGCCGAGGAGCTCCTCCCAGAATCACAATGCGAATTTCATCCCCTACGAGGCACAACAGACATGATCTTTGCAGGAAAAATGCCGGGAGTAGCTCCAGCCCTTATACATGGCTTTTTTCGATCTTACAAAGACCTTTGACACTGTCAACCGTGAGGGTCTATGGAGTGCCCTCCTCCGTTTTGGATGCCCCCAAAAGTTTGTCAACATTCTTCGCCTGCTTCACGATGACATGCAGGCCGTGATCCTTATCAATGGATCCATTACAGACCCAATCCACGTCCGGACCTGGGTGAAACAGGGCTGCGTCATCGCTCCAACCCTCTTCTCAATCTTCCTCGCCGCCATGCTCCACCTCACAATCAACAAGCTCCCCGCTGGAGTGGAACTAAACTACAGAACCAGTGGGAAGCTGTTTAACCTACGCCACCTCCAGGCGAGGTCCAAGATCACCCCAACCTCTGTCATTGAGCTGCAGTATGCGGATGACACCTGCGTCTGCGTACATTCAGAGGCTGAACTCCAGGATATAGTCAATGTATTCACTGAGGCATATGAAAGCATGGGCCTTATGCTTAACATCCGTAAGACAAAGGTCCTCCACCAGCCTGTCACTGCCGCACAGCACTACCCTCCAATCATCAAGATCCACGGCGCGACCCTGGACAATGTGGACCATTTCCCATATCTCGAGAACCTCTTATCAACAAAGGCAGACATTGATGCGGAGATTCAACATCGCCTCCAGTGCGCCAATGCAGCCTTCGGCCGTCTGAGGAAAAAAGTATTTGAAGACCTGGCCCTCAAATCTATCACCAAGCTCATGGTCTACAGGGCTGTAGTAATACCTGCCTTCCTGTATGGATCTGAGGCATGGACGATGTATAGAAGGCACCTCAAGTCGCTGGAGATATATCACCAACGATGTCTCTGCACGATCCTGTAAATCCCCTGGGAGGACAGGCGCAACAACATGTGTCCTCGACCAGGCTAACATGCCCAGTATTTAAAAACTGACCACACTCGATCAGCTTTGCTGGACAGGCCACAGAGTTCGCATGCTAGATATGAGACTCCCTAAGCAAATGCTTTATGCGGAGCTCCTTCATGATAAACGAGCCAAAGGAGGACAGCGGAAACGTTATAAGGACACTCTCAAAGCCTCCCTGGTAAAATGCGACATCACCACTGACACCTGGGACACCCTGGCCAAAGACCGCCCAAGGTGGAGAAAGTGTATCCGGGAGGGCGTTGAGCTCTTCGAATCTCAATGCAAAGAGCGTGAAAAGGCCAAGCGCAGGCAGCGGAAGGAGCGCGCAGCAAACCAGCCCCTCCGACCCCTTCCCTCGACGAAGGTCTGTCCCACCTGTAACAGGGTCTGTGGCTCTCGTATCGGACTGTTCAGCCATCAAAGAACTCACTTAGGGAGTGGAAGCAAGTTTTCCTCGATTCCGAAGGACTGCCCATGATGATGATATACTGAATGGTGCATAAACCATATGCCCTGAAAAATGAGGGCATCATCTCAGCAGTAGTATGAGTTTTCCCTGGTAGAGAGATTAGGTCAGATATTTGAGTAAATAACCAAGGGGTGCCTGAAGTATTGAAATATCATATTTGACTATTTATGACAGAGCTGACAGGAACAACACTTCTTGTCACAAGCTGTTTTTTACTGAAATCTTCTTGAGGACAAATATTTACCGAGAGAAGTAATTACTATGGAAGAGACTGATTGGTACAGTACATACTCAAAAAATGGGAGATGTCTATCAGTGTACTACTCAGACAAAGGTGAGGGGAGGGGGTATTTTCCCCAGATACTTTAGGCGCTAAAGAGCCTCCGCAATGGCCAAGATCGAGATTTAAGTTTAACTGTCGCTTTAACTCGTATTTAGCGCTAGACGGCAACTTGGTAAAGGAGTTGAAGTTTGCGTTAGGATTGCCACTTACATTGCCTGCTCGATCTCATGGCAGGCTCCACAGGATTTTGGTGGCTAGCACTTGAACTAATGTCATCTCCTAACAGCAACCAGCTGATAGGGAGTAAACTAGTTGTTACAAGGGATTTACAGTTCGCTTACTGCTATAGATTTAAAGAGGACTTGTGAACGACATCGGGAGACTTTCTGGGACACTTTTTCAAGACTTCATCAATACTCTATCAACATTTATTACCCAAATTCTCTGAGGAATTCACCTAATAAGAGTGAGTGCTGTGCTACTCATATGTAGTGTCAGCTGTGGCTCAGTGGGTCGCACACTCACCTCTGGGTTGAAAGGTTATGGATTCAAGTCTTACTCCAGGGACTTGTGCACATAAATGTGGGCTGACATTCCAGTACAGTGCCGAGGGAATGCTGTATTGTCAGAGGTGCTGTTTTTTGGATGCGATGTTAAACCGAGGCCCTGTCTGCCTTCTTAGGTGGTGGTAAAAGATCCCATGGCACTATTTCAAAGAGCAGGGAAGATCCCTCAATCAACATAAAAAAAACTGATTATCTAGTCATTATCACATTGCTGTTTGTGGGAGTTTGCTGTGTGCAAGTTGGCTGCCACGTTTCTCACATTACAACAGCGACTACAGTCCAAAAGTACTTCATTGGCTGTAAAGTGCTTTGAGACATCTGGTGGTCATGAAAGGCGCTATATAAATACAAGTCTTTCTTTTACTCTACCTTATAGGAGTCACCAGAAGAAGTGGAGTGCTTGGTCATGGGCACCGTTGTCTGCAGGAGGAATAGGAGGACATGAGGCCACGCAGAGCAGCATCAGCTCCTGCAGGAGAAGGGACAGGAGGGTGAGGTGGACTCCTTCCCCTCTGCAGGTACAGGACATCCATCCTCCTCTGGACCTCGCCACTTGGACCTCCAGTACAGCATCCACGAACCTGTGTGCCCTCTCACTCGGTTCCTGAGCCATCCTGAAATATGCTGCTGTGTGCCAGCCAGCACACTCCACGCCTGCAGTGGAAGTGGGTGAGTGGAACCTACATATACTGCTCCATGAAAATTGTGTCCAGCAGCGCTTGAGTGCTAAACCTGCAGGTGTCTCTTTTTTAGCACCTCCAGGCAAGTTCAAATTATGGTAATCAGCAATTAGGACCAAAATTGTGTGCTAAAACCAGACTTTCAAACAGACACAGCACCCATGTAATGCCTGTTTTCACCCTTTCACCAAAATAACTCGCAATTTTGAGTATATTCAAGAGATTTCTGGATATTAAAGGAATCAAGGGATATGGGACAGTGCGGGGAAATGGAGTTGAGGTAGATCAGCCATGATCTCATTGAATGGCGGAGCAGGCACGAGGAGCCGAATAGCTTACTCCTGCTCCTAACTCTTATGTTCTTATGATTATTTTCAACTTACAAAGTTTCCTGTGCAACTACTCCTAAAGCCCCAGCCCAAAAATGACCAAGCTGACTACGATGTGATGTAATGCTGAATCTGGATTAAAAACGTTTTTTTTTAAAAGCACAATTAGATTTTTGGAAGTATATGATTGAAGAAACCATCTTTTGGTTCTGAAAGTATAATAAACCTACCGCTTTGACCAAGCTTTTAGTCACCTGTCCTAATATCTCCTTCTTTGGCTTGGTGTCACTTTTTTCTGATTATGCTCCAGTGAAGTGCCATGGGATATTTCCTACGTTACATGTGCGATATAAATGCAAGTTGTTCTTGTTGTGTATTTAATTTTCCTTTATGCCACATAACATTGGAAATTTACAGAAAATAATATCTGCTTATATTATATGAAAGGAAACTAATACATATTGGAGATGTATTTCACTCTTCAGGGGGCAAACAGAAATTATTCTTATTGGAATTCAATTCCATAAATTTGTATCAAAATTCCCTTATCAATATTTTAAAGAAAAACATACAGCAGGAGTGAGTAAAACATAATCCATTAAAAGCAAACACTGCTCATTAAGTGGTGACCGAAAATCGAATACAGAACAAAAGATTGTGAGGTGACTGTAGATATGGAAGGGACATATTCTTACACCACATGTTTTTTCTCAGTGTAACATAATGATCTATTGCTTTGTACCAATGCCTGTTGTGCAGTCTATTGTTCCTCATTTTATGACAACTGGAAGTTCAGCATCAGTAGCAATCTGTGCTCAGTATTGGCTGCAGTACAATTAAACCAATGCACAGCATGCTTTTTAATCTTTTCTTTAAAAGATGTCATACATCTGCTGTACCACCAAATCAATTTCTAAGGATTTCCAGAAGAGTTTCCAGTCTTAATCGTACTTTACATCATAGAAATTTCACTGTAAATCAGTGAATACTAATCAGCACTTAATTCGTGCATTTGAGCATGACATAGTTGGGATATCTTCCCTGCTGTAGCGTGGTAGTTTAGATGCTAAATAGCTTCCGAGGTGGCAAAATTAGATGCTTGAGTTGCAAAGCCTGTTTAGCCTGCCTTTAGCGCAACACGGTATCTTGGTAAAGGTGTTTAAGCACCACTAAGAGGATGACTAACCCTCTGGTTACCAATTAAATTGACCCATAATGCTCAATAAAGAGGCAGCGTGCCGTTTTGCTGGCTAGTGCTGCAATTAATGATCTCTCCTAATGGCGACCAGCTAAACAGGTATAAAGCAGCCGTTGTCGAGGATTGTGAGCTATTTTTCCTTTAAGCTGTGTGGCCACGCAGTCGCACAGAGCTCATGGGATCCCACTCAGCCGGCTTTTCAATGCAAAAACTGCATATGCGCAGTATCTTGAAGAGGACGGGTAGCCCCTTAAACGAGCCGAGCAATGCCAAAAAAAATTACAGGGAACATTGATTGCGAGCATTACTGAAAGCCATTCTCAGCTTTTACTGTCCACTTGCTGATTGAGATTGACTGACTACACTGTGTTTGAAAAGGACTTTTGATTCACATCAGGAGACTTTCTGGGACACTGAGCATTATTGGAGACCATACAGGAGTCACCAAAAGATATAGAAATATAGAAACATAGAAAGTAGTTGCAGGAGTAGGCCATTCGGCCCTTCGAGCCTGCACCACCATTCAATATGATCATGGCTGATCATTCAACCTCAGTACCCCTTTCCTGCCTTCTCTCCATACCCCTTGATCCCTTTAGCCGTAAGGACCACATCTAACTCCCTCTTGGATATATCTAACAAATTGGCCTGAACAACTTTCTGTGGTAGAGAATTTCACAGGTTCACCACTCTCTGGGTGAAGAAGTTTCTCCACATCTCGGTCCTATATGGCCTACCCCTTATCCTTAGACTGTGACCCCTGATTCTGGACCTCCCCAACATCGGGAACATTCTTCCTGCATCTAACCTGTCCAATCCCGTCAGAATTTTACATGTTTCTATGTGATCCTATCTCATTCTTCTAAATTCCAATACAAGCCTAATCGATCTTTCTTCATATGTCAGTCCTTCCATCCCGGGAATCAGTCTGGTGAACCTTCGCTGTACTCCCTCAATAGCAAGAATATTATTCCTCAGATTAGGAGACCAAAACTGTACACAATATTCAAGGTGTGGCTTCACCAAGGCCCTGTACAACTGTAGTGAGACCTCCCTGCTCCTATACTCAAATCCTCTTGCTATGAAGGCCAACATGCCATTTGCCTTCTTCACCGCCTGCTGTACCTATATGCCAACTTTCAATGACTGATGTACCATGACAATCAGGTCTCGTTGCACCTCCCCTTTTACTAATCTGTCACCATTCAGATAATAATCTGCCTTCCTGTTTTTAACCACCAAAGTGGATAACCTCACATTTATCTACATTATACCGCATGTGCCATGTATTTGCCCACTCACCTAACCTGTCCAAGTCACCCTGCAGCCTCTTAGCATCCTCCTTATAGCACACACTGCCACCCAACTTAGTGTCATCTGCAAACTTGGAGATATTACATTCAATTCCTTCATCTAAATCATTAATGTAAATTGTAAATAGCTGGGGTCCCAGCACTGAACCTTGCGGTACCCCACTAGTCACTGCCTGCCATTCTGAAAAGGACCCATTTATTCCTATTCTTTGCTTCCTGACTGCCAAACAGTTCTCTATCCACGTCAGTACATTACCCCCAATACCATGTGCTTTAATTTTGTACACTAATCTCTTGTGTGGGACCTTGTCAAAAGCCTTTTGAAAGTCTAAATACACCACATCCACTGGCTCCCCCTTGTCCACTCTACCAGTTACATCCTCAAAAAATTCGAGAAAGATTTGTCAAGCATGATTTCCCTTTCATTAATCCATGCTGACTTGGACCGATCCTGTCACTGCTTTCCAAATGTGCTGCTATTACATCTTTAATAATTGATTCCAACATTTTTCCCACCACCGATGTCAGGCTGACCGGTCTATAATTCCCTGTTTTTGCTCTCCTTTTTTAAAGTGTGGTTACATTAGCTACCCTCCAGTCCATAGGAACTGATCCAGAATCTATAGAAGTTTGGAAAATTACCACTAATGCATCCACTATTTCTAGGGCCACTTCCTTAAGTACTCTGGGATGCAGACTATCAGGCCCTGGGGATTTATCGGCCTTCAATCCCATCAATTTTCCTAACACAATTTGATGACTAATAAGGATTTCCTTTAGTTCCTCTTTCTCGCTAGACCCTCGGTCCCCTAGCATTTCTGGAATGTTATTTGTGTCTTCCTTAGCGAAGACAGAACTAAAGTATTTGTTCAACTGGTCTGCCATTACTTATTTTCCCATTAAAAATTCACCTGATTCTGACTGTAAGGGACCCACATTTGTCTTCACTAACCTTTTTCTCTTCACGTATCTATAGAAGCTTTTGCAGTCAGTTTTTATGTTCCCTGCAAGCTTACTCTCATATTCTATTTTCCTCCTCCTAATTAAACCCTTTGTCCTTCTCTGCTGAATTCTAAATTTCTCCCAGTCCTTAGCTTTGCTGCTTTTTTTGGCCAATTTATATGTCTCTTCTTTGAATTTAACACTATCCCTAATTTCCCTTGTAAGCCACGGTTGAGCCACCTTCCCCGTTTTATTTTTATGCCAGACAGGGATGTACAATTGTTGAAGTTCATCCATGTGATATTTAAATGTCTGCCATTGCGTATCCACCATCAAAAGTTTAAGTATCATTCGCCGGTCTATCCTAGCTAATTCACGTCTCATACTGTCGAAGTCACCTTTCTTTAAGTTCAGGACTCTAGTCTCTGAATTAACTGTGTCACTCTCCATCTTAATGAAGAATTCTACCATATTATGATCACTCTTCGCCAAGGGGCCTCACACAACAAGATTGCTAATTAATCCTCTCCCATTACACAACACCCAGTCTAGGATGGCCAGCTCTCTAGTTGGTTCCTCGACATATTGGTCTAGAAAACTATCCTTATACACTCCAGGAAATCCTTCTCCACCATTTCGCTACCAGTTGTTTAGCCCAATCAATATGTAGATTAAAGTCATCCATGATAACTGCTGTACCTTTATTGCATGCATCCCTAATTTCCTGTTTGATGCCATCCCCAACTTCACGATGACTGTTTGGTGATCTTTACCCAACTCCCACTAGTGTTTTCTGCCCTTTGGTGTTCTGCAGCTTTACCCATACAGATTCCACCTCATCCACGCTAATGTCCTTCCTTACTATTGCGTTAATATCTTCTTTAATCAGCAATTCTACTCCACCTCCTTTTCCTTTCTGTCTATCTTTCCTGAATATTGAATACCCTTGGATGTTGAGTTCCCAGCCTTGGTCACCCTGGAGCCATGTCTCCGTAATCCCAATTGTATCATATCCGTTAACAGCTATCTGCGCAGCTATTTCATCCACCTTATTACGAATGCTCCTCACATTGAGACACAGAGCCTTCAGGCTTGTTTTTTTTAACACTCTTTGTCCTTTTAGAATTATGTTGTAATGTGGCCTTTTTTGATTTTTGCCTTTGATTTTTCTGCCCTCCACTTCTACTTTTCTCCTTTATACCTTTTGCTTCTTCCCCCATTTTACTTCCATCTGTCTCCCGGCATAAATTCCCAGCCCCCTGCCCTATTATTTTAAATCCTCCCCAACAGCACAAGCAAACACTCCCCCTAGGACATCGGTTCCAGTCCTGCCCAGGTGCAGACCGTCCGGTTTGTACTGGTCCCACCTCCCCCAGAACCGGTTCCAATGTCCCAGGAATTTGAATCCCTCCCTCTTGCACTATTCCTCAAGCCACGTATTCATCTGAGCTATCCTGCTATTTCTACTCTGACTAGCATGTGGCACTGGTAGCAATCCTGAGATTACTACCTTTGAGGTCCTACTTTTTAATTTAACTCCTAGCTCCCTAAATTCAGCTTGTAGAACCTCATCCCGCTTTTTACCTATATCGTTGATACCTATATGCACCATGACAACTGGCTGTTCACCCCCCCACCACCCCCCCCGCCTACAGAATGCCCTGCAGCCCGCTCCAAGAATCCTTGACCCTTGCACCAGGGAGGTAACATATCATCCTGGAGTCTCGATTGTGGCTGGAGAAACGCCTATCTATTCCCCTTACAATAGAATCCCCTACGACTATAGCTCTCCCACTCTTTTTCCTGCCCTCCTGCGCAGCAGAGCCACCCATGGTGCCATGAATTTGGCTGCTGGTGCTCTCCCCTGATGAGCCATCTCCCCCGACAGTACCCAAGGTGGTGTATCTGTTTTGGAGGGAGATGACCACAGTGGACCCCTGCACTACCTTTCTTCCACTGCTCTTCCTGATGGTCACCCATTCCCTATCTGCCTGTGTAACCTTTACCTGCGGTGTGACATCCTCAAAATCGTGAATGCTCCAGAGTGAATCCAAGCTCAGCTCCAGTGCAACAATGCGATATGTCAGAAGATGCAGCTGGATACACTTCCTGTATACATCGTAGTCAGGGACACTGGAAGCGTCCCTGATTTCCCACATAGCATAGGAGGAGCATGACATGGGTCTGGGCTCTCCTGTCATGACTTAACCATTAAATTGCTTAATTTGGCAACATTGCCAAAGCTTTCTTACTGCTAAGAAAAAGAAAAAAGATAAAGAAAATGAAAACTCCCCACCACTCAACCAACCGATCACTTACCCTCTTGGCTGTGATGTCACACTTCGATTACTTTTTACTTCTTTCTTACTTTTGACACTGCTGCAGCTAACTGCTCCCCGACTGCCTCCAGCCCCGTACTGCTGGTGTGCCTTTATAGGCCACCGCTGCTCCTCCTCCGGCCGCTGCTCCCGAACTGCCGCTGACCCTGGACTGCCACTGGGCCTTTATAGGCCGCCGTTGCTCCTTCTCTGACCGCTGCTCCTGAACTGCCGCTGACCCCGGACTGCCACTGGGCTTTTATAGGCAACCGTTGCTCCTTCTCTGGCCGCTGCTCCCGAACTGCCGCCGACCCCGGACTACCACTGGGCTTTTATAGGCAACCGTTGCTCCTCTTCCGGCCGCTACTTCCGCTGCTTAGTTATGGGGTTATTGCTTGTGGTCACCTTGGCCTGGAGGAGGAATGGGGGGCGGAGACGAGACCAGCTAGAGCAGCACCAGCTGCTGCAGGGGTGAGGGAGAGGAGGGACAGCAGGGCAAGAAGGGGTCTCAGCAGAAGGCTTTATCCACCCAGGGTCTTCAAAGAGCACCACTCCTACATTCACATGACCCAAGACCAGTGCATGAGGACGCTGTGCTTTATCAAAGAGGTCATCACGGAGATTTGTGGTCTTGTGGAAGGAAGACTCAGGCCTCGTAGCACAGCCAGGATTGCATTTCCTGGTCACAGTAGCATTTAACTTTTATGTTACTGTCATCTTCCAGGCTGCCACAAGTGATAAGTTACAACTCACAATCCTCTGTACACTTCTGCATAAGGGAAGTTATTGAGCCTTTATACGATCTGAGTAATGAGTATGTCATTGGCTGTTGTCAGAGAAGACCAGAGGCAGAGAGCTCGAGAATTTGACAGGATTGCAGATTTCTCCAAGGAGCCATTGACTGCATGAATGTGGCCATGTGAGTCCCTCATTTAAACTCGGAGGCATTCAGGAACACAAAGGGATTCCATTCCCTCAATAAGCAGCCCATGTGCGACCACCGGCAGCGCATCATGCAAATGAATGCCTGTTCTCCACGGACCTGCCATGATGGTTTTATATTGAAACAGTCATCCGTCTTGCAGATCTTTGAGCCCCAACACAATGTGCATGGCTGACTACGAGGTGACCAATGATACCCTTTGATGCCATGGCTTACGATTCCCCTGAGAAACCCCTCGATACCAGCGGAGCACTCACACAATGAGAGCCACTCAGCCTCCAGAAATATCACTTAGCAGACCATTTGGGTCCTCAAGCAGAGGCTTAGATGACTTGACCTTGCAGTGGAGTTTGCTCCTGGGAGCCTGCAATGATAAACCTAGAAGAGTTAGGGTGCAGCGCAAGTGACCCCTACAGGAGGATGTGTCTGATGAGACCATATGGAGCTTGTAAGTGAGGATAGAAGGATCGGTCTGGGAGATTAGGAATAGTTGTCGATATGCAAAGGAAGAATTGCATTTATATAGCGCCTTTCATGACCACTGGACACCTCAAAGCACTTTACAACCATTTAAGTACTGTTGTAATGAGAAATATGGCAGCCAACTTGCACATAGCAAACTCCTACAAACAGCAATGTGATAATGACCAGATAATATGTTTTTGTTATGTTGATTGAGGAATATATATTGGCCAGAACACCGGGGATAACTCCCCTGCTCTTCTTCCAAATAATGCCATGGGATCTTTTATGTCCATCTTAGAGGGCAGATGGGGCCTTGGTTTAGCGTCTCATCCGAAAGACGGAAGGAAGCTGGAGTGGTCACATACCTCTAGCCGATATAACCCCTACTTTGCCTTTGGCCACGGTGTCTGCCATTCTCCTCCTGATTCTGAGGACTGCCTATGATGATAATGATGATGATGACTGCCAACTCTCCCTTCTCAAGACGAGTGATCCCATAAAGTCATGCTTCCCCTCCCCAGTCAGTTCCTCCTGGTGACTGTCTTGTCCTGGAAGAGTAAAAGTGGTGATTGTGAATGAGTACATTAGCAGGCTTGGTTGTGTGTATGTGATACCTCACATGGTTGAAGAGCTGTGAAGTGTGTCTGAGATGTGAACAGTGCGGTGAAGAATGCACTAGTGTGAGGTGTGTGAATGTCAGTGTATAGTTAGATGGTGGATGAAGTGTGTTGAGGTTGTGATGCTGGTGGTGGTGCAGTTATTAAGAAATGTTTTCGTGAGATGGGATCTCACCTTGACCACCAATGTTCCTTGTAATTTTTTAGGGCATGGTCCCTTTAAATTTACTGTGTGCCCAGCGTACTCCACACCTTCGGTGGAGGTGCGTGTGTGGAGGCTACATCTACCGCTTCAGAAAAATTGCTCTAATCGGTTCTTGAGTGCGAAACATGCAGGACTCCGTTTGTGCACCTCCAGGCACGTTTAAATCATGCTAATCACCAATAAGCCCCAAAATTGCAGGCTAAAACCAGACTTTCAAACAGGCACATCTTATTAGCCCTTAGCGCCTGTTTTCACCTTTTCCCTAAAATAACCCCAAAGCCTCTGATATTCCTTCAGCCCACTGTGCCCGCGCACAGGTCAAGCGAAATGCATCCGAAGCACACTACACCTGAAATGACCTGCATTCGCCTGGTTTCCAGATTCAGGCCATTAGCATTGATTCAATATTCCCCAGGCGCAGGCTTCTCCTCTGGCAGGGGCCTCCGCCCAGAATCAGGGTAGAGATCCAGCTGCTGTTTGTTACAGGTCTGAGAGATCTGGCCACCCATTGCAGTTTCTTCTTCCACTGCCCTGAGGATCTGCTGTGGACCAATAAGAACAAGAAAGGGTCACTTACTTGGCCTTGCTCCCTGGCCTTCCTCCAGTCTGAGAGGGGCCAGGCCTAAGAGCTACCAACATCTTTTGGGCACCCCACATTTGAGTGTCTGCCTGGAGAATGTGGTGGGAAATGAGGCAGAAGACCCTGCTAGGGCCACGGGTCTCTGCTCCTTTTTCCTCTCCATTACAGCTGGGAAATCTGCCTTCTCCAAGCCCATAGAAATATAGAAATATAGAAAATAGGAGCAGTGATAGGCCATTCAGCCCTTCGAGTCTGCACTGCCATTCAATATGATCATGGCTGATCCACTATCTCAACACCATATTCCCACTTTTTCCCCATACCCCTTGATGTCTTTTGTTTCTAGAAATCTATCTGTCTCCCTCTTAAATATATTCAGTGACTTGGCCTCCACAGCCTTCTGTGGTAGATAATTCCACAGGTTCACCACCCTCTGAGTGAAAACATTTCTCCTCATCTTGGTCCTAAATTTCCTGCCCCGTATTCTGAGACTGTGACCCCTTGTTCCCAGCCAGGGGGAACATCCTCCCCGCATCCAGTCTATCCAACCCATTCAGAATTTTATACGTTTCAATGAGATCCCCTCTCATTCTTGTAATCTCTAGTGAATACAGGCCTAGTCGACCCAATCTCTCCTCATTCGACAGTCCTGCCATCCCAGGAATCAGTCTGGTGAACCTTCACTGCACTCCCTCTAGAGCAAGTATATCCTTTCTTAGGTAAGAAGAACAAAACTGCACACAATACTCCAGGTGCGGTCTCAGCAAGGCCCTGTATAACTGTAGTAAGACATCCTTGCTACTGTACTCAAATCCTCTTGCAATGAAGGCCAACATACCATTTGCCTTCCTAATTGCTTGCTGTACCTGCATGTTTGCTTTCAATGACTGGTGTACAAGGATACCCAGGATCCTCTGCACATCGACACTTCCCAAGCTATCACCATTTAACTAATATTTTGTCTTTATGTTTTTTCTACCAAAGTGGATAATTTCACATTTATCCATGTTATACTGCATCTGCCATGTGTTTTCCCACCCACTCAACCTATCTAAATCGCCTTGCAGCGTCTCTGCATCCTCCTCACAACTCACAATCCCACCTAGTTTTGTGTCATCAGCAAACATGGAAATGTTTAATCGAAACACAGAAACATAGAAATTAGGTGCAGGAGCAGGCCATTCGGCCCTTCAAGCCTGCACCGCCATTCAATAAGATCATTGCTGATCATTCAACCTCAGTATCCCTTTCCTGCTTTGTCTCCATACCTCTTGATCTCTTTGGCCGTAAGAGCCATATCTAACTCCCTTTTGAATATATCTAACGAACTGGCCTCAACAACTTTCTGCAGTAGAGAATTCCGCAGGTTAACCACTCACTGAGTGAAGTAAGTTTCTCCTCATCTCGGTCCTAAATGGCTTACCCCTTATCGTAAGACTGTGACCCCTGGTTCTGGAACTCCCCAGCAACGGGAACATTCTTCCTGCCTCTAACCTGTCCAATCCCGTCAGAATTTTATATGTTTCTATGAGATCCCCTCTCATTCTTCTAAACTCCAGTGGATACAAGCCGAGTTGATCCAACCTCTCCTCATAAGTCAATCCTGCCATCCCCTGAATCAATCTGGTGAACCTTTGCTGTACTCCCTCAATAGCAAGAATTTCCTTCCTCAGATTAGGGGACCAAAACTGAACACAATATTCCAGGTGTGGCCTTACCAAGGCCCTGTACAACTGTAGTAAGACCTCCCTGCTCCGATACTCAAATCCTCTAGCTATGAAGGCAAACATGCCGTTTGCCTTCTTCACTGCCTGCTGTACCTGCATCCCAAACTTCAATGACTGATGTACCATGACACCCAGGTCTTGTTGCACCTCCCCTTTTCCTAATCTGTCACCATTCAGATAATATTCTGTCTTCCTGTTTTTGCCACCAAAGTGGATAACCTCACATTTATCCAGATTATACTGCATCTGCCATGCATTTTCCCACTCACCTAACCTGTCCAAGTCACCCTGCAGTTTCTTAGCATCCTTCTCACGGTTCACGCCACCACCCAGCTTAGTGTCATCTGCAAACTTGGAGATATTACATTCAATTAATTCATCAAAATCATGAATATATATTGTAAATAACTGGGGTCCCATCACTGAACCTTGCAGTACCGCACGAGTCACTGCCTGCCATTCTGAAAAGAACCCGTTTATTCCGACTCTTTGCTTCCTGTCTGCCAACCAGTTCTCTATCCACGTCAATACATTACCCCCAATACCATGTGCTTTCATTTTGCACACTAATCTCTTGTGTGGGACCTCGTCAAAAGCCTTTTGAAAGTCCAAATACACCACATCCACTGGTTCTCTATTGTCCACTCTACTAGTTACATCCTCAAAAAATTCCAGAAGATTTGTCAAGCATGATTTCCCTTTCATAAATCCATGCTGACTTGGACCGATCCTGTCACTGCTTTCCAAATGCGCTGCTGTTTCATCTTTAATAGTTGATTCCAACATTTTCCCCACCACCGATGTCAGGCTAACTGCTCTATAATTCCCCGTTTTCTCTCTCCCTCCTTTTTTAAAAAGTGATGTTACATTAGCTACCCTCCAGTCCATAGGAACTGATCCAGAGTCAATAGAATGTTGGAAAATGATCACCAATGCATCCACTATTTCTAGGACTACTTCCTTAAGTACTCTGGGATGCAGCCTATCAGGGCCTGGGGATTTATCGGCCTTCAATCCCATCAATTTCCAGAACACAAAATCCTGACTAATAAGGATTTGCTTCAGTTCTTCCTTTTCGCTACACCCTCGAACCCCAAGTATTTCTGGAAGGTTATTTGTGTCTTCCTTTGTGAAGACAGATCAAAAGTATTTGTTCAATTGGCATGCCATTTCTTTGTTCCCCATTATAAATTCTCCTGATTCTAACTGCAAGGGACCTACGTTGGTCTTCACTAATTTTTACTCTTCACATATCTATAGAAGCTTTTGAGGTCAGTTTTTATGTTCCCTGCAAGCTTCCACTCATCCTTTATTTCCCCCCTCCTAATTAGACCCTTAGTCCTCCTCTGTTGAATTCTAAATTTCTCCCAGTCCTCAGGTCTGCTGCTTTTTCTTGCCAATTTATATGCATCTTCCTTGGATTTAACACTATCCCTAATTTCCATTGTTAGCCATGGTTGAGCTACATTCCCCTTTTGATTTTTACTCCAGACAGGGATATACAATTGTTGAAGTTCATCCATGTAATATATAAATGTCTGCCATTGCCTATTGACTGTCAACCCTCATCCAAATCATTTATATATATTGTGAATAGCTGGGGCCCAAGCAATGAACCCTGTGGTACCCCACTAGTTACTGCCCACCATCCCGAAAAAGACTTATTTATTCCTACTCTCTGTTTCCTATCAGTTAACCAATTTTCAATCCATGCCAATACATTACCCCCAATCCTATGTGTTTTTATTTTGTACAATAACCTTGTTATATATGTAAACTTGTATTCACTTTGTACAGCCACCAAAGCGCTCATCCCCATGGAGTCCCAAAGGATCCCATAATCCCTTCGGAGCACAGGTATTTAAGGAGGCCTCACAGGTTGGAGAGGCACTCTGGAGACCTGCAATAAAAGACTAAGGTCACACTTTACTTTGAGCTCACAGTGTTCAGTCTGACTCTTTCTCCATACATAACAACTGGCGACGAGATACAGATAGCGAACCCAAAGATGCAGAGAAGAGTGGGCATCCTGGAGAAATTCTCGGAGGGAGATGATTGGGAAACTTTTCTGGAGTGACTCGACCGATACTTCGTAGCCAACGAGCTAGTTGGAGAAGAGAACGCTGCCAAATGGAGAGCGATCCTTCTCACCGTCTGTGGGGCACCAACGTATGGCCTCATGAAAAATCTGCTTACTCACGCGAAACCCACGGAAAAATCGTACGATGAGTTGTGCACACTGGTCCAAGAGCATTTGAACCCGAAGGAAATCATTCTGATGGCGAGGTACCAGTTCTACACCTACAAAAGGCCTGAAGGCCAGGAAGTGGCGAGTTATGTCGCCGAGCTAAGACGCCTTGCAGGACATTGCGAATTTGAAGGACATTTGGAGCACATGCTCAGAGACTTTTTCGTACTTGGCATTGGCCACAAAACCATACTTCGCAAACTTTTGACTGCAGAGACCCCAACCTTGAGTAAGGCCATAGCAATAACCCAGACGTTCATTGCCACCAGTGACAATACTAAGCAAATCTCTCAGCACACAATTGCTGCTACAAGTACTGTGAACAAAGTGATGTTGTTTTCAAATCGCAACATACAGGGCAGGTCACACATGCCTGCAGCTGCATGTGCACAGATGTCTCAGAGTCCACCATCAAGGGTGATGAATGCAAGGCCATTAACACATTGTTGGCGGTGCAGGGGTGATTATCGTTTCCAAACATGCCAATTCAAAGGGTACGTTTGCAAGGGCTGTGGAACAATGGGACACCTCCAACGTATGTGCAGGCAAGCTGCAAATCCTGTTAAACCTGCAAACCACCATGTTGCAGAGGAGGACAGATCCACAGAGGATCACGATGAACCAAAGCCTTAGACCGTGGAGGCAGAGGTAGATGGGGTGCACACATTCACCACAAATTGTCCCCCGATAATGCTGAATGTTGAACTAAATGGACTCCCGGTGTCAATGGAGCTGGACACGGGCACGAGCCAGTCCATCATGGGCAAAAAAGACTTTCGAGAAATTGTGGTGCAGCAAGGCCTCAAGGCCAGTCTTAGCTCCAATTTTCACGAAACTAAGAACTTACACAAAAGAACTGATTCCGGTAATCGGCAGTGCTACCATAAAGGTCTCCTACAATGAAGCGGTGCACAAGTTATCACTCTGGTGGTACCGGGTGATGGTCCCACGCTGCTCGGCAGGAGCTGGCTGGGAAAGATAAGCTGGAACTGGGATGACGTCTGAGCGCTATCGCTCGCTGACGACACTTCGTGTGCCCAGATCTTTAACAAGTTCCCTTTGCTGTTCGAATCAGGCATCGGGAAATTTCAAGGAGCAAAAGTGCAGATCCATCTAATTCCGGGGGCGCAATCCATCCATCATAAGGCGAGAGCAATACGTGATGAGAGAAAGGGAAGAGATTGAGCTAGACCGCCTGCAAAGAGAGGGCATTATCTCACCGATCAAGTTCAATGAGTGGGCCAATCCTATTGTCCCTGTTTTCAAGGGAGATGGCACCGTCAGAATCTGTGGTGATTACAAAGTAACTATCAATCGTTTCTCCCTGCAGGACCAATACCCACTACCAAAGGCCGACGACCTCTTTGCAACGCTGGCGTGAGGAAAGAAGTTCACGAAGCTGGATTTGACTTCAGCCTACATGACGCAGGAACTGGAGGAATCATCGAAGGGCCTCACCTGCATCAACACACACAAAGGTCTTTTCATTTATAACAGATGCCCATTTGAAATTTGATCAGCGGCGGCGATATTCCAGAGAAACATAGAAAGCTTACTGAAGTCGGTCCCGCGCACTGTGGTCTTCCAGGATGACATCTTGTTTACAGGTCGGGACACAGTCGAGCATCTGCAAAACCTGGAGGTGGTTCTTAGTCGACTCAACCGCGTGGGGCTCAGGTTAAAACGCTCAAAGTGCGTTTTCCTGGCGCCTGAAGTGAAGTTCCTGGGGAGGAGGATCATGGTGGAAGGCATCAGGCCCACCGCTTCGAAGACGGAGGCAGTCAAGAACGCACCGAGGCCACAGAACGTGACGGAGCTGCGGTCATTTCGAGGCCTCCTGAACTACTTTGGTAACTTCTTACCGGGTCTCAGCACACTGTTAGAATCACTGAATATTTTACTGCATAAAGGGGACAAATGGGCATGGGGCAAAATGCCTTTGTAAAAGCTAGAAAATTGTTATGCTCAAACAAATTTCTTGTGTTGTATGATCCATGTAAGCGTTTGGTACTTGCATGTGATGAGTCATCGTTTGGCGTCGGGTGTGTATTGCAACAAGTTAATGATTTGGGGAAATTGCAATCGGTTGCTTATGCATCCAGGAGTCTGTCTAAGGCTGAGAGAGCCTACAGCATGATTAAAAAAGAAGCGTGGCGTGTGTCTATGGGGTAAAGAAAATGCATCAATATCTGTTTGGGCTAAAATTCGAATTGGAAATTGACCATAAGCCACTCATATCCCTGTTTTCCGAGAGTAAAGGGATAAATACTAATGCATCGGCCCGTATGCAGAGATGGGCGCTCACGTTGTCTGCATACAACTACGCCACCGCCACAGATCAGGCACAGAAAACTACGCCGATGCTCTCAGCAGGCTGCCATTGGCCACCCTGGGGGTGGAAATGGCGCAGCCCGCAGATCTAGCCATGGTTATGGAAGCATTTGAATCACCCGTCACTGCCTAGCAGATCAAAACCTGGACGAGCCAGGACCCCTGATTGTCCCTAGTCAAAATCTGTGTGCTTCATAGGAGCTGATCAGTGTCCCAGTGGAAATGCAGGAAGAGATAAAGCCATTCCAGCGGCGCAAAGATGAAATGTCTATACAGGCAGACTGCCTTCTGTGGGGCAATCGAATAGTAGTACCCAAGAAGGGCAGAGACACCTTCATCAATGACCTCCACAGTACCCACCCAGGCATTGTAATGATGAAAGCGATAGCCAGATCCCATGTGTGGTGGCCCGGTATCGATGTGGACTTAGAGTCCTGCCTGCACAGATGTGATACATGCTCGCAGTTAATCAATGCACCCAGGGAGGCGTCGTTAAGTTTATGGTCTTGGCCCTCCAAACCATGGTCTAGGGTACATGTCGACTATGCAGGCCCGTTCTTGGGTAAAATGTTACTTGTGGATGTAAATGCGTACTCCAAGTGGATTGAATGTGAGATAATGTCGGCTAGCACATCCGCTGCCACCACTGAAAGCCTGTGGGCCATGTTTGCCACACACGGCCTACCCGGTACCCTGGTGAGCGACAACGGGCCATGTTTTTTCAGTGCTGAGTTCAAAGAACTCATGACCCACAACGGGATCAAACATGTCACATCTGCTCCGTTTAAACCAGCGTCCAATGGTCAGGCAGAGAGAGCAATGCAAACCATCAAGCAAGGCTTGAAGAGGGTAACTGAAGGCTCACTGCAGACTTGCCTATCCTGAGTCCTGCTTAACTACCGCATGAGACCCCACTCACCCACTGGGATCCCACCTGCTGAACTGCTCCTGAAAAGAGCACTAAAGACAAGGCTCTCGTTAGTTCACCCTGATCTACATGAACAGGTAGAGAGCAGGTGGCTTCAACCAAGTACATAACATGATAGCGCAAAGGTGTCACGTGAGATTGAAATCAGTGATACTGTATTTGTATTGAATTATGGACAAGTCCCAAGTGACTTCCCAGTAATGTCGTGACCAAAGAGGGGAGCAGGGTGTTTCGGGTCAAACTTTCAAATGGACTCATTCACTGGAAACATTTGGACCAAATCAAACTCAGATTCACGGACTATCCTGAGCAACCCACTTTGGACCCTACCTTCTTTGACCCCCTCTACATACACACCAGTGGCAACCAGCACCACGGTTGACCACGAAGCAGAACCCATCATCCACAGCAGCCCAGCAGGACCCACCACACCAGCAGCCCAGCAAGGCCAGTTGCACAGCAGCCCAGCAAGGGCCCAACAGTTGATTCACCAATACCAGCTTTCACACTGAGACGATCAACCAGGGCAAGAACGGCCCCAGATCGACTCACCTTGTAAATAGTTACACTGTCGACTTTGACGGGGAGATTTGTTATATATGTAAACTTGTATTTATTCTGTACAGCCACCAGAGGGCTCATCCCCTGGAGTCTCAAGGGATCCCATAATCCCTTGGGAACACAGGTATTTAAGGAGGCCTCACAGGTTGGAGAGGCATTCTAGAGACCTGCAATAAAAGGCTAAGGTCACACTTTAATTTGAGCTCACAGTGTTCAGTCTGACTCTTTCTCCATACATAACAAACCTCTTATATGGGTCTTTATCAAAGGCCTTCTGAAAATCCAAATACACTACATCCACTGGTTCTCCCTTATCTATTCTATCAGTTACATCCTTAAAAAACTCCAGCAGGTTTGTCAAACATGATTTTCCTTTCATAAATCCATGCTTACTTTGTTTAATCCCATTGATATTATCTAAGTGTGCCGTTATCACATCCTTTATAAAAGACTCGAGCATTTTCCCCACTCCTGGTATTAGGCTAACCAGTCTGTAGTTCCCCGTTTTCTCTCTCCCTCCTTTTTTAAATAGTGGGGTTACATTTGCCACCCTCCAATCTGCAGGAACTCTTCCATAATCTATAGAATTTTGGAAGATGACAACCAATGCATCTACTATTTCCATGGCTACCTCGTTTAGTACTCTGAGATGCAGATTATCAGGCCCTGGGGATTTATCGGCCTTCAGTCCCATTAGTTTTTCCAGCACTATTTTCTTACTGATAATCATTTCCTTTAATTCCTCTTGCTCACTAGACCCTTGGTTCCCTAGCATTTCTGGGACGTTATTTGTGTTCTCTTCAGTGAAGGCAGAACCAAAGTATTTATTTAATTGTTCTGCCATTTCCTTGTTCCCCGTTACAAATTCTCCCATTTCTGTCTGTAAAGGACCTACATTTGTCTTCACTAATATTTTTCTTTTTACATACTTGTAGAAGCTTTTGCAGTCGGTTTTTATGTTCCTTGCAAGTTTACTCTCATACTCTATTTTTCCATTCTTAATCAATCTCTTGGTCCTTTTTCTGCTGAATTCTAAACTGCTCCCAATCCTCAGGCTTGCTACTTTTTTCGGCAACTTTATATAACTCCTGTTTGGATCTAATACTAGCCTTAATTTCTTTGTTAGCTATGGTTGGGCCACTTTTCATTTTGTGTTTTTACGCCAGAAAGAAATGTATAACTGTTGCAATTCATGCATTCGTTCCTTAAATATTAGCCATTGCCTATCCACCGCCATGCCTTTTAATGAATCTTCCCAATCTATCAGAGCCAATTCTATCCTCATACCATTGTAGTTTCCTTTGTTTAGATTTAGGGCCCTAGTTTCGGATTGGAATACTTCACTTTCCATCTTAGTAAAGAATTCAATCATGTTGTGGTTGCTCTTCCCTAAAAGACCCCGCACAACAAGACTGTTAATTAACCTCTTCTCATTATACAATACCCAATCTAGAATAGCCTGTTCCCTAGTAGGCTCTCAACATATTGGTCTAAAAAAACATCTTGTACACACTCCAGGAATTCATCTGCCACAGTATTATTACTAAATTGGTTTGGCCAGTCTATATGTAGATTAAAGTTCCCTACGATTACTCTAATACCCTTGCTACATGCATCTCTAGTTTCCTGTTTGATGCCATCACCTACACTACCACTACTGTTTGGAGGCCTATAGACAACTCCCTTGAATTTTTTCTGCCTCTTGGTGCTCCTTAGCTCCACCCAGACTGATTCTATATCTTGATTTTCTGAGCCAATATCCTTTCTCGCTATTGCTCTGATTTCATCCTTTACTAACAACGCCACACCACCTCCTCTTCCTTTTTGCCTGTCCTTCCTAAATATCGAATATCCTTGGATATTCAGTTCCCAACCCTGGTCACCATGCAACCACCTCTCCGTAATTTCAACTATATCATATCCATTTACATCTATTTGCACTGTTAATTTGTCTACCTTATTACAGATGCTTCATGCATTCAGATACAATGCTTTTAAATTTGTCTTTTTAACATTAGACATCTTAACATTATTTTGTACTATAGCACTATTTGTCATATCACTATTTTTTCTTATCTGGACCCTATTTGTTAGTGCACACTTTTGTTTGTATGCTCTGTCCCTTCCTGACATAATCTGGTTATTCTCACCACAATCACTTTCCTGCATTGCATTCTTTTCTCTTTAGCATTCTAGATTTATCTCTACTGCGACTGAACCCCCCGTCCCCTCCTCCCCCTTATTCAGTTTAAAGCCCTGCCTACCTCCCTAGTTATTCGGTTCGCTAGAACTCTGGTCCAAGTCTAGTTCAGGTGTAGTCCGTCCCCACGAAACAGCACTCTCTTTCCCGAGTATTGATGCCAGTGCCCCATGAATCGAAACCCACTTCTCCCATACCAACCTCTGAGCCACGCATTCTTCTCCCTGATCCTATTGACCCTATGCCAATTTGCTCGTGGCTTAGGTAATAATGCAAAGATTATTACCTTTGTGGTTCTGCTTTTCAATTTAGTCCCTAGCTGTTGAAACTCTCTCAGCAGAACCTCTTTCTTAGTCCTACCTATGCCATTGGTAACTACGTGTCCCATGACAACTGGATCCTCCCTCTCCCACTCCAAGTTCTTCTCCAGCCATGAGGAGATGTCCTTTACCCTGGCACCGGGTAGGCAACACAACCTTTGGGACGCAGCTCTTGGCTGCAGAGAACCCCATCTATCCCCCTAACTAAACTGTCCCCTACTACAACCGCCTACATCTTTACTCTCCCCACTTGAATGGCTTTCTGCACCATGATGCCTTGGTCAGTCTGCTCGTCCCCCCTGCAGTCTGCACACTTGTCCACAAGGGTTGCAAGAACCTCAAATCTATTGGACAAGTGCAGGGAATGAGGCTCCTGTAATACTACCCCCTGGATCTGCTTCACTTGCAGTCACACTCTCCAGTCCCTGACTACGTGTCATTTCTAAAGTATTTAATTTAGAGGGTGTGGCTGCCTCCTAGAGCAAAAGGTCTAGGTAACTTTCTCCCTCTTTGATGTCTTGCAATGTCTGCAACTCAGACTCCAGCTCCTCAACACAGAGTCGAAGTTCGTCGAGCCACAGACACTTACCGCCCTGGATCAAAACGTTCAGAAGCTCCCACATATTGCAGCAGCAACACACCTCCTGTTTTCCCATTCCTTAATTTAATTAATTAGTTCAGGTTAATCAACTATGGCTTGCATTCTAGGGTCTTAAGAGAAGTAGCGTCAGGAATTATGGATGCATTGGTTGTAATTTAACAAAATTCCCTGGATTCTGGGGAGGTCCCAGCAGATTGGAAAACTGCAAATGTAACACCCCTATTTAAAAAAGGAAGCAGACAAAAAGCAGAAAACTATTGACCAGTTAGCCTAACATCTGTGGTTGAGAAGGTGTTGGAGCCCATTATCAAAGTAGCAGTAGCAGTACATTTGGAAAAGCAAAATTTGGTCAGGCAGAGTCAGCATGGATATATGAAGGAGAAGTCATGTTTGGCTAATTTACTAGAATTCTTTGAGGATGTAATGAACAGGGTGGATAAAGGGGAACCACTGGATGTGGTGTATTTGGACTTCCAGAAGGCATTTGACAGTGTGCCACATAAAAGATTACTGCACAAGATAAAAGTTCACGGGATTGGGGATAATATATTAGAAACATAGAAACATAGAGACATAGAAAATAGGTGCAGGAGTTGGCCATTCGGCCCTTCAAGCCTGCACCACCATTCAATATGATCATGGCTTATCATGTAACTTTAGTACCCCATTCTTGCTTTCTCTCCATACCCCTTGATCCCTTTAGCCGTAAGGGGCATATCCAACTCCCTCTTGAATCTAGCTAATGAACTGGCCTCAACAACTTTCTGCGGTAGAAAAATCCACAGGTTCACAATTCTCTGAGTGAATAGTTTCTCCTCACCTTGGTCCTAAATGCCTTACCCTTTATCCTTAGACTGTGACCCCTGGCTCTGTACTTCACCAACATCGGGAACATTCTTCCAGCATCTAACCTGTCCAATCCCGTCAGAATTTCATATGTTTCTATGAGATCCCCTCTCATTCTTCTAACTTCCATTGAATATAAGCCTAATCGATCCAGTCTTTCTTCATATGTCAGTCCTGCCATCCCGGGAATCAGTCTGGTGAACCATCGCTGCACACCCTCAATAGCAAGAATGCCTCAGATTAGGAGACCAAAACTGTACACAATATTCAAGGTTTGGCCTCACCAAGGCCCTGTACAACTGCAGTAAGACCTCCCTGCTCCTTTACTCAAATTCTCTCGCTATGAAGGCCAACATGCCATTTGCCTTCTTCACCGCCTGCTGTACCTGCATGCCAACTTTCAATGACTGATATACCATGGCACCCACGTCTCATTGCACCTCCCCTTTTCCTAATCTGTCACCATTCAGATAATATTCTGCCTTCCTGTTTTTGCCACCAAAGTGGATAACCTCACATTTATCTACATTATACTGCATCTGCCATGCATTTGCCCACTCACCTAACCTGTTCAAGTCAACCTGCAGTCTCTTAGCATCCTCCTCACAGCTCACACTGCCACCCAACTTAGTGTCATCTGCAAACTTGGAGATATTACATTCAATTCCTTCGTATGACTCATTAATGTATATTGCAAATAGCTAGGGTCCCAGCACTGAACCTTGCGGTACCCCTCGTCACTGCCTGCCATTCTGAAAAGGACCCATTTATTCCTACTCTTTGCATCCTGTCTGCCAACCAGTTCTCTATCCACGTCAATATATTACCCCCAATACCATGTGCTTTAATTTTGCACACTAATCTCTTGTGTGGGACCTTGTCAAAAGCCTTCTGAAAGTCCAAATACACCACATCCACTGGTTCTCTCTTGTCCACTCTACTAGTTACATCCTCAAAAAATTCTAAAAGATTTGTCAAGCATGATTTTCCTTTCATAAATCCATGCTGACTTGGACCGATCCTGTCACTGCTTTCCAAATGCGCTGCTATTACATCTTTAAAAACTGATTCCAACATTTTCCTCACTACCGATGTCAGGCTTACCGGTCTATAATTCTCTGCCTCCTTTTTTAAAAAGTGGGGTTACATTAGCTACCCTCCGATCCATAGGAACTGATCCAGAGTCAATGGAATGTTGGAAAATGACCACCAATGCATATATTATTTCTAGGGCCACTTCCTTAATTACTCTGGGATACAGACTATCACACCCTGGTGATTTATCGGCCTTCAATCCCATCAATTTCCCGAACACAATTTCCTGACACGTAAGGATTTCCTTCAGTTCCTCCTTCTCGCTGGACCCTCGGTCACCTAGTATTTCCGGAAGGTTATTTATGTCTTCCTTAGTGAAGACAGAACAAAAATATTTGTTCAATTGGTCTGCCATTTCATTGTTCCCCATTATAAATTCACCTGGTTCTGACTGCAAGTGACCTACATTTGTCTTCACTAATCTTTTTCTCTTAACATATTTATAGAAGCTTTTGCAGTTAGTTTTTATCTTCCCTGCAAGCTTATTCTCATACTCTATTTTCCCCCTCCTAATTAAACCCTTTGTCCTCCTCTGCTGAATTCTAAATGTCTCCCAGTCCTCAGGTTTGCTGCTTTTTCTGGTCAATTTATAAGCCTTCTTCCTTGCATTTAACATTATCCCTAATTTCCCTTGTTAGACACGTTTGAAGTCACATTCCCCGTTTTATTTTTACGTCAGAAAGTGACATACAATTGTTGAAGTTCATCCATGTGATCTTTAAATGTCTGCCATTGCCTATCCACCGTCAACCCTTTAATCATTTGCCAGTCTATCCTAGCCAATTCATGTCTTATACCATCAAAGTTACCTTTCTTTAAGTTCAGGACCCTACTCTCTGAATTAACTGTGTCACTCTCCATCTTAACAAAGAATTCTATCATATTATGGTCACTCTTCCTCAAGGGGCCTTGCTCAACAAGATTGCTAATTAATCCTCTCTCATTACACAACACCCAGTCTAGGATGGCCAGCTCTCTAGTTGGTTCCTTGACATATTGGTCTATACACTTATACACTCCAGGAAATGCTCCTCCACTGTATTGCTACCAGTTTGGTTAGCCTAATCTATATGTAGATTAAAGTCACTCATGATAACTGCTGTACCTTTATTCCTATTTGATGCCACCCCAACCTCACTACTACTGTTTGGTGGTCTGTACACATCTCCCACTAATGTTTTCTGCCCTTTGGTGTTCCACAGCTCTACCATTCAGATTCCACATCATCCAAGCTCATGTCCTTCCTTAGTATTGCATTAATCTCACTTTACCCAGCAACGCTACCCCATCACCTTTTCCTTTCTGTCTATTCTTTCTGAATATTGAATACCCCTGGTTGTTGAGTTCCCAGCCTTGGTCACCCTGGAGCCATGTCTTCGTAATCCCAATGACATCATATCCGTTAACAGCTATCTGCGCTGTTAATTCATCCACCTTATTACGAATGCTCCTCGTATTGAGACACACAACCTTCAGGCTTGTTTTTTTAACACTCTTTGTCTTTTTAGAATTATGTTGTAATGTGGCCTTTTTTGATTTTTGACTTTGATTTCTCTGCCCTCCACTTTTCCTTATCTCCTTTCTATCTTTTGCTTCTGCCCCCATTTTACTTCCATCTGTCTCCCTGCATAGATTCCCATCCCCCTGCCATATTAGCTTAAATCATCCCCAACAGCACTAACAAACATTCCCCCGAGGACATTGTTTCTGGTTCTGCCCAAGTGCAGACCATCCAGTTTGTACTGGTCCCACCTCCCCCAGAACCGGTTCCAATGTCCCAGGAATTTGAATCCCTCCCTCTTGCACCATTCCTCAAGCCACGCATTAATCTTCGCTATCCTGCTATTTCTACTCTGACTTGCACATGGCACTGGTAGCAATCCTGTGATTACTACCTTTGATGTCCTACTTTTTAATTTAACTCCTAGCTTCCTAAATTCAGCTTGTCGGACCTCATCGCATTTTTCACCGATATTGTTGGTACCTATATGCACCATGGCAACTGACTATTCACCCTCCACCTCCAGAATGCCCTGCAGCTGTTCCGAGACATACTTGACCCTTGCACCAGGGAGGCAACATACCATCCTGGAGTCTCAATTGCGGCCACAGAAACACCTATCTATTCCCCTGACAATAGAATCCCCGACCACTATAGCTCTCCCACTCTTTATTCTGCCCTCCTGTGAAGCAGAGCCACCCATGGTGCCATGAACTTGGCTGCTGCTGCCTTCCCCTGATGAGCCATCTCCCCCAACAGTACCCAAAATGGTATATCTGTTTTGTAGGGAGATGATTGCAGGGGATCTCTGCGTTACCTTCCTTCCACTGCTCTTCTTGCTGGTCACCCATTCCCTATCTGCCTGTGTAACCTTTACCTGTGCTGTGACCAACTCACTAAACGTGCTATCCACGACATCCTCAGCATCGCAGATGCTCCAGAGTGAATCCATGCGCAGCTCCAGTGCCACAATGCAATCTGTCAGGTGCTGCAACTGGACACACTTCCTGCACACATAGTAGTCAGCGACATTGGAAGCGTCCCTGATTTCCCGCATAGCATAGGAGAAGCATGAAATGGGTCTGGGCTCTCCTGCCATGACTTAACCCTTAAATTAACTTAATTTTGCAACAATGCCAAAGGTTACCTATTGATAAGAAAAGAAAAAATAAAGAAAAAGATAAAATAATCAGCAATCTACCAGCCAATCACTTACCCACTTGGCTGTGACGTCACACTTCGATCTCGTTTTACTTCTTTGCCTACTTTCTGCCTTTCCTGCAACTGGCCTGCTCCCGACTGCCGCTGCTCCAAGCTGCCGCTGCCCTTTGTAGTCCCACGCCTACTCCTCTCGCGCGATGATTAGCATGGATAGAGAATTGGCTAATGAACAGAAAACAGAGAGTCAGAATAAATGGTTCATGCTCAGGTTGGCAATGAGTAACCAGTGGGGTGCTGCAGGTATCAGAGCTGGGACCCCAACTATTTACAATCTACCCATCATCATAGGCGGTCCCTCGAAATGAGGATGAGTTACTTCCTCGTCAAAAAAAAAGGATGAGTTCACAGGTGTTTTGAAGGGAGAACCCGAACTACATGCTCAAGGGTGGAAGATGCCTGTGCGTGGATTTTTTTTTTAATGTGTGGTGGCCGTTGCACACCAGCCACCACATGGACTTGACAGAGCTAGGTCTTGGTCCAATGGCAAGGATTAACCAAGACAACTGGAGACCTTCTCTACTGCACGGACCCAGTGCGCACAAATATCAAAATGTGGGCTGGCCCGTACTGGCCCTGGGCCCCTGGTCCCGAACTCACGCCTCTCCTGGGTCCCGATCACACCCCTCTACAATCTCTCATCGCTCCTTCGCCCCAACCTCGCCGCCCCTGCTGTATCTGCCCACGCTCCAATCACCGACCTGGACCTTGCTGACGTCACTCTTCGCTGCCATTGCCCACCTGCACAATTACAATCTATATTAATGACTTGGAAGAAGGGACTGAGTGTAACGTAGCCAAGTTTGCTGACGATACAAAGACGGGAGGAAAAGCAATGTGTGAGGAGGACACAAAACATCTGCAAAAGGACATAGACAGGCTAAGTGTGTGGGAAAAAATTTGGCAGATGGAGTATAACTTTGGAAAGTGTGAGGTCATGCACTTTGGCAGAAAAAAAATCAAAATTATTATTTGAATGGAAAAAGATTGCAAAGTGCTGCAATACAGCGGGACCTGGGGGTACTTGTGCATGAAACACAAAAGGTTAGTATGCTGGTACAGAAGTGATCAGGAAGGCCAATAGAATCTTGGCCTTTATTGCAAAGGGGATTGAGTATAAAAGCAGGGAAGTCTTGCTACAGTTGTACAGGGTATTGGTGAGGCCACACCTGGAATACTGTGTACAGTTTTGGTTTCCATATTTACGAAAGGTTATACTTGCTTTGGAGGCAGTTCAGAGAAGGTTCACGAGGTTGATTCCGGAGATGAGTGGGTTGACTTATGTGGAAAGGTTGAGTAGGTTGGGCCTCTACTCATAGGAATTCAGAAGAATGAGAGGTAATTTTATTGAAACGTATAAGATTATGAGGGGGCTTGACAAGGTAGATGCAGAGAGGATGTTTCCACTAATAGGAGAGACTAGAACTAGAGGGCTTAAACCTTAGAATAAAGGGCCGCCCATTTAAAACTGAGATGAGGAGGAATTTCTTCTCTCAGAGGGTTGTGGATCTGTGGAATTCGCTGCCTCAGAGAGCTGTGGAAGCTGGGACATTGAATACATTTAAGATAGAAATAGACAGTTTCTTAAACAATAAGGAAATAAGAGGTTATGGAGAGCGGGCAGGGAAGTGGACCTGTGTCCATGATCGGATCAGCCATGATCGTATTAAATGGCGGAGCAGGCTCGAGGGGCCGCATGGCCTAAAGGTTAGTTTTAGGATTTAGTTATATGCTACATGTTATTTTAAAAGAAAAAAGAAAAACTTAGCCCACGATCACTACCAATCACTTACCTGCCTTACCTGTGATGTCACACAACAGAGTTCTCCTCACCCGGAGCTGTGCGATCTCCTGGGAGAGGCAAAAAACCAGATGAAAAACCCAGGCCAATTGGGGAAAAAAATTTGGGAAAATTCCTCTCCGACCCAACCAGGTGATCGAAACTAGTCCAGGAATCACCCTGGCCGTATGCTGTGGTCTGTTGTGGCTTTTATCCACACTCTCGGGCCTCAGTCTGCTCCCGCTCAGGTACACCGCCGCTCTGCGGAAAAAGTTAGAAAAAACAAGGCAAAGCAACACCTCCCGTCCCCACTTCACTGAACTCTCCCACTTACCAAACTCTTGTTTTCTCACTCTGAGCTGATGCACAGGAAAGGAAAATCTGCTGCTGGAGATTTGCTTCATTTAGGGCAGCATAAACCTCTGTGGCAGGGAGATGGATGGCAGCACAGATCACAGAATCAGCTCCATATTGCTACAGCCCCATCTTTGACCTGTGCTCCCGTTATAGTGAAGCTCTATTATAGGAGTGGAGTGCTGTAAAATTACCACTTATAACTACAGCTATCACTGCTAGAAAAACTACTGTTAAGAAGAGATGAGATGCAAAGATTATTAATAAGAATTTAAACATGTTACAACAAACTTGAATAGAATGACCATTAATCCATACTATTGCAGATTGACGGCAGGATGCAAACTACAATTACAAATCTCTGACAACGGCCATGAGCCTGTACAATCAGTTATTCATTCTGTAAAACTCTTACAAAGGTTGATGTCAGCGAATGGATGTTGTACAAACGATTAAAAGGATTCAGTGATGAAATTGAAAATTCTCCAGTGAAACTAGTTCTGGGGCAGAAACAATAATGGGCCCCTTAGCGCCGGCTGATAAGCCGATTTCGGTGAAAAACGCTTCCTTGCACTTCTGGCGGGTCCCACGCTAGCCGCCATTTAGGGCAGGTCGGCAGTGCTTCCATTGCCTGAAATGGTAATGAGGCAGATCATTACAACAATGAGTGTGCAATGCTGATTCGTCACACGACCGGCCATCAGTTCCGCTGCCGTGACCGCTCGGGAGCAGCCCTCCAATACACACCGGAATGGGTGTCCCATTTCATGATGGTCTGCTGCATGCTCCACAAGTTGGCCATCATGAGGGCACAGCCCTAGCCACCACAGGTTCGGGGACCACCTCAGGAGGAGGAGGAGGACGGTGGGAGGAGGCAGGCTACAGATCCCTGTTCCAGATGGGCTATCCGTGAGCACCTCATCAAACTCCGGTTACAATGAATAAAACCCCAGTTCTGCTTTGCTCACCATTTCCCCACATTATGATCCCTCTGTCAAGGAACATCACAGCGTTCTCCTGGGTGCAAAGGTGAAATGAAAGCCATCACAAAACAAGCATTCCAAACATAATTTATAAAATTATCAATTCTAGTACTACACAACATCAACTAATCACCTTTGTGCATTCCCTTAGTGTCCGTCTGTCTTTCATATTGCTTTTCCTATTCTACTGCTCCTATAAAGTGCTCCTATGAGGGGAGCATGGCTGGTGAAAGGCTGCTGACTTTGTAGGGGAGACTGCAGATGGCCTTGCAGGACGACCTCGACTAGTTCTGGGCCTAGAAGGCCCAACTGTAGACTGCACCACTTCGGCAAGGGCGGCAGCAGTCTGGGCTGGCTGGCTGACAGGCAGCAGCAAGAGTACTGGCAGACTGGCAGTGGTGGGATCGGATTGCTGAAATCCTGAGAGAGGACAGCAGATTCTTGCTCCACGGAGCCACTGCCACTCCCCCGGGGCTGCACTTTAGCATTCCTAGCCATCTGTTGGGGGACAGATTGCTGGACTGCTGCGACACACTACAAGCCTCTATCGACCTTCGTAAATCCAGCCATAAAGGAGAGTAGTTTGAGCTTCCACTGGAGCATTGAAACGTTGGGTTGCTTCCATCTGTGCTGCAAGGAAGATGTAACATCGCCCATCACACCTAGCATCATGGTTTGATCCACACATTGTAAAATGGAGTTGCTCATTATTTCCATCCTGCTAATCATGGGCTCCAAACTGTACTAAACCCCATGTAATATTGGAGCCGGACTCATCTACTGATAAGAGGCTCTCTGGCAGGCTTGCCATTGCACCAAGCATTTATTTTTGTATGGCCGCCAGTGGGCCATCACCCTTCATCTGAAGACCGCCCCATCAAGGTCATCATCTGAATCCTGCAGAGCAGAACTCACGCTCCGGGGAGCTGGTACCGACCAACCTTTCCCCCTGGCCTTGCTGTAGCCCTTCTCATGCCCAGTGACTCACCTCATCCACCTCTATACCACCTTCCAAAGTCCACGCAGTGCCATTTTCTGAGCTGGTGCCTGAGAGTGTCAGATTGAGTAACGGTGCCTCTTCTTGTCCTTCATTCTCGTGCTCTATAACTTCAGGGACAGGCTAGGCTGGTTGGACTTCTTGGGTATCTGAAAGGAGAAAGGCACAAGGGTCAGGTTGTGGTGAGGGGAAAGAATGATGTGCATGTTTACTCCATCAGCAACCTGTAAGTGAGAAGAGATTGTAGGATAAGGGGGAAGTGGGATGTGAGAGGGATTAGGTATGAGCATACCATCATCATCAGCAATGCTTTCAACATCGCTGCTCACCCAAGTCCTCAGTGACAGCCCCACCTATTATCTCCAGCACTGTGTCCTCCAGCTCCGTGAGGTTGTGAAGTTGGGCTTCTCCTCTGCCCATCTGTTGCTTCTCACGGTGGTTATGAGACACTTTTGCTTGCAAGACAAAGGGAAGTGTTTCAGTGAGTGTGATGAAATGTGTTTGGGTGATGTGCCTGCCATGGTTAAATAGTGGGCAGTGTGTGCAAGGTGTGAGATGTGGATGTGAGGCTTGCAACATGTGTGAAGGTGAGGTGAATTTATGATTATGAGGTATGTTTGGTGATGCTAGAGATGGTTGGTAGGTGAATGATGGGGGTGTGGTGCATTGAGCAGTGCATAAAAACATAAGAACCTAAGAATTAGGAGCAGGAGTAGACCATACGGCCCCTCGAGCCTGCTCCGCCATTCAATAAGATCATGGCTGATCTTCAACCTTAACTCCACTTTCCCACCCGATCCCCACATCCCACGATTTCCCTAGAGTCCAAAAATCTATCTATCTCAGTGTTGAATACACTCAATGACTCAGCATCCACAGCCCTTTGGGGGTAGAGAATGCCAAAGATTCACAACCCTCGGAGTGAAGAAATTCCTACTCATCTCAGTCATAAATGGCCAAACCCTTATCCTGAGACTCTGCCCCCTAGATCTAGACTCTCCAGCCAGGGGAAACAAACTCTTAGGGCTGGACTTTCCAATTGAGATTGCTGGGCTATTGCCCGTTTATTGCCCATTTTACCTTAAAAGTGGAAAGTTGGGCCAGCACATCACCCAAAGATCGCTGGCCCAACTTTCGGCACACAAGATTTTCACATCATCAAGATGATTGCCCACACATCGCTCACTGCAACTTTCGGCATATCACCCACACATAGCCGGGCTGATTGCTCGCCAAGAAGATTGCTGGAGAAAAGCTGCTCTTGCCTGGCACTCTTCACAGAACGCGGCACCACGGACGCCATTTTGAATGTCAGAGGAAGTGAGAGATTGCTTAAAGAAGGGGCTTATATTTTGAGAGTTATTTAAGGCCCTTTTTGCTGATTGATCTACTCACATTTATATTTAGATTTATTTTAGTACAAAGGGCATTTTTTAGCAATAGTGATAGTAATGGGGTCTGTAACTTCTCGACCATTATTTGTAAATGCTCACATGCTGGAGTCTGAAGTTGGGTTTAGTGAAGGGCCCAATCAAAGAGGTGATAGACTAATGTGGAGGAGGAGACCATACACCCGATGTACTTACAGGAAAAATCAATCATACCTGAATTTGTCTAATAACATGTGCCTTAGGAGGCTGCACTTCCGAAAGGAGGTCATCGCTGAGATATGCCAGCTCATCAAAGGAGATCTGCAGCCTACCAGCACCATGAGGACCGCACTGCCCGTTCAGGTAAAGATTATTGCGGCACTATCCTTCTACGCATCGTGCTCCTTTCACGCTTCAGCTGGCGATATCTGTGGTATCTCTCAGCACGCCACACACTGCTGCATTCGGCAGGTGACTCAAGCCCTTTACACTCACAGAATGAACTTTATAAGCTTCACTATGACCAGGGAGGCACAGACCAGGAGGGCTTTCGGTTTCTCGAGAATAGCAAACTTCCCCAAGGCGCAGGGAGCAATAGACTGCACGCACATCGCCCTGAAAGCACATTTACAGGATGCAGAGGTTTTTCATTACTGAAAGGGATTCCACTCCCTGAATGTGCAGCTCATTGTCGACCACAACCAAATAATCATGGCAGTAAATACTAAATTTCCAGGCAGCATCCATGATGCGCATATCTTGCATGAGAGCACTGTCTCTGACCTGTTTAACAGTCAGCCACAAGGTCATGGTTGGGTGCTGGGGGACAAAGGATATGGCCTTGCCAGCTGGTTCATGACCCCCCTGCGTAATCCCCAGATGGAAGCCGAGAAGCGTTACAACGAAAACCATATAGCTACATGCAATATCGTTGAAACTATTGGAGTGCTGAAACAGCGCTTCAGATGCCTGGACCACTCTGGAGGCAGCCTAAAATACCACCCTGACCAGGTCACTGAGTTTATTGTGGTGTGGTGTGCTGCATGTTGCATAACCTAGCTATAAGGAGAGGACAACAATTGCTAGATGGGGCTGCCGGTCCACCTCAGGAAGGAATGGAGGCGGAAGAGGCAGAGGAGGAGGAGGAGAAGGAGGCTGATGAGGACCTCAGGAAGGATAATCAGCCTAGCGATGAACCCATGCCCCCATACCCGCCCCCCCCCCCCCCCCCCGCAAGACTGGAAAAACACAGTGGGAGTTTCGCGGTTGCAAAACTGTTGCGTCAGCAGCTTATAAATGAACACTTTGCATGAACTTACATTGGGGACAGTCACAGTTACAGTTACAGAAAAACAGCTGCAATTATGTTACGTTTCATCCTTGCCTGGTCTGGCCTGGCCATTGTTTTCCAACAATTGTAAACATTGTTTTACCTTACCTTACGTTATTAGAAGACACTGCACAACAATTGTAAAATTCAATAAAACATTTTTTTAATTTAACAGTGCTGTAAAAATTATTTCAGAAATGTAACCTCCCCCCGCCCCAACCAACAACAATAAAAAAAAAGAGTAACAGTAACATTCTTGCTCTGCGCTGGTATACGTAGGATGAGCAGCACTACTACAATAAATGAGACCAAGAGACGTTACATAATAATGCACCATACATATAGTAGTACATCTATGTGGAATTCAGTGATCCAGAGAGCTGTGGAGGCTGGATCAGTCAGAGATAGACAGATAAGGGAGTGATGGTTTAAGGGGAGTGGACAGAAAAGGGGACAGATGGCCTGCTCCTATTTCTTATGTTCTTATGTAAGTAGCACAGAGGCTGTATGCATAACATGACATAATTCGTATACTATAATGAATTGCCGTTACATTATTTTAACACTGCTTGACACATTACTCGTGTGATGCATGGAAGGGTTCTGCAACACCACGGGTGGTAGCCGAGCGACTCTGGCTCCCGACAAGTGCCGCCACATGTTCTGAGGTCAGTAAGCAGTTGGATGTTAGCAGGGCCCCCTCCGATGCGCCTCTGCTCCGACCGGTTGTTAGATATCTTCCTCTGCAAATGTGAAAAGAGCATGGCATAAGCTAATTGACTGGGTACTATCATGGAAAAAGAACAGTTTCCAACGTTATATGCTAATAGGGTTTGTATCCACAATTGATGCATGATTATAACATCGTGTTTAGGATCTAATGCTTGACTACAATCTCCATTGAAGGGCCCTCAAGGGTGGTGGGAATAAGGATAGCTGGTGAACTCGGCAATGACAGGAGCTAATGTCCCAAAGTGTCCAAGGGCAGACAGTAAGCAAGGGCAGCTCTCCCCCAGTCCAGGCTGGATCACTGTGTAAGTGACAGTAGACAGAGAGATTGACACAGTGAGACTTAAAAAAGAGCGCAGGTTCTGAGCTCTGTCCAGATCTTCGCAGGAAATTTATGCAAGAATAACCAGCGTAATTTTAATCCGGGAAATGTTATAATTACAATTTACATCATTACAATTTAAAATCTATACTTACTCTTGCCGAAGCAACCAGAATATTCCAGCGCTTCCGGCACTAATTGGACCCCCTCACCTCCTGGGACGCCGACGACACCATGTCGGCGATCTCGCCCCAGATTTTACGGTACGCCTGGGATGGGGGTTTCCGGGAGTGCACTTCCTGGACGAGTGCCTCATTCGCCTCTTCTGAGAAGCCTCCTCCCCCTCTCCACATCATGGACACTGTCAGAAGAAGACATTTTTGTTTTAGCTCTTCTAATTTTCTATAAAGCTCTTTCTCTCTCTCTATTTCTCTCTCCTCTCTGTCTCTCCTCTCCTTTCTCTCTCTCTCTCATACTCTCTCCCCTCCCTTTGCCTTCTGCACATGCGTGGATGACCCGACCTCCCGAATCGCAGGAAAACTTGCCTGCAAAAAAAACCGCATGCTCAGAAGGCCGTTGCTCGGGAAACCTTGCCTTCCACATCGCTGAGGCCCATTTCACATCGCTAAGGCCCATTTCACATCGCTGGGCTATCGCCCCCACCCCCCATAAAAAATGAAAGTGCCGATCCCAAAAATGGGCGATGTTCCAGCAAACATTACTCAGGCTGGAGCATCGCCCATTTTTTGGGCCCTCGTGATCTAAGTGGAAAGTCCAGCCCTTAGCATCTACCCTGTCAATCCTCGTCAGAATCTTATATGTTTCAATGAGATCACTTCCCATTTTTCTAAACTCACTCCGGAGAGTATAGCCCCAAGCTACTTAGTCTTTCCTCATAGGACAACTCTCTCATCCCAGGAATTAGTCTAGTGAACCTTTGTTGCATTGCCTCTAAAGCAAGTATGCCCAAAGGCAAGTATGATACTAATGATGCAGTTGGTGGGATATGGCATTTGAAGATGCATTAACTTACCTTGACCACTCGTATGAGGTCATTAAACTTCTTCTAGCACTGGATTCAGGAACTGGGGACAACACTCATGGTACTGACTGCTTGAGCTATTTCCTCCTAGGCCTCCTGGCCCCCTGCAGGTAGAGGTCTTCATGTCATTTGTGAAACCCCCAGGACCAAGGCCTCCAGTTTTGCATCAAAAAATCTCCTTGTCCTCTCTCTTCTCTGTTGGGCCACTTGCTCTACAATGATAATGAGATGCTTCTGCAACAAAGCCCCCCCGCCCCCCATTTAAGTAGTGCAAAGAGTCTATGCCGAATTTTATTGGCTAGTATCCTGCATCAAATATTTGCCCCCCTGTTCAGGCCTAAGCCAACCAGCAGCTCACTTAGCGCTGAGATCAGCACTCCAATCATGATAATGAGCAGGCAGAACGAATTTTGGGTGCTGCCTGCACCGCTTTGAATGTGGGCAGATCACACTTCGCACTCTCTGCACCCGTTTTTTGGCTTTATCCAATTTCACCCCCTAAGTTTTGATAAATCAAAATCTAAGTTATTGGGATTCAAGAAGGTGTTGAAAATAATGCTCCACAATCCTTTATATCAATCTTTATTTCCCATTATTTGTATACTTAATTTGTCACTGGAACTGGAAAACAAATCATCATTTCAATAAATGCCAGGCATTTATAAAGAATGGAGATTGAGTTGCTGCAATTTCCCATCCAAAAATCAAGTTTCAAAGTTACATAGGATTATGAGAAAAGCAAAAGTGACATACTGGAATACTAAAATAGAATTTTACCCTGGATATCTCAGTGGAAATGATTAAAAAGATGATTAATTTGATCATCTGAAAAATAAATTTACAGTGAAGTTGACTTACATTTCATCTATTGTATCGGCATACTTCAAAATTGTCACCGAGAAATTCAGATGCATTCACTTATGGGCGCGCGGGGTGGCACAGAGATCAAACGTGGATGGTCCTCCCTGAGGCACTCCATATTATGCCTTGGGTATCATTTCCATCGAACTGGCAAGCTATGGAGAGCAACAGGCAGCTCACCAGTGAAATGCTATGAAGATTGCTTTACACTGGCCCTCGGGTAAGTGAGGAAGGGGAGCGACCCAGAAGTGATGCAATTGGGAACTGGGCCAATGTGTCGAGTGATAGCAGTGGTTGGGGGGCAGGGATGGGGATGGGTAATGTAGCGATGGCCTGTGGGCAAGTTAGAGGTGGACATGTGGAGGCAGTGACAATCAGGTGGGCGAAGGGTGTAACAATGAGGTGAAGGAGCCGTTGGGGGTATAATTGTTCACCAGCAGTCCTTGGTCTTTGAATGTGGGTCAAGGCGAGCACTCTTGCTCGTCCCAGCTCCACACTTAGGCAAGTATATTTTAGTTGGTTGCAGCCTGGTTTTCTTGCATGCAGCCGGCAATCAGGGCAAGCCAAACCTGCAGTAGGGGGTCTCAAAAACGCGATAGGCCCCTTATTTGCAAATTCCTGACTCAGACATGGGTACTGCATGATGATTTTTGCCATTTACCAATATAGCTGGCAGTACACTTTTCATCTGTAATGAGCATGCACTTCCTGCCTGCCATAATTGGAGGCTGTGGAGACCGTTTAGTGCCCGACAAATGGCGCCGCATTTCTAGGCCTACATGAGGGAACTATTCATATGTTGTAATACTACTGTTCCAGAATAGCCTAGATAGTTTATGGGGTGACACAATCACTCAACCAAGGAAATCTTGATTGGATAATAGCCCAAAAGGATTAGTAATTACCTAGAGCTACGATGCTTTAACTATTGGAAACAGGCCAGCCAATTCCAAAATCTACCAGTTTTTTGCGTTATGATAAATATGCTAAAAATATATTGTGATCGGGACTATGTGCTATGTGGAGGATTTTGCAGATAGTTTTCAATCAAGTATCTAAATGTGGTTAAAATTAACTCTACTTCTGACTTACTAATAAATTATATGAATGTTGGTTGTAAGACCATTTTCTATTATATTGAAGATGATGAATGGGATTACTATAAACGCTTAGATAGCTGGCAGCACCAGGTGACTCTGTACCCTGGCCCAACCACTTGTTAAAAGATTTCAGGGTATGTATTATGATGCTGAAAAATCTCTGAATATTATAATTCGAATCATCATCATCATAGGCAGTCCCTCGAAACAAGGATGACTTGCTTCCACGCCGAAAAGGGATGAGTTCACAGGTGTTTCAATGAAGGACGTAATATTCCGGATCCCGAACTATATCTTGAAGGGTGGAAGATGCCTGTGCATGGATTTTTTTAAACATGTGGTGGCCGTTGCACACCAGCCACCACAGTATTCAAATACTGAGATGCAAAGACTGGTTTTAGTATTACTTTATTGCTCATCGCTTTGCTCCATTATATATGTCCTAACTTTACACCTAAAATCATAATTTATCCTATTTTAATTCATTTTCATAAAATCACAGAAATTTACAGGTTTGGAAGGAAGTCATTTCAGCCGATCGTGTCCGCACCAGCCAACAAAGAGCTATCCAGCCTAATCCCACTTTCCAGCTCTTGGTCTGTTGCCTTGTAGGTTACGGCACTTCAAGTGCACATCCAAGTAGTTGTTAAATGAGGTGAATGTTTCTGCCTCTACCACCCTTTCAGGCAGGGAGTTCCAGACCCCCACCACCGTCTGAGTAAATAAATTTCCCCTCAAATCCCCTCTAAACCTCCTACCAATTACTTTAAATCTGTGCCCCCTGGTTCTTGGCACCTCTGCTGAGGGAAATACGTCCATCCTATCCAATCTTTCTAGACCCCTCATAATTTTATGGACATGCTTATTTGTATTGCAAAAATGGCCAACAGACTCCACCCCTTATTTCTGATTGGTCCCCTTGGAGGATTAGGCACATCCTGAAGTTTCACAGGAATGTAGTACTGGATTCGCCCATCCCAAGTTCTCACTGACTTTGCAAATTGTAACTCGATCCACTTTGACTTCCTAAAACGACAGAGGACAGAACTCCCCAGAAGACAGCAAGGACCAGCCAAAGTGCCTTACCTCAGTCCAAGTGCATGCCTCCCTCAGCCAAAGTGCCTGCCCCCAGTCCAAGTGTATGCCTTCCCCAGCCAAAGTGCCTTCCCCCAGTCCAAGTGCATGCCTTCCCCAGCCAAAGTGCCTTCCCCCAGTCCAAGTGCATGCCTTCCCCAGCCAAAGTGCCTTACCCCAGTCCAAGTGCATGCCTCCCTCAGCCAAAGTGCCTTCCCCCAGTCCAAGTGCATGCCTCCCTCAGCCAAAGTGCCTTCCCCCAGTCCAAGTGCATGCCTTCCCCAGCCAAAGTGCCTTACCCCAGTCCAAGTGTATGCCTCCTCCAGTCAAATTGCCTTACCCCAGTCCAAGTGCATGCCTTCCCCAGCCAAAGTGCCTTACCCCAGTCCAAGTGTATGCCTCCCTCAGCCAAAGTGCCTCCCTCAGCCAAAGTGCCTTACCCCAGTCCAAGTGCATGCCTTCCCCAGCCAAAGTGCCTTACCCCAGTCCAAGTGTATGCCTCCTCCAGTCAAATTGCCTTACCCCAGTCCAAGTGCATGCCTTCCCCAGCCAAAGTGCCTTACCCCAGTCCAAGTGTATGCCTCCTCCAGTTAAATTGCCTTACCCCAGTCCAAGTGCATGCCTACCCCAACCAAAGTGCCTTACCCCAGTCCAAGTACTTCCCTCCCCCAGCCAAAGTGCCTTACCCCTGACAAGTGCATGCCTCCCCAGCCAAAGTGCCTTACCCCTGACAAGTGCATGCCTCCCCAGCCAAAGTGCCTTACCCCTGACAAGTGCATGCCTCCCCAGCCAAAGTGCCTTACCCAAGTGCATCCTCCACCCCCATAGATGGGGCATTGTGTATGGATTGTTAACAGGTTTATTGGGTATGAAGTGAGTAGTGACAGTGTCGTCACTTCTGGATATCATCTACTCCAGCGATGTCCCTTGCAGAGAGTTGGAAGAACGTGTTCCATCTTTCCTGAGTTCCCTCCCTCTCTCCCCTCCGATTCCCTCCTCTGTCTGTCTCTCTCCCTCTCTCACTCTCCACACGGCCCCTCTCTCACTCTCCACCCAGCCCCCAGCCTCTCTCCCATAGCCTCTCACTCGCGGCCCCAAGGCCCTCCGACTCATGGCCCATTCCTCGCCTGGGACTCGCGGTTCAGGGGATGCTCGGGGCGTGTTTAGAGGCTCAGGACTTGCAGCTCAGTGGTAGGCCTAGTTGGCCTAGGGAGTCCTGGGGAGTGCGCAGGTGGGTAGTTGAAGGGTCTAGCAAGTCCTGGGGGGGGGGGAGGTGGTGGGGGAAGAGAGGGCGAGACCTGGAGCGAGTCGGCGAGGGAATCAGCGGAGTCTCGGGTCCTGCTTCTCGGCACCACGTGGACAGAATGATTCGGAGCCTAGGAGGGGACGGTGGGCGGAGCTTGACAGGGGCGGGGCTTGTCGCCTGTGGGTCAAAAAAGTGCAGTATGAGCAGGGGGGCTGGGCTGGACCAACACCTGTCTGTCAAAAAAAAGTGCAGTACAAATAGCTAGTCCCTAATTTTATATACCTCAATAAGGTCTCCCCTCAACCTCCTCTGTTCCAATGGAAACAAACCCAGCCTATCCAATCTTTTCTCATAGCTAAAATTCTCCAGTCCAGGCAACATCCTCGTAACTCTCCTCTGTACCTTCTCGACTGCAATCACATATTTTCTGCAATATAGTGACCAGAACTGCACGCAGTACTCCAGCTGTGGCCTAACTAGTGTTTTATACAGTTCAAACATAACCTCCCTGCTCTTGTATTCGATGCCTAGGCTAATAAAAGCAAGCATTCCTGATACCTTCTAAACCACCTTATCTACCTGGTCTGCTACCTTCAGGGATCTGTGGACATGCACTAGAAGGTCCTTTTGTTCCTTTACACTTATATAAGAACATATAAGAACATAAGAAATAGGAGCAGGAATAGGAACATAAGAAATAGGCCCCTCGAGCCTGCCCCGCCATTTAATAAGAGTGTAGCTGATGTGAGCCTGGCCTCAACTCTACTTCTCCACCCGTTCCCCAAAAACCTTAACTCCCTTATCAATGAAAAATCTGTCTATCTTCACCTTAAATATATTCAAAGACCAAACCACCACAGCTCTCTGGGGCAGAGAATTCCAAAGATTCAAGACATTCAGAGAAGAAATTCCTTCTCATCTCAGTTTTAAATGGGCGACCCCTTATTCTGAAATTATGCCCCCTAGTTCTAGATTCCCCCATGAGTGGAAACATCCTCTCTGCATCTACGCTGTCAAGCTCCCTCAGATTATTATATGTTTCGATAAGATCACCTCTCATTCTTCGAAACTCCAATGAGGCCCAACCTGCTCAACCTTTCTTCATATGACAACCCCTTCATCTCAGGAATCAACCTAGTGAACCTTCTCTGAACTGCCTCCAATGCAAGTATATCCTTCCTTAAATAAGGAGACCAAAACTGTCCGCAGTACTCCAGATGTGGTCTCACCCATTGTAGCAGGACTTCCTTACTTTTATACTCCATTCTCCTTGCAATAAAGGCCAACATTCAATTTGCCTTCCTAATTACTTGCTGTACCTGCGTACTAACTTTTTGTGTTTCATGTACAAGGACCGCCAGGTCCCTCTGTACCTCAGCATTTTGTAATCTCTCCCCATTCAAGTAATAATTTGCTTTTTTATTTTTCCCACCAAAGTGGATAACCTCACACTTTCCCACATTATACTCCATCTGCCAAATTTTTACCCATGCATTGAGCTTATTGATATCGCTTTATAGATTCTTTGTGACCTCTTCACAATTTGCTTTCCCACCCATCTTTGTATCATCAGCAAATTTGACTACATTACACTCAGTCCCATCATCCAAGTCATTAATATAAATTGTAAATAGTTGAGGCCCCAGCACTGATCCCTGTGGCACCACACTAGTTATAGTTTGCCAACCTGAAAATGACCCATTTATCCCGACTCTCTGGTTTCTGTTAGTTAGCCAATCCTCTATTCACAACCCAGTGAGCACTTATCTTGTGCAGTAACCTTTTTTGTGGCACCTTATCGAATGCTTTCTGGAAATCCAAATACACGACATCAACGGTTCCTCTTTATCCACCCTGCTCGTTACATCCTCAAAGAATGCCAGCAAATTTGTCAAACATGATTTCCCTTTCTTAAAACCATGTTGACTCTACTTGACTGCATTATGATTTTCCAAATATCCTGCTACTAATTTCTTAATGATGGACTCCAGCATTTTCCCAATGACTGATGTTAGGCTAATTGGCTTATAGTTTCCTGCTTTCTGTCTCCCTCCTTTCTGAAAGAGGGATGTTACATTTGCGGTTTTCCAGTGTACTGGGACCTCTCCAGAATTCAGGGAATTTTGGTAGATTGCAACCAATGCACCCACTATCTCTGCAGCCACATCTTTTAAGACCCTAGGATGCAGACCATCAGGTCCAGGGGACTTGTCTACCTTTAGTCCCATTAGTTTGCCTAGTACTTTTTCTCCAGTGATGGTGATTGTTTTAAGTCTCGCCCTTGATTATCAATTATTGGGATGTTTTTAGTGTCCTCTACCGTGAAGACCGATCAAATTCTCTGCCATTTCCCTGTTTCCCATTATTAATTCTCCAGTCTCATCCTCTCAGGGACCAACATTTACTCGTTTCCTTTTTAAATACCTGTAGAAGCTCTTAGGTCCCGTTATTGGTGGCCTTTTGCCCACTGCCACCGCGATTTACTGCCCTTTTCCTCTCCTCACTATTTTCCACTTGGGCTGGAGCGGGCGGGCGAGGAGTACCGGCGGGAACCGCCCGCTGACGTCCTCTGGTGGCCAAGTCGCGTAAGTGACCTCCCGCCCACCGAGCTGCCAGATTGGCGCGGACGGGAGTTGGCGGCAGCAGGGGGAAGGACCGTTGCATGGAGGCAGGTCTAACCCCGACGGTAGGTATGAAGACCTGCAAGAAAAGTTAGTGAAAATCTTTAAAACATTTTTTTTTTACAGCTACTTACCTGGATGGGGTCCCCTGAAGGTGTGCTGGTGTTTTTTTTTCCGTAATGTTTTTTACTTTTCAGATCTTCCACCCCCCCTGTGCCTGACTCCACCTCAGTGGCACTTGGGCGGCAAGCTCATTTGCCGCCATAATTGAGAGCTCCCGCCCGCTGCCGCCCAGTTGACGACGTAAGCTGTTATTTTGCCACCGGTTGGTACCGGCACCTCTTTTAGAGGAATCATTCAGGCAAAGTACCGCCCAGTCTCTCGCCGGCGACTTGGGTGACAAATGGACGGGACTTGCAGCTCATGAAAATCGGGGCCTTACTGTCTGTTTTTATACTTCTTGTTAGTTTACTCTCATATGGTATCTTCTCTGTCTTTTCAGTGTCCTACCATTTAATGTGCATTCCCTTGCCTTGTTATCCCTCCCCTAATCCATTGCCTCACACTTCTCCGGATTGAATTCCATTTGCCACTGTTCTGCCCAACTGACCAATTCATTGATATCTTCCTGCAGTCTACAGGTTTCTTATTCATTATCAACCATACAACCGATTTTAGTGTCACCTGCAAAATTCTTAATCATACCTCCGACATTGAAGTCTAAATCGTTGATATATACCACAAAAAGCAAGGGACCTAGTACTCAGCCCTGCGGAACTCAACTGGAAACAGCTTTCCAGTCACAAAAACACACATCAACTATTACCCTTTGCTTCCTGCCTCTGAGCCAATTTTGGATCTAACTTGCCACTTTGCCTTGGATCCCATGGGCTTTTACTTTCGTGACCAGTCTGCCATGTGGGATCTTAACAAAAGCCTTTCTAAAATCCAAATACAATACATCATATGCACTACCCTCATCAACCCTCATTAACTCCTCAAAAAATTCAATCAAGTTAGTCAAACACGACCTTCCCTTAACAAATCCATGCTGACTGTCATTGATTAATCTGTGCCTTTCTAAATGAAGATTTATCCTGTCCCTCAGAATTCTTTCCAATAATTTTCCCACCACCGATGTTAGGCTGACTGGCCTGTAATTACTCGGTTTATCCCTTTCTCCTTTTTTAAAAAAAGGTACCATATTAGCAGTCTTCCAGTCCTCACCTGTAGCCAGAAAGGATTGGAAAATGATGGTCAGAGCCTCTGCTATTTCCTCTTTTGCTTCTCTTAATAGCCTGGGATACATTTAATTCATGCCTAGGGATTTATCCACTTTCAACTATAGACCAGTTAGCCTAACATCTGTCGTTGGAAAAATGCTGGAGTCCATTATTAAAGAAATAGTAGCAGGACATTTGGAAAAGCATAATACAGTCAACCAGGTGCCTGAATTGTTAACTTTTTTAAAATGGGTGAAATTAAGGTACATCTAATGAAGGTCCAGGATCAAATGATTTTGAAAGGTGCGATTTCTCATGATAGGATTTTGAAAGCAGTAATAATGAAACAGCAACTGATCATACTATTTCCCTGGACCTGATGGCCTGCATTCTAGGGTCTTAAAAGAAGTGGCTGCATTGGTTGCAATCTATCAAAATTCCCTGGATTCTGGGGAGGTCCAAGCTGATTGGAAATCTGCAAATGTAATGCCCCTATTTAAACAAGGGAGACAGAAAGCAGAAACTATAGACCAGCCTAACATCTGTCATTGGGAAAACACTGGAGTCCATTATTAAGGAAGTAGTAGCAGGACATTTGGAAATGCATAATACAGTCAGGCAGAGTCAGCGTGGTTTTATGAAAGGGAAATCATGTTTGACAAATTTGCTGAAGTTCTTTGAGGATGTAATGAGCAGGGTGGATAAGGGGAAACCAATGGATGTGGTGTATTTGGATTTCCGGAAGGCATTTGGTAAGGGGCCACATAAAAGGTTACTGCACAAAATAAGAGCTCATGGGGTTGGGGGTAATATATTAGCATGGATAGAGGATTGGCTAATTAACAGAAAACAGAGAGTCGAGATAAATGGGTCATTTTCCAGATGGCAAACAGTAACTAGTGGGGTGCCACAGGGATCGGTGCTGGGGCCTCAACCATTTACAATCTATATTAATGACTTGGATGAAGGGACCGAGTGTAATGTAGTCAAATTTGCTGATGATACAAAGATGGGTGGGAAAGCAAGTTGTGAGGAGGACACAAACAATCTGCAAAGGGATATCGACAGGCTAATTGAGTGGGCAAAAATTTTGCAGATGGAGTATAATATGGGAAAATGTGAGGATATCCACATTGGCAGGAAAAATAAAAAAGCAAATTATTATTTAAATGGAGGGAGATTACAATATACTGCAGTACAGAGGGACCTGGATGTCCTTGTGCATGAAACATAAAAAGTTAGTATGCAGGATCAGCAATTAATCAGGAAGGCAAATGGAATGTTGGCCTTTATTGCAAGGGGGATGGAATACAAAAGCAGGGAAGTCCTGCTACAATTGTATAGGGTATTGGTGAGACCACACTTAGAGTACTGTATACAGTTTTGGTCTCCTTATTTAAGGAGGGATATACTTGTATTGGAGGCTGTTCAGAGAAGGTTCACAAGGTTGATTCCTGAGATGAAGGGGATGACTTATGAAGAATGGTTGAGTAGGTTGGGCCTAGACTCATTGGAGTTTAGAAGAATGAGAGGTGATCTTATTGAATCGTATAAGATACTGACGGAGCCCGACAAGGCAGATGCAGAGAGGATGATTCCCCTCGCGGGGAAATCTAGAACTAGTGCGCATAGTTTCAGAATAAGGGGTCGCCCATTTAAAACTGAAATGAGGAGGAATTTCTTCTCTCAGTGGGTTGTAAACCTGTGAAATTCTTTGCCCCATAGAGCTGTGGAGGCTGGGTCATTGAATATATTTAAGACGGAGATAGACAGATTTTTGAGTGATAAGGGAGTGAAGGGTTATGAGGAGCGGGCAGGGAAGTTGGACTGAACCCAAGATCAGATCAGTTATGATCTTATTAAATGGCAGAGCAGGCTTGAGGGGCCAAATGGCCTGCTCCTTATTTCTTATGTTCAAAGCTGCTAAACCCCTTAATATTTCCTCTCTCACTATGTTTATTTCATCTAATATTTCACACTCCTCCTCTCTGATTGCGATGTCTGCATTGCCCCTCTCTTTTGTGAAAACAGACACAAAGTATTCATTAAGAACCATACCCACATCTTCCGCCTCCACATACAGATTATCTTTATGGTCTCCAATAGGCCTTACTCTTTCTTTAGTTATCCCTACACTAGGATACAGATCAGTAAAATTTGGCTTAAGTAACTGTAAAGTAAGGCCAGAGGCTGTATTTTCAGCTAATCACATTGCAGAATATTAGAGAATACATCACTGAAGTGACCAGGTCAGTCTTTTAATGCTTTTTGCAGTGATGTTGGGCACTCCAACTACTTGACAAGATAAGTCCTTGATGGTTTGACGGATTTAACACCATATAAATGAGTTACCTTGTTATCGGCATTCTTGGATTTAAAATTGACACTTTCTTGCGAATAATAGTTTGTTGGGAGTGTGTTATGGGGATAAAAACAAGGCACTTTGGTACTATCATTAAACTTAAGAGTGAAGCTTAAGCAATTTATGTGGCCCTTAAGACACAGACAGCCTCACAAAGAATCTCCTAGGCAACCATTATTTTATTATCTAGTCGATTTCCTGTGAAGTCACAACCAACTATCGAGTCTTTGGGTAACCCGGGTTTGGGAGGGTGCAATAATTGGAGCAGGGAGTGTAACCATAATTCAGTCCCCATTTTAAAGTCATACTTTCTGCCTCTATCTTTATCTAATATACTTGGACTTTGTATTATTTATACTTACATAACTAAAGCTATGAGATATTTGGAAAGCAGATTGGAGCATGGACATTTCTCTACAGTGCCAGCTTAGAAGCCAAGACACAAATCAGTGGGAGGGTGTAATTACAGGATAACAAATGGACAAAAGCAGTTTCCATTACGAATGGAATTTAAAATGGAAAAAGTTGACACTAAAGTGTGACAAAAAAAAACAGGAGATTTTGTAGACAGGACAAATGCATAGATTTTTACCATATTGTAGCTAGCTATACACACACAAAATGTGTAGTGAATAATTTGTTATTTAAAGAGCTGGCTGATTGGCCACCAATTTATTTCTTCAGCTCCATTGCTATATTTTGTAATGTAGGTTTGTGGCGAGGCCAACCCTTGCACTATATTTGTGAAATAGAACAGGCAGAAATGGAAGCAAATACTTATGTAGCACATTACACGATATTCACTGTTGTTTCTTCTTGGAAACATGGGATGATAAAAGACTTAGCTAAAATGTAGAGGTGATAAAGATACTTCAGAGTGCATTAGTAAACGTACTTACAGTAATAAACAGATTAATAATGGCTTCTATACCACTGGTTCTGACAACTAGATTTATATCATGAGAGATGTATAAATCATGAGCGCCATCGATAAAAGCTAGTTATTTATTTGTTCTTGGGATATGAGCAACACTGACAAAGCACAATTTATTGCCCTTTCCCTGTTTCCTTAAGAGGATTAAGAGTGAACCACAGAAGGTGGGCCTGGATGCACATGTCGGCTAGGTAGGATGACAGGTTCCCATCACTGAAGGGTATTAATAACCATTTGGATTTTTATACTAGCCCATGGTCATTTTCTGGTGCTGGTCCACAAATTACCAGGTTCATTGAATTCAATTTCACCATTTAACATGGTGAGATTTGAACGCCGGACTTCTGGGTTACTAGTCTATTACCATAACCACTACTCTTCCATACCTTGTTTTTGAAATTATGTGTTTTTTCTCACAAGTGAATGAACTCCAACAACACACTAGCATTGTGCTATTTCATGCACTATTGAACTTTGGTGCATTAATGTTCTGGAAGGAGACCATCATCAGATGACATGATATGACTATCTATACTGCATTTGGTTACTGATTGCCCCTTCACAGTCCATGGAATGTATACAGGAGCACCACTTGGCGGCCTGAATTCCTATTTATTTTAAAATGGGTGAAATTAAGGTACACCTAATGAAGCTCTAGGATCAAATGACTTTGAAAGATGTGCTTTCTCAGGATGGGACTTGGAGAGCAGTAACAATGAAATAGCAACTGATCATGCTATTTCCCTGGACCTGATGGCCTGCATTCTAGGGTCTTAAAAGAAGTGGCTGCAGAAATAGTTGATGCATTGGTTGCAATCTATCAAAATTCCCTGGATTCTGGGGAGGTCCCAGCGGATTTGAAATCTGCATATGTAACACCCCTGTTTAAAAAAGAAGGCAGTCAGAAAGCAGGAAACTATTGACCAGTTAGCCTTACATCTGTCATTGGGAAAATGCTGGTGTCCATTGTTAAGAAAGTAGTAGCAGGACATTTGGAAAAGCATAATACAGTCAAGCAGAGTCAGCATGGTTTTATGAAAGGGAAATCATGTTTGACAAATTTGCTGGAGTTCTTTGAGGATGTAATGAGCAGGGTGGATAAGGGGAAACCAATAGATGTGGTGTATTTGGATTTCCAGAAGGCATTCGATAAGGGACCACATAAAAGGTTACTGCACAAAATAAGAGCTCACGGGGTTGGAGGTAATATATTAGCATGGATAGAGGATTGGCTAATTAACAGAAAACAGAGAGTCGGGATAAATGGGTCATTGTCAAGATGGCAAACAATAACTAGTGGGGTGCCACAGGGATCAGTGCTGGGGTATCAACTATTTACAATCTATATTAATGATTTGAACGAAGGGGCCGAGTGTAATGTAGCCAAATTTGTTGATGATATAACGACGAGTGGGAAAGCAAGTTGTGAGGAGGACATGAAGAATCTGCAAAGGAATATAGACAGGCTAAGTGAGTGGGCAAAAATTTGGCAGATGGTGTATAATGTGGGAAAATGTGAGGTTATCCACTTTGGCAGGAAAAATAAAAAAACAAATTATTACTTAAATAGAGAGAGAGTATAATATGCTGCAGCACAAAGGGACCTGGGTCTTTGTGCATGAAACACAAAAAGTTAATATGCAGGTACAGCAAGTAATCAGGAAAGCAAATTGAATGTTGACCATTATTGCAAGAGCAGAAACCAAATGCAGGTAGCGGAAAAAGCGTGCGGCAAACCAGTCCCACCCACCATTTTCTTCAACGACTGTCTGGCCAACTTGTGACCGAGATGTAATTCCAGTATTGGACTGTTCAGTCACCTAGGAATTCACTTTTATGATGATGATGGAATATAAAAGCAGGGAAGTCCTGTGTAAGGGAAAATGGGAAGGCTTCTCCTCCCACAAGCGGGCCCCCTGATATAGAGGGTCGACGCTCGCCCCAATCTGCGTAGCAGTTCTCGAAGTTAGCAGACAGACACGGATGGCAAGGTACAACAATCTTTAATTACGAACGTCCGGGAACACCTCTCATCACAGCCGCCTGTGAGTGGAGATGCTCCTCGTGTAGCAAAATCACACATCATTCATACATTTCTCAAACCCCTTCGCCCCCCCCCCCCCACCCCGGTACGACCCTCCCCGATCTCCAATTGGGTTACCTTATCAGTAATACCTTGGATTGACAGACCCCAAGGCAGCCTTAGACCCAACTAAGATGACTTCATCAGGTTAGAATTTGCTGATTCTCCTTGGTGCCCATGAGTCTGCCTCGAGTCTCTTTGCAAGGTCTTATCAATGTCTGTTTAGGTTCTCACATCGTATCCTGTCGGAATATTATCTAACGTCCTGCTGCTACCCCTAATGCCAAATTTCTCTTACAATTACCCCCTTTTGGCCCTTGGCTATACTCCAAGCGGGCCACATTCCCCGATATCTACATTCCTGTGGCGAGGTCCAGATAGGTCAGTTCACCTGGATGGCCATCTTCCAAACTTCGGGACCTCCTGAGACCTCCCCACAGAGCTATATAAGGCAAGTCCTTCCTGCAGGACTGGTTAAATTTTCATCCCTTATAATCTTAATCATAGCGCGTGCTCTACCGTGTCGTTTGGCCTGTTTAATTCGTGCACATGTTAATCCCACCATGACCATAAGGACCAGGCCCTGTATTACTACAAGTACATGTGATATTATTCTTATCCATAGGTGAATCTGAATATTAAGTCCAATGTCCCACAGCTTTGAGTACCAGGGCTGATCAGCCAGCATTGCGTTAGTATCCCTCTGAAGGTTGTCTATTTCTTCCATCAGCTGGATATACTGGCGTCTTTGATTCTGGATTCCTTGCATCAAACGTAATTGTTCCTCATTTAATTCTGTTATCTGTTTGCTTTGTGGTTCCCATACCGCCTCCTTGTACCCCTCTCGGAGGGTATCCGTGACTGTTCCATGGATGATTTCCATTGTCTCGAGATGTATGCGATATCCATTTATGTCTATTTCTCCCTTGGGTCTGAAACAGAAGTTAGGGCTAATGAGGGCACAGGGGGTAACTCCTCCACTGGTCTTATTCGTCAGGTTGGCTGCCCCCGTGCTCACGCACCACTCTCCGTTTCCTCGTGGGGCAGCGATGGTCTCAAGATAGTGTTCGAGAGGAGTGATACTCAGCATACGTCTGTTTATCATCATTCGTCATTCGTGGCGTACCTTGACATAAAACCACTTGGTTATTTTTATAGCAGTCAATTATATCAATGCCCTTGGTTTGACGGATTTAACACCATATAAATGAGTTACCTTGTTAACGGATGTTAATTTTAATCACCCGTCTGACAGGCTGATGGTAACGTAACCGAGTTTGGTTTCTTACTCCACCGATATTATCGATCTAGTATAAGGGGTCTCCCTTTGTTACATCATACTGTGGTATGGACAACATAAATCCGATCATATTCACCCGCCCAGTAATACATCTGAATTTTCACACCCATGCGTGACTATTCCTTCGTACCTCGCATGTGTTATTCATTTTTTTATCTAGAGTCCAATTGTTAAGTATGCTGTTCGGAATCCAATCTGGTATGTCTCCATTCTGGAGTTGCTCCAAGTTATGTTGTACCTCACTTAATATCCAGGCCCCATACCCGGAGCAAACTATCTCAGCTTGTAATCATTTACTTATGTCGTTCGCCATTGCGTGGATCAAATTTATTGTCTTGGCATGCTTCTGTAATGTATGGGCCACCTGTAACAGTTCCCCTTCCGCGCCATCTCCCAACCGCGCTTGTGGGGCTTGGTTATCTATGTCCTTTTCCAATAAACCCCTAAAGATCTGCATCAAGGTATTGATCCGATCGTCTATTGCATACAGGTCTATAGTATTCACTGTCGCAAGCCCCGCAGCGTAACCTGTGTCTAGTGTTTCTAGTATTCCCCTTTTGTTCGACCTTGTCCTGTTCCCTTTCTGACATTAAATCTCAGGGTAGTGGATTCCGGGCCTTCGAGGACCCGTTGTGTCCGGTTCTGGGAAAGACTTATAGTTTCATTTCCACAGAAGCTAGGAAGAATGATATCCGTTAGGTTTAAGATAAGTAGTCGCTGACGCACCCCAAATTATATCCTTTCTTTAGATTCTTTTATTACTAGCCCCCCTTTAGCTCCGTTCTGTTCCCACCCTTCTGTTTCTCTTGCGGGGTGGATCTGGCGGCTTGTTTTGCAGCTTCGTCCGCCCAGGCATGAGCTTCTAGAACTGAAATTCCATCCAGTTGGATTTCTGCGCCCTTCCCCTTTTGGTCCTATGAACTTGCTCCTGTGCTCGGAATCTACTGGCACCCATGGCAATGGCAGCCTGCTGCATTATAACCTTACTTAATACACTATACATAGCCATGCGTTAGAATAAGTTCTGTCCTTGCTCCAGTCCTTGGCTGCTGGGATGCATATTTCGTCAGTTAAATTAAACAAAGCCCCATAGTTCATGTAGTTGTGTCTTTCCTGCGTGTGCTGTATCTCTCGTAGTCCGTCTGTATTATCCAGTGCTTGCGTGGGCCTTAAGGTTCCCAGTATCATGAGTCTCTAGAGTCGAGGTAGCCGCTGTGGTCCCATCTCGGTGAATGTTTTATCTGCAAATGTTAAACAAATAGCCTGGTCATCACCAGGTGTTATGTTCTGGTCTACTCATCTTTTATCCATGCATGTCGAGGTCACTCTGTGAAATAGGAGGTAAGGGTTAGGTTGGGTTCATGGACTATACTTGCCCACCGTGGGGTACATTGGCTCTATTGCCATAGGTGATGGTGCTATGGCTGCGCACTGCACTATCTGTCTGGTCCCGTTTAAAAAAAACCATCTCTTTCAGCTTATTTATCTTAGCTTTTAACTCTTGAATTTGTTTTGTTTGAGTATCTTTCTTCTATTTGTATCAGGTGAGTATTATTACATAGGCTAGTTCTGTTTTATTTTTATTCTGACTATCCCACCATTTCCTCTGTCTGTCAGGTGAGTCTTTATTTTATTAAGAAATCCAAATTAATAATGTCCAGTATAAAACAGCTGTCAATGGAAAGAGTTAACTCCTTTACAGGTTTGTAAGAAGGCCTGATGTCATTACGTGACTTCGTGTACTCATCCAAAGTTTTTTCCAAGTCTTTGTACCTTCAAAACTTGCTTAAAAATTAGGAATCCGTTAAAACAGCAGAAATCATTAGTAAAGCCGTCATAATAAAAATCTTCTCATCGGGAAAGACTGCATTTTAGATTAGACTCCAATTTTTCTAAACTTCTAATTCAAATACTTGTCAAAGATTTTTTTTTTAATTGAAACAATATCTTTTTCACAGCCAAAATCAACTAGTATTTAGTAAGTTATGTCTTTTTCCATTTAAATCTCCTTTCTTCAAATTAGGTTTTGTATTTTACACAGTGGGCTTGTGTCTCCGTAAATGTATTAATTTTAAATCATAAGACAATCGAAAACACTTTTTTTCCAAATTCGTTCAATTTGTTTTCTTTCAAGGTTGCGTCTTTATCTTTTCCGTCTTTTCCATAACTGGAACAGAGTCTAGCACGTAGACTTTGAAAGCTGCTTTCCGTTATCTCAAATGTTCCAGTTTCAAGGCTATTACATTGTCCTTTGTTCTAAACTGCTAAAGCCTGCCGTTTTAACATTTTAATTTTGCTGTGCCTTCTCTTAACCAGTGGTACTTGAAACTTTCACAACAAAATTAACTTCTCACAGTTCCCATCCTAATCTCTGCTCCTCTTTTGTAGTATTTCTATTTATTTTAAAACATAGGATTGTTGGGTTACAAAATGTCAAATATGGTCATACTGTTTTTTTTTAAATATCGGACTTCTCATTTATGCTTATAGTGATTCACAGGTCACAGAATGCAAAGTACTTGTTTTATAATTGTGTGCCCAACTTCTATTTTAGAAGCTGAACATCAAAAACTGTAATCTTTTTAAGCTTCAGCTTCTGACGCAGTAATTATGTAATTTTATTAAAAAGTCTTCCAAACCCAAGATGTTTATCAAGGAGAATCACCTGAAATATCTCAGAATATTGTACTGCCAATTTAAAACTCTTTGTATTGAGCTAGAAGCTTTTGCCTCGAGGTTTTAAACAAAGGGAAATGGGGGCGTCCTTCCTCAGCCCGCAACCTCGAGAGACCCATGCAGGCTTTTTTTTTAAGGCATTACAACTTCTTCCCTTCTCCGTTCTTTGTTTAATGACCTGGGTCCCCGTTCCCTCACCAGCTCCATTTGTCCTTTTACTTGTCGAGTTACCCATCTTCTTCAGAGCTATGAGGGTCTTGGGCACTCCCTTTAATTCGTGTTAGGTATGCAGGACGTTATTTATATCTAAATGTCTTCCCTTGGCGCCGTACACTCGTACTGCCATGCTTTGGGTCAATATGTCCTGTCACTGCGGGGACGTCATCTCTATGTCCTCACTCTCTCGTCCCTGCACCGTGCGCTCGTACTGCTTCGGGTCAATAGACCTTCCCCTATATCTTCCCTTGCGTCGTACCCTTGCACTGCCGTGCTACCTCCACGCGCGCATTTTAGGATGCACCTTTTGACCCCCTTTCACCCCTAGATCGTCCTTGTCCTCCATCTCCGTCCCTCCTGGATCTGCTACAGATGGTTCTTTGTACAGATGCCCTTTCCTTGGGGGTTACAATGCCACAGCTCTAACTTGAAGGTGGTAAATGAAAACATACTCACCCCAACAGCTGGGTCATTGTTCCGTTTGGGAAGTCCGTACCCTGCTCGCAGCACCAAATATAAGGGAAAACGGGAAGACTTCTCCTCCCACGAGTGGGCCCCCTGATATAGAGGGTCAACGCTCGTCCAAAGTTTCGAAGTTCTCGAAGTTAGCAGACAGAGACAGATAACAAGGTACAATGATCTTTAATTACGAACATCCGGGGACACCTCTCATCACAGCCGCCTGTGAGTGGAGATGCTCCTCGTGTAGCAAAATCACACATCATTTATACATTTCACAAACCCCTTCGCCCCGCCGGTACGACCCTCCCCGATCTCCAATTGGGTTACCTTATCAGTAATACTTTGGATTGATAAACCGCAAAGCAGCCTTAGACCCTACTAAGATAACTTCATCAGATTAGAATTTGCTGATTCTCCTTAGTGCCCATGAATCTGCCTCAAGCCTCTTTGCAAGGTCTTATCAATGTTTGTTTAGGTTCTCACATCGGATCCTGTCGGAATATTATCTAATGTCCTGGTACATATTGAATTAATAACTTCTGGAGCCTTGGTACTGGAATGTGCAAGGCCAAAAAGAGGCCTTTTACCTCCTTATGGGTCGGTGCAGGAACCAGCACTTTAACCCTTGTCCTGCTGATACCCCTAATGCCAAATTTCTCTTACATCCTGCTATAACTGGTCAGGGTATTGGTGAGACCACCTAGAGTACTGCATACAGTTTTGGTCTACTTATTTCAGGAGGGATATATTTGCATTAGAGGCAGTTCAGAGACGGTTCACTAGGTTGATTCCTGAGGTGAAGGGATTGACTTATGAAGAAAGGTTGAGCAGGTTGGGCCTCTACTTATTGGAGTTTAGAAGAATGAGATGTGATCTTATTGAAACATATAAGATACTGAGGGGGCTCGACAAGATAGATGCAGAGAGGATGTTTCCATTAGGGGGCATAGTTTCAGAATAAGGGGTTGCCCATTTAGAACTGAGATGAGTGGATATTTATTTTCTCAGAGGGTGTTAAATCTGTGGAATTCTCTGCTCCGGGGAGCTGTGGAGGCTGGGTCATTGAATAGATATAAGGTGGAGATAGACAGATTTTTGAACGATAAGGGAGTGAAGAGTTATTGGGAGCAGGCAGGGAGGTGGAGCTGAGCCCAGATCAGATCAGCCATGATCTTATTAAATGGTGGAGCAGGCTCGAGGGGCCAAATGGCCTGTTTCTGCTCCTATTTCTTATGTTGTTATGTTCTTATTCAACACCTGGAATAATGAGCAGTTAACAGGTCTTGCGCAGCTAACAGGCTACTTAAAAAGTATAAATATCAGAAAGTGTGTTTATCCAGCTGTGGAGTGCACAAAAATGTTTGAATGTTATCAGAAAAAGCACTCTTTACCAACCAGGCCCTTTAAGTCCTGATGGCCTCTGTGATGGACATTTTGGTAATAAAGAAGGTACGTATAGGAGCACTTAACAGACATAGTGAAATGTTTGTGAACCACAACAATGACCTGGACAGCAGTGAGAAATATGTTGCATAACTTCAAGAAAGGACAAAAGCTAAGACATGAATATTTCATTGCGACAGGAGCACAGAACATAGATGTACAAGATGTAAAGTTGCAGTTGTAAAAGAAGTCTGCATTAAAAGCCGTACAGAGAGAGGTGCTAACAAGAAGGCAGTAAGTAAATTAGTAAAGCGGAAATAGTAAGATTATGTCTACTGCAGTAAAAAGATTCTATGGGCCAAATGACTGTGCCTCAATCACAGTGCTTTTATATTTGAAAACAAAACTAGTACACGAGTTCTGGGTGGTGGATCTCCAGAGCATTAACAACTGATGCGATATGCGGAAGCTATTATAGATCTGCTTGGGGCGGAAAGCTTGGAAAGCACGAGGTCTGTGGAGATTAGATGGCAGTGCAGAACTTCTAATTTGTACGACATTATTTTGATATCTATGATTTGCACAATATGTTACACAAACATGTGATGGTGCAGTGATTGTGCACAAGTGTATAACAGTGTGAAATAACAATACAATATCCATATGAATAAGTATGGCTATTTACTTTTAATGTACTATCTGCTCTCCTCAGAGAAAGAAGGATGTAGTTGTTGTGAAGCCAGACATGGAGTGCATCATAGAGCTGAGAAGCAATCAATAGTATCTCCACGTGAAGTACTCATCAGTATAGATAGACACATTTGGGAATAGTTATGTTTAGGTGGAAGCATAGGCTAAGTCTTCAAGTACTGGTGAGGAAGAGATAACAGTGATAGGAGCTCATGAGGATTCAACTGAGCTTAAGTATAGGTCCTAAAGACTAAGTGATCCTGCAGGGTTATATGACCTGTAAAAGAAACTGATTCCATGAAAATCAAAATTGGCAGAGGTGTACATAGACCCATTCTGATATTGTCCCATTTACACTATCAGCAAAGATTAAAATGACCCCTATGCATGTGTAAAAACTAAAAACACGATTTTACACTTGTGAAATAAGACTTAATGATCAACAACAGCATGAGATGTTCAAACCAATGAAGTTCACATATGAATTAAACAGGATAACTCACCGTATGATTAAGTTTCAGGTGATTTTTTATTCATGGGTTATGTCATTTTTACATTTATGAAAGAACTGTCATAACTCGCCATCCCAGTGAGATTCCATCACTTAACAGTACAGTAATTAATTCTACTTTGGCTCCAATACTCGATCCCCAACACTGATATTTCACGTTAGGGAAAAGAAACTGCTTTCAAATAGAGATTGGTATAGTGCAACAATATCAAAGTGTCCCAAAGGTTTCACATATGGAAATAGACAAGACAACAGCGAGGAGTTGGCAAGATTTAAACAGCAGAGGAGAGGCAGTGTGGACCTAAGCGGTTGCAGCATCGGAGGAGGCGGCACCTCCGACAATTACAACAGCAACACAAACCAAGGAGGGCCATCACAGGACAGCAGGTAGGTGATGGGTGAGTGAGTATCAGTGTTTTTCCTCTCTAAGCAAGGACAGTGGTTTAAACTCGGAGCGGGAAACTATAACGCATTTTATTAAATTTATAACTTAACTAGTTAAACTAATTAATATAGCTATAAATAATCGTTGAATTAAGAATTTATCGAATTAAATAAATAAAACAAGGTTAGACTAAGATATGGAAAGGCAGGTTGTGTGTCTGGACTGCAATACGTGGGATCTTGTGGACAGCGAGACTGTCCCAAGTGAACACATCTGCAGTTGATGTCTCTGTTTCGAATCTCTCCGTCTCAGAGTGATTTAGCTGGAGTGTGAGGTGTGAGTTGGAGTCACTCCGACACACGAGAGGGGGAGAAGTATCGGGACAGTTTGCTCCTGACTTCGGTCACACCTCGTAGACAGGTGCAGGATCAGAATTAGGTTGGTGTGAATGTAACTGTACCGCTCTGGGACCAGGGTCCTAGTGGAAAGGATAAATAGGACGGTTCCAAGGACTTTAAACTAGTAAATGGCGGCGGCGGGGGGGGGAGCTCAGGTGGAAGTTACAATACAAATAGTATAAATTGTAGTTCAAAAACAAACAAAAGGGAAGAGAATAGGGTAGCAATCAGAAATTGTACTTTAGGCACTACAAGTAAAGGAAAAACTAGAAGTTGTAACGTGATTAAACCAGAAGAGAGAAATAAGAAACATGTGAATAAAGCATCAGAACTGAAGGACGGGCTAGTGTGTGTGGCTCAAATAAGCGTTCTTTATACAAATACACAGAATATAAGGAATACATTGAATGAACTGCAGGCACAAATTCAAATTGGAGGGTATGACATGGTAGCCATTACTGTGGTATGGTTGTAGGACACTCAAGACTGGGAACTAAATATACCAGCTTATAAGGTTCACACGACAGATAGGGAAAATGGCATAGCGGGTAGAGTAGCCTTAGTGATGAAATCTCTTCAATGATGAGAGGATTTAAAGAGAGGTAAGCAGCCAGTGGACACTTTTTTGGGTAGAATTAAGAAATAGGAAAGGATCCATGATTGTAGTGGAAATTGTGTATAGGCCCCCTAGTAGCATTTCTGAAGTGCTAGATTATATAAATGGAGAGATTAGACAAGCATGTAGTAAAGGCAGAGTGGTTTTAATGGAGGATTTTAACTTTCATATAGATTGGGAAAAGCAGACTAGCACCTGTCAGAAAGGTAGCACATTTCTTGAGTGTGTCTGGGATAGTTTTGAGCAACAATATGTCCTAGAGGCAACAAGGGGGCAAGCCATATTAGATTTAGTAATCAATAATGAGGCAGATTTAGTTAACAGCCTAACTGTGCAGGAGCATTTAACCAATAGCGATCATAACATGATCGAGTTCAAAGTAGCGTTTGAAAGGGAGAAACACGAAACAACTACTAAGATTCTGGATTTAGGTAAGGCTGACTTCAACGGGATGAGGCAGAGACTGTTCAAAATAAATTGGGCAAATCTGTTAATGAGTAAAACAACAGAAGATCTGTGGAAGATGTTTAAAAATGAATTCAATGTGATACAGAACCAGTTTATACCCCAAGGGGCAAGAGCTTTACTTGCCAAAAAAAAACAGCCATGGACAACCAAAGAGGTAAGGGACAGCATAAAACTAAAGGAAAGGGCATATAAAAATAGCACAGATCCTGGCGAATGGGAAAGATACAAAGAACATCAATGGGCCATAAAACAGTTAGTAAGAGTTACAACAAGGGAATATGAAAAGAAACTTGCAAACGATATCAAAATCAATATGAAGAATTTTTATAGTTACATTAGAAAAAAAGAGGGTAGTCAGGAACAATGTTGGCCCCTTAAAAACTGAAAGTGGTGATATTGTCAATAACAGTGGGGAAATGACAGACATGTTGAATAATTACTTTGCATCAGTATTTAGAGTAAAAGAGGATATCATGGTGGAAATCCCAAAGAAACTAATGTTGAATCAGGGACAGGGACTCAATAAAATTAATGTAGGTAAAATAACAGTAATAAAGAAAATAATGGCACTAAAAGGTGACAAATCCACAGAACTAGATGGGTTCCATCCAAGGGTTTTAAAGGAAGTAGGTGAGCACATTGGAGATGCCCTAACTATTATATTCCAAAGCTCTCTCGATTCAGGAACTGTCCCGTTAGATTGGAAAATTGCACATGCAACTCCACTTTTTAAGAATTGCAGAAGAGGGAAACCAGGGAATTATAGACCAGTTCTCCTAACATCTATTGTGGGGAAATTGCTAGAGTCTATAATTAAGTATAGGGTGACTGAACATCTTGAAAGTTTTAGTTGATCAGATAGTGCCAGCATGGATTTGTAAAAGGTAGATCATGCCTGACAAAACTGATTGCATTTTTTGAAGAGGTGACTAAAGTAGTGGACAGGGGGAATGTCTATCAATGTTATTTATATGGACTTCCAGAAGGCATTTGATAAAATCCCACATAAGAGATTGTTATCTAAGGTAGAAGCCCATGGAGTTGAGGGCAAATTATTGACCTGCTTAGGAAATTGGCTGAGCGGCAGGAGACAGAGAGGAGGGATAATGGGTAGGTATTCAAATTGGCAGGATGTGACTGATGGTGTTCTGCAGGCATCTGTGTTGGGGCCTCAACTATTCACAGTATTTATTAATGACGAAGACGATGGCATAGATAGTCATATATCCAAATTTGCAGATGACAAAGATAGGTGGTATTGTAGGCATTGTAGATGAAAGCATAAAATTACAAAGGGATACTAATAGATTAAGTGAATGGGTAAAACTGTGGCAAATGGATTTTAATGTAAGCAAATGTGAGGTCATCCACTTTGAACCTAAAAAGGATAGAACAGGATACTTTCTAAATAGTGAAAATCTAAAAAGTGGATGTCCAAAGAGACTTGGGGGTTCAGGTGCATAGATCATTAAAATGTCATGAACAGGTACAGAAAATAATCAAAAAGGCTAATGGAATGCTGGTCTTTATATCTAGAGGGCTAGATTACAAGGGGGTAGAAGTAATGCTGCAGCTGTACAAAACCCTGGTTAGACCATATGTGGAGTACTGTGAGCAGTTCTGGGCACCACACCTTAGAAAGGATATATTGGCCTTGGAGGGAGTGCAGCATAGATTTACCAGAATGATATCCAGACTTCAAGGATTAAGTTACGAGGAGAGATTACACAAATTAGGGTTGTATTCCCTAGAATTTAGAAGGTGAAGGGGTGATCTGAACAAAGTTTTCAGGATATTAAAGGGAACAGATAGGGTTGGGGATTCTAGGACTAGGGGGCATAGTCTAAAAATTAGAGCCAGAACTTTCAGAAGTGAAATTAGGAAACACTTCTACATATAAAGGGTGGTAGAAGTTTGGAACTCTCTTCCGCAAACAGCAATTGATGCGAGGTCAATTGTTAATTTTAAATTGGAGATTACTAGCTTTTTGTTAGCTAAAGTTATTAAGGGATTATAGGCCAAAGGCGGGTACATGGAATTAGGTCGCAGATCAGCCATGATCTCACTGAATGGCAGAACAGGCTGGGGGAGCTGAATGGCTTACTCCTGTTCCTATGAAATGGCATCAAGCTATGGAGGGAAAGGCTAGAGAGTGATTTAAAGCTTGTTCAAAAAAAAGATCAGGTTTGAGAAACCTTTTAATAGGAGAGAGAAGTGGAAAGGTGAAGGTGTTTTTTAGGTCCACTATCAACAGTGGGCAAAAGAGCGGAGGCACAAATAAGGCCAGCCAGTGGACTAAAGGGTATAGGAGCAGATATAATGATGGGAAAGTTACTGGCGAAGATGGGGCTAGCACAAGGACATTTCTGGAGATGTAAACAAGGAACTCAATTTACTATGTTGAGGGAGCAGGAAGCCAATGTGGACCAGCAAGCTCGGAAATGATGGCTGAGTGGAACTTAGTGCAGGACAGGATATGGGAGTCTGTATTTTAGATAAGTTAGAGACTGTGCAGGTTGCGAGGCCAGAAAGGAGTCAGTGGAATAATCAATTTTAAAGGTAACAAAAACATGGATAAGGGTTTCAGTGATGGAACTTAAAACTGAGGCAGGTAATGTTGTCAAGATGGAATTAACCTTAGCGATGGATAGGATTGAGGGTTGAAGGTCAGCCCAGGGTTGAACATGATGTCAAGGTTTTACACCATCAGGTGCAGCCTGGTTGTGTGCCCGGGAAGGGGAATAGAGTCAATGGCAAGGGAGCAATGTTGGTGACTGAAAACAATTGCTTTGGTTTTCCTGATATTAAGTTGGAAGAAGTTGCCCCAGGACTGTATTGAGAAATCACTTGCACACCACAATGTAAGGTGATGTGGGGGAGTCTAATATTGGGATATGCGTTACTACCTCCCACATAAATGGTGCCATGGAGTAATGGTTATCTGCACATTGAATATGGGCAACATCACCGGCATCTATAGTGAAGACTTCTGTTATGCAGGCTGTAGGCATAGCACAGCCTCCTGATGTATTCACAAGCATGTGATAGGATTGTTTACTCTCTGTGGTGTGAAATATTAATGTTGAATTATATAAGAGTGAAATATAGTTGCATTCATGTCTGTACTTTGAAGTGAAAAGATTTCACTGAAAATTGGTGAGTAATAGCAGTTCTTTTATAGATGTGAAAGCTTCATAACCAATGAATTATAGTGTTTCACACAAATGAAAGACCACCTGGAAGTTAACCTTACTGATGAGTTATAGTATTTATTCCAGGGGCATGTGATTTCTGGCAGAATTTTGTTGTTATGAACACCTCATGCTGCTGCTGGCTATTTCACACAAGTTAGTCATTTTTTGATTTTTTTTACACATGAAATCTTGATTTGTTTTGGCAGTTAAATTGCAATTAAATTGCCAATCACACCTGCAGAGTAAACACAGAACCTAGACTGATCTATGGAACAATATTCATCTAAGTTCAGTTCATATGTTGGCCACGAGGATGGAAACAAGTGTTGAAATAAATTATTAGCTCAGATGAGGTAGTTTTTAAAAATTAAATACAGATTTTTATATGACAACTTAAGGAGATTCAGTAAGCCTTTGATAAGAGTGGAATAAGAATACCTTTTTTTACCCTCCAATGGCTTGGTTGTGGCCCAGCAATTGCCAGCTGGATCTTTTCTAATGTATGGAACCGCAGGCTGAGTCTGTCTCTGTTAAAGTGTGAAATTGTCACTAATTACTTGCGTCCAAGTGTAACGTCTATCAGCTGTTGATATAACTGAGACTTTAAATGATAACTTTTTGCATTCATTTTAATAGTGTACTACAAATTTCATCAACAAAGTTCACTGTGTTTTAATTGCTGAAGCTCTGGCGGTATTAATGTGGGACAAAACAATTGAACACGTAAAAAGCTATTAATTTATGCATTAGGTTTTTTCTTAAATCAGTGGTATTTTAACTCCTTTTCTGCTGTTACAAACAGACAATGAATAATCTTTTTTATGTCTCCATGAGTTCCTATTCATGAATACTAAAGCAGGGATGCTCTCTTTTCTCAACATGGAATCCACAATGGAAGTTACTATGAACTATGAGAATGTTGTCCAACTGCCGATCATGAGCATTAAATTGGCTTGTATGCTGGTGGCATTTCAGCTTCCACAAGTGATGCTCACAGCTCAATTTTATACTTATTGATCTTGGTGGAATCCTACACAAGAGTATTACAATTTAATTCAAATTAAACCAAATCAAACACACTGATATTGAATTGATCCCATGTGTACTGTCGCTGGTGTAACTCTTTATCGAGTGAGGAGCTAAACAAACTGAAATGTTTTGGAACATATTTGACATAGGGTGCTCTTATCCACTATTGTTTAATGGCAATGACAGAAGAGATGAATGTTTACAACAGCTAGGATAGCAGAAGATAAGTAGAAACACTACTTTATTTAACTTTTCTGTGCTCTGATTTTGACCGAAAAAATGTTAGTAAAATTGATAAAGCATGTTTTGAAAATATGCTATTGCTTGTTAAGGCTTATTGATGAATTTTCAGAGAAAATTGGGGAATGCAGAATAGCCAAGTAAGAATGTGATTACTCGTTGAGCTGCAGCCCATTTGATGAAGGAGCAGCTCTTTATTTGCATTTAACCAATTTGAGAGAGGGCTGCCAGGCTGTGCAGATTCCATCAAAGTCAGAAACTGGTTGGTGGGCAGTTAAAATGAGGCCAGTCATTTACCTCCTCTCCCACTGATCCCACTGCCTTCCCTCCATTCCCCAATCGTAACCTGCTCGTTTGAGCATGCAAGTGAGACACTCACAGATAGGAAGCAGGGTCCTTCTTTATATATGCACATCAAGTCCGATTATGTCATCAGGACCTGATCCAAGTTGTAAGCGGTTTTGATCCTAGGCCAATTGCTAGATGGACAGTTCGAATCACCCCCGCCTTACAAAAGTCCTATACCCGGGGATTATTATTCAGAGTGGAAATGGAATAAGTCACAGACAGGAATACTTCGGTGAAAAATCATACTTATATTTATTTGGTCTAACATACACTGGCTAAAACATGCACGACTAAACAAAATCACTGTCTCTATGGAGAATAAGATCCAGGTTACAAACAACATACATACAGTACAGAACTGAGGACCTGTAACATGCAGTAATTCCCTTGTTGCTATGGTGGATTCTAACTCCACCCCTACCAATGAATTACCCAGTCGCAGCCCCTTCACCTGGCTAAACTAAACAAAGCTTCATCCCCAGAATAGCCCCGAAAAAGCTTCACGGCTGAGAAAAACCCTAAGCACTTACATCTCACCCAGGCCACCTCTGGTTACTGGCTTGAGACACCCGCGACCATGCGCACCACCACACACAGTTGGTCTCGATCTCTCAGCTCAGCTGTGGGAAGTCGCTGCCTGAAGGCTGTACCCTGTGAGGGGTATGCGGTTCTCAGTCTCAGCGGCTTCTTCTGCAGAACTGTGGCTTCCTCCTCTGGTACTTCGTCTAGTTACGTCAATCTTGGTGGAGTGAGAGCGAGAGGGAGCAACAGAATGGTGGATAAGAGTCTATCTTTATAGGAGTCTTGCTACCCCTATCTTTTCCGCCAATCTTTAAAATCCTTTTGTTTCTAAGCACTCCGGTGCTTAGACAATGATGGTCCATCATTAGGCCCATGTGTATTCTGTGATTGGACTAATGGCCCCGAGTCTGGGACATATCTCGGTCTTTGTGTTGGGAAAAAACTGGCTCCTCTTCGGCTGGCCAGGCTAGTGGGTTCATTATTCTGCGTCTCTTCTGAGATGGAGGTGAGAAGTGCTTTTGCATATTAGAGTGGCTTTCTAATCTGGTTATTGGCTTCAAGTTAACGAGTGCCTCAGATTCCTGAGCCCCTTTGTCAATGGCCTCCTTCCTTTTGCTAGGACTGGCGGGCGAGTCCGTACATCCTGGATTTTGTCACAGCCAACCGCCTGCGGTCTCTAAAGTTTTAACAAACCAGATTTTTCACGTATCTGCACAGGGTGATCCCATCACAGGGAAAATACCCTCAGAAAATACCCATAAAGTCCACAAAATATTCTCGACTGAGTCCATTCTTTAAACAGAGACTTTGCGATCTCTTCAAAGTCCGATGATGTCATCAGGACCTGATCTGCAATTTAAGTCGAATGCCCGAGGTGGGAGAGCAGTGACAACTTGCCTGTCAGGCCATACGAGCCAAGAGCTAGATCGTGACCCAGAAAAGGCTTCGCAGGTAAGCGTGCTCCTTCTGCACTCACAAAGAAGTTTTCGATCTCCCTTGTCTCCACTCCCACCCCTGATCGTGGCCAGAGCTCCCTACCCCGCTGCACCTGACTAACGAGGACCATTCTCATGAGTTCCTGGCTGCGGCCTCCTTCCGCCAAAATTCCCGCACCCGCCCGGCGGCCAGGTAGTGGATTTGGCCAGGTTCGGGTGGGACTCCGGGAATATTTATGTAAATGAGGTCCTGCAGTTAAGATCAGTCAGGTCTCCACATCCTCGGGCTCTCCGGGTGCACCGCCAGCTTTGCAACTCTGTATTGCCCCCTCCTTTAAAAAGGCCTCTTTTTTCTATCTCATCATCGGACCTGAAAGACAGTTTAATGCACTTACTAACCAGCACTCGAATCAACTGAGCAATGCTTAATCTATGGGTACCATGAACTGTGGTAAAGCACCAATGTACTGCTCGGCTGTTATTTTATTTTCCCACACATAAAATTGAAATTTTCAAGGCTTGGTTGATTAAATAAATCATTATAAATACAAATAAGACCAGAACTAACTGAGAAATGCATTTAAATATAATTCTCAATGCAAACTGCACAAGCAGATGCACACAATTTGTAGAATTTTAATTATAAAAGGTGATTTCACTATCCCGAGAGGAGCTGCACTTGCAGGAGAGTTGGAGAACTGAGACTACAGTGGCACAGTCCTATTAGCCATGTCTGCAAGCACAGCTTCCATGCTAGGCGTGCGACTGCGTGAGCTTTTCCCTATGGCGTTTTTCAAAACCTCAGATTGATTTAACACATGAGAGCACATTCTTTGGTTTTAATGCCATTGATCTAATATTTCACAGTCACAAACTTAGAAGTGCTGTATGACTGCCAGATATGCCATCCAGCCATGAAGTATATCTGGCTGCTTTCAAAGAAGCGGATTGTCTCCCTCACCACGGTAATGGTATAATTCCCATGATCCTGCGCTCCCAATGGGGAGCACTGCTTGCAAGGAATGTGGATCGTTGAGTTCAGGCCACAGCATGTGAGGAATTATACATACGCCCGAGGCAGAATGTGGAGAAAATCCCGTGTCTTGGAGGAGGGGAAAAGCTTTGGCCTCTACATCCCAATTTAATTGTATCTTATGTTCAGATTAGAGCAAAAGCAACAGTACAACAATAACTTTGATAATCAAAAATTAGCATTGCTCCTTGAAAAATAATCCACTCAGAATTCTGGATGTTCAGTTATTCGTAAGTCTCTGGGAGCTTGGTGCTAGGTTATTAAGAACATTTGACATACTTTGCCATGAAGATATTGACAGGCATGATGCAGTGTAACAGTGATGTAGACAGTGGAATATTAGGGGAGATTTTAACGGGAAGGCGAGATCAGTGTGTGGGAGGCCCGAAACGGGTGACGCAGCTGGAAATTCTGAAAGAAGTGAGGCCCAGCCGACTTCAACGGTTGGCCCTCATTTTACTATTTGAAATCGGTCTCCTGCTTGAAGCCGGTGGAAATGGCGTGAAGGCCGGTGGGCAGCAATGGCACTGAAGGTGGGAGCTGGCCTGCCAATGGAGACCCAAGGGCATGGTACACGACATAAGGAAAGAGTTAGGGGGATCCCCGAATGCCAGTGTGGGGAGCAAGCAAGAGGGCCAAGGCATATGGGAGGCCCAAGGATTTCTTCCGAGGTCCAGAGAAGCACTCGTGCTCCTGGCCCTCCAAGGAATCTTACAGAAGAATAAAAAATTGAACTTAATTTGGCTTCAGCTGGCCACTCTACAGCATCCAGCCAGGTTTATCTGGAGTGTTTGACACCGATGGCCCACCCCATGAATATCCCCCAAAAATCACATTGCGGTGCTGGTGATGTTACCTAGCTGCGACGTTCGGATTTCAATTCGACGCTTGCCTGCTGACTTGCAGTGGGAGCCTCGTCCGACTTCAGATGGTGAAGATAAAATATTGCCGGGTGGGAATGATGCAGCATTAGCCCAGTAACTGGATTCAGCCATTTATAACCCCGGCCGCCCACCAATGCACCGTTCCCACCAGCCGGGGATGGGAGGTTAAAATCGACCCCAAAATATCTGCAGTTACTCAAACTCTGCTTGTTCCACTGAATCACAAAGTTATACAATGAGTGATCATATTGTGCTTCCTGTGTAGTTAACCATGGACTGGGTCACATGGTCACAAGCTAATCTGTGATTATGCAGAATTAAGCTGAACAAAAGGTGTGCAATTGGAGCATTATCCAGTTACAAAACATATGAATTAGGTCTTACAGCCTTATACAGATATGGCATTACAATATCATAAGCACTATCTACAGATTTTATTTTAAACTTCCTCAACCTTTCAAATATTATATTAAAAAATGCTTTTGAATGACTAAAATATAGGCGGTTCCCCGAATGAGGATGACTTGCTTCCACATGAATTCACAGATGTTTCAATGAAGGACCCAATGGTCCAGTCCTGAACCCCAATTGAGGGGGTGGAAGACGCCTGTGCGTGGATTTTTTTAACTTGTGGTGACCGTTGCACATCAGCCACCACACGGGCTTGACAGAGCTAGGCCTTTATCCAGTGATAAGGATTAACCAGGACGACTGGAGACCTGCTCTGCTGCACGGACCTAGTGCGCACACATATCGCACTGTGGGCAGGCCCGTATTGCCCCGGGCCCTCGGCTCTTCTGGGCCCTGTACCCTCATTTGCCGCAGCTCCGCCGTGATCTCGCGCTGCTCCTCTGCCACAAACATTCGCCGCACCTCCGCCACGATCTCCCGCCGCACCTCCACACCAAGCATTCACCAAACCTCCGTCACGCTCACCCACCAAATCTCAGCCACGATCCCTCATCGCTCCTCCGTCCCGATCACTCGCCGTACCTTCGCTACGAACTTCCCGCTCCTCTGCTTTACCAGGGCCCCATCGATGTTCCTGTCCACGCTCCAAGCGGCGACCTGGCTCCTGATGAGGTCACCCAGTCGACCACCTCGAAGCCGTTGCACACTTGTGTCAGCTCGCGCTGGAAGCTGCAGTGGCATACTCCAGCTCTTTTTATAGCCCCGGCTTGTGGAGATAATCTCTCGCAGATCGGGATGGCCCAAGATGTCACAGGGCCCGGCCCTCCAGCACTTTTTATAGCCTGCCCCGACCTGCGAGAGAACATCTTCGCAGGCCGGGGCTATAAAAAGAGCTGGGCACCAGGCCTGGGGACATCATAAAGTATAGCAGAACAGCAATAACCTCCTCATCAGGAATGTCTTTCACAAGAAATTACTCCTGCAGTTGATTGAATGCTTTGGTCTGTAACTTCAGCATGTAATCAGCACAGGAAACATTTATTGCCTCATAAAGTAATGATAAATGGAAGTTAAGGCTTAAGCATATGTCCATTCAACCGTTGTTGGATCAAAGATTTAACAGCCAGTACATTACAATATAGTCACCTCACTCTCACCTTACACTATAGGTGAGGTGAGAGTGACGGCCCTTGATGTCAAGGCAGCATTTGACTGAGTGTGGCATCAAGGAGCCCTAGTAAAATTGAAGTCAATGGGAATCAGGGGAAAAACCCTCGACTCGCTGACGTCATATTTAGCACAAAGGAAGATGGTTGTGGTTGTTGGAGGTCAATCACTGTTTGTGTGTTAGTTGATATGATTGGACTAGGATGAGGGTGAGTGAAGGGTGGCTAGTGAGATGGGGAAGTGATAATATAGATAGAGAGGGATGGGTGGAGGTACAAGGTAAGATGGTGTGAGTAAAGATTTGCAGGATTTGGGTAGGCAAGACAGATTGATGGGGATGTGATGAGCAGCACAGCAGGATGAGGTTGAGTGTAGCTTTGCAGTAAAGTTTTGTGATTTATTGAGATAATTGAAATGTTTGCGCCACTGCAGCCTGGTTCTCCCGACGACATCCCTCCTTCTGCCCTCCTGTGCAGTGTTCAACCAGGCTGCATTGGTCTCCTGGGGAGGTCTATTCCACCCATTGGAAGGGAAGAAAACCTCCCTGCGTGCTCTTGACTATAGAGGGAGTCATGGGAGAGTCTGGGTGCAGCTGCACACCTCTGTGAAGTGCTTGTCAGTGTTTGCAGCACAAATGTCAACGTAAATTTGCATATGCTCCCTTTAAGGAAACTGATTGATGCTGCATCATCAAATGACATCATCAGACCCGCTTCCTTTAATTGGCTGGGAAACTTGCTGGGCGGGCTTAACAAGCCCAATCAGGGGAAAGTCATGACAGAGGCTGGGATGGAGCCAGCAGTGAGGTCACGACATGCCACTGACCTTGCCAGCCAAGGACCCGGCTGTTATGTCTCAAATAAAGCAATGTGACTGAGTACTGTAGACTTGAGTAAGTGTGACCTTTGTCTCTTTATTCTGACTCCAGAGTGCCGGCACAACATGGGAGGCCTGCTTATATGCAGTGTTCCCAAGGGATGCTGGGATCCCTTGGGACTCCAACAGATGCACCCTCTGATGGCGGTAGAATGCTGGTTCAAGGTGTTGCATACACAACATCACTCCCCCCCCCCAAAGTCAATAGTACACTTATTTACAGGGTGAGACAATCTGGGGCTTTCCGCTCCCTAGGTGCAGGTGAGTTGTTTGGGCCTTCATTGGGCTGCTGTGCAGCTGGCCTTGCTCAGCTGCTGGGGATGATGAGTCCAGCTTCGTGGTCAACCGTGATGTCAGTTGCCACTTGTGTGTGTGTCGGAGAGTCGAAGTTGGTGGTGTCCTCTTCAGGTTGCTCGTGGCTGTCTGTGAATCGCAGTTTGGTTTGGTCCAAATGCTTTCTGCAAGTTAGTCCATTTGCAAGTTTGACCTCAAACACTCTACTCCCTTCTTTGGCTAAGACAGTGCCAGCAAGCCATTTGGGACTATGTCCATAGTTGAGTACAAATACAGGGTTATTGACTTCAATATCGCGAGACAAGTTTGCGCGATCATGGTACATGCTTTGTTGATGTCGCCTGCCCTCGACAGGATCATGGAGATCAGGATGGACTAGAGAGAGCTTTGTCTTGAGTGCCCTTTTCATGAGCAGTTCGGCAGGGGGAACCCCGGTGAGTGAGTGGGGTCTTGTGCGGTAGCTGAGCAGGACTCGGGATAGGTGGGTCTTCAGGGAGCCTTCCGACACGCGTTTCAAGCTTTGCTTGATGGTTTGGACTGCCCGCTCGGCCTGGCCGTTAGTTGCGGGCTTGAACGGGGCAGATGTGACGTGCTTGATCCCATTGCGGGTCATGAATTCCTGGTGAAGCACGGCCCATTGTCATTGACAAGGACATCAGGCAGGCTGTGTGTGTCAAACATGGCTCATAGGCTTTCGATGGTGGCAGTGGGCGTGCTTACAGACATTTTTACACACTCAATCCATTTTGAATAAGCATCCATAACAACCAAAAACATTTTGCCTAGAAACGGGCCAGCGAAGTCAACATGGATCCTAGACCACGGTTTGGAGGCCATGACCACAAACTTAGCAATGCCTCCCTGGGTGCATTGCTCAATTGAGAGCAAGTGTTGCATTGGTGCACGCAAGACTCCAAATCCGAGTCGATGCCGTGCCACCACACATGGGATCTGGCTATAGCTTTCATCATTATTATACCTAGGTGGGTAGTGTGTAGGTCACATATGAACGTTTCCCTGCCTTTGTTAGACAAAACCACACGATTGCCCCACAAAAGACAGTCCGCCTGTATGGACATTTCGTCTTTGTGCCGCTGGAATGGCTTGATCTCTTCATGCATCTCCGCTAGGTCGCTGGACCAGCTCCTATGGAGGACACAGTTTTTTTACAAGGGACAATAAGGGATCCTGGCTGGTCCAGGTCCTGATCTGGCAGGCCATAATGGGTGACTTTGCATTTTCAAATGCATCCATCACCAAGAGCAAGTCTGCAGGTTGTGCCATTTCCACCCCAGTGGTGGGCAATGGTAGCTGACTGAGAGCATCAGCACAGTTCTCTGTGCCTGGCCTGTGGCGAATTACAATGTTATATACAGACAGCATGAGCGCCCATCTTTGGATGCGAGCAGAGGCATTGGTATTAATACATTTGCTCTCTGAGAATAGCGATATGAGCGGCTTATGGTCAGTTTCTAACTCAAACTTAAGCCCAAACAGATACTGGTGTATTTTTTTCACCCCATAAATGCATGCCTGAGCTTCTTTTTCAATTATGCTGTAGGCCCTTTCGGCCTTGGACAACTCCTGGACGCATAAGCGACCGGTTGCAATGTTCCCGATTCGTTTGCTTGTTGTAACACACACCCGATCCCGTATGAAGACGCATCGCAAGCTAGCACTAAATGTTTTCATGGGTCATACAGAACAAACAGTTTGTTGTAACATAACAGATTTCAGGCTTTCTCAAAAGCAGTCTCTTGTGATTTCCCCCATGCCCAGTCATCTCCCTTGCGTAGCAACACATGTAGAGGTTCTAGCAAGGTGCTTAACCCGGGTAGGAAATTACCGAAATAACGACCGCAGCTCCATCTGTGGTCTCGGCGCGTTCTAGATGGCCTCCGTCTTGAGGTTGGTGGGTCTGATGCCGTCTGCTGTGATTCTTCTCTCTAAGAACTCGATCTCTGGTGCTAGGAAAACACACTTCGAGCATTTCAACCTGAGTACCACACGATCTAGCCGACTTAGAACCTCTTCCAGGTTCTGCAAGTGTTCGATGATGTCCTGACCTGTGATCAATATTTCGTCCTGGAAAACCACGGTGCGCGGAACCAACTTTAGCAGACTTTCCATGCTCCTTTGAAAATTAGCCGTGGCCGATCGAATCCCAAAAGGGCATTATTGTAGATGAACAGATCTTTGTGCGTGTTGATGCAGGTGAGGCCTTTTAAAGATTCTGCCAGCTCCTGCAACATGTGCAGGAAGAATGTTCCCAATGTTGGGGAAGTCCAGAACCAGAGGTCACAGTCTAAGGATAAGGGGTAAGCCATTTAGGACCGAGATGCGGAGGAACTTCTTCACCCAGAGAGTGGTGAACCTGTGGAATTCTCTACCACAGAAAGTTGTTGAGGCCAATTCACTAAATATATTCAAAAAGGAGTTAGATGAGGTCCTTACTACTAGGGGGATCAAGGGGTATGGCGAGAAAGCAGGAATGGGGTACTGAAGTTGAATGTTCAGCCATGAACTCATTGAATGGCGGTGCAGGCTAGAAGGGCCGAATGGCCTACTCCTGCACCTATTTTCTATGTTTCTATGTTTCTATGTAGGCCAAGGTCCAACTTGGTGAACTTCTTCCCTCCTGCCAGCGTCGCCAATAGGTCATCTGCCTTGGGTAGTGGGTATGGTCCTGGAGCGAAAAACGGTTAATCATTACTTTAGTCCCCACAAACTTTGACCGTGCTATCGTGCTTGAAAACTGGAACAATCGGACTGGCCCATTTGTTGAACTCAACCAGCATGATGATGCCCTCTTGTTGCAGCCTGTCCAGGTCGATCTCCACTTTCTTTTGCATCATGTGTGGCACCGCATGCGCCTTGTGGTGGATGGGTCGTATACCGGTAACCAAGTGGATCTGCACCCTCGCCCCAGAGAAATTTCCGATGCCTGGCTCAAACAACTATGGGAACTTGCTCAAAACCTGGGCACATGAGGTGTCATCGACAGACAAAAGTGCTTGGATGTTGTCCCAGTTCCAGCGGATTTTTCCCAGCCATCTTTTGCCGAACAGTGTGGGGCGATCTCCTGGTACAATCCATAGTGATAGTTCGTGCACCGCTCCATCATTGGAGACTTTTACTGCTGCACTGCCAATTACAGGGATCAGCTCTTTAGTGTAAGTTCTCAGCTTGGTATGAATAGGGCTCAGCTTGGGCCTTTGTGCCTTGTTGCACCACAGCCTCTCGAAGGCCTTTTTGCTCATGATAGACTGACTCACACATGTGTCCGATTCCATGGATACTGGAATTCCATTCAGTTTAACTTTTAACATGACTGGTGGACATTTCGTGGTGAAGGTATGTACCCTGTACACTTCTGCCTCCTCGGTTCTCTAGTTCAGTTTGATCTGCCATGGATCAGTCTTCCTCTGCAGTGTGGTGGTTTGCAGGGTTTGCAGCTCGTCTGCACATTCGCTGGAGGTGTCCCATTGTTCCACAGCCTTTACATGCATAGTGTTTGAAGCGGCATTGATGGGCTCAATGATCACCTCTGCAGTGCCAACAAGGTGTTAATTGCCTCGCATGCACTGAGGTCATGCAGCTGCAGGCGTGTACGTTCTGCCATATGCATTTCTGCCTGAAAACGAAGTTACTTTGTGTACAGTACTTGCCAATGTATCTTTATGTTGCGAAATTTGTTTGGTGTTATCGCTGGTGGACATAAATGCCTGGGCTATCGTTATGGCTTTGCTCAGGTTTGGTGTTTCAACAGTCAATAGTTTGCGAAGCATAACCTCATGGCCAATGCCAAGCACAAAAAAGTCTCTTAGCATTTGCTCCAAGAATCCATCAAATTCGCAATATCCTGCTAGGCGCCTTAGTTCGGCGATGTAGCTCGCCACTTCCTGGACTTCAGACTGTTGACATGTATAAAATCGATACCTTGCCATCAGAACGCTCTCCTTCAGATCTAGGTGCTCCCGGACCAGCCTACACAGTTCTTCATATGATTTGGTTGTTGGTTTCACTGGAGCAAGAAGATTTTTCATGAGGCCAGAGGTTGTTGCCCCGCAGACGGTGAAGAGGATCGCCCTTCATTTGGCAGCATTCTCATTCCCTTCCAGCTCGTTGGCCACGAAGTATTGGTTGAGTCGCTCCATGAAGGCTTCCCAGTCATCACCTTCTGAGAATTTTTCCAGGATACCAACACTTCTCTGCATTTTCAAGTGATGGTTCATTTTCTATTACTCGTCGCCAGTTGTTATGTCTCAAATAAAACAATGTGACTGAGTACTGTAGACTTGAGTAACTGTGACCTTAGTCTCTTTATTCTGACTCCAGAGTGCAGGCACAGCATAGGAGGCCTGTTTATATGCAGTGCTCCCAAGGGATGCTGGGATCCCTTGGGACTCCAACAGATGCGCCCTCCAGTGGCAGTAGAATGCTGGTTACAAGATGTTGCATACATAACACCACCAAAGTAGAGAAAATTGTGGCCACCATCTCCAGATCCCGTCTCTATGCTATCCTCTAAGTTATGTGCGGTGACAGTACCTGAGCTAGTGGCTGCGAGTGTGAAATCGAGCGATGGTGTTTCTTCATCATCACTGTCTGCTTGCTCTTCCAGCTGTTGTTCTTCCACCACTGCCTGGCCAGGTTGCAGTTCCTAGGTATCTGAAACGAGAGAGGCACAAGTGTAGGATTGTGGTGAGGGGAGTAGGGAAAGTAAGGGATGCATGCTTACACCATCTGCAGCTTGTAAATCAGAAGCAATTGTGGGATGAGAGGGAGTGGGATGTGAGAAGGTGGATTGAGTATGAGGAAACCATCATCTTCTATGGTTTCAGCCCCGCCACTGGCGCAACCGTAGCAATGGCTGTTCCAATGATAGTTAGCACATCTCCTCTATGAGGGTAAGGACATGTAGTCACACCTGTCCCCCACTGGTTAGATCCTGCTGCCTCTGGTTGTGCACCACTTTGTCCTGCAAGAGAGAGGGAAGTGTCTCAGTGAATGCCGTGCAATATGTTTGGGTGATGTGGTTGTCATAGTTGAATAGCAGGATAAACAAGTTGTGAATCTTGCAGCAGTGTTAAGTGTGTGAGAGTGTGGTGGACATATCAATGTTAGGTATAAGTCATGATTGATCGAGATAGTTGGCAAGTGACTGATGGAGTGTGGTGCATTGCATAATTGCTGAGGCTAGTGGTGCAGTTGTTGGGATATGGCAATTGAAGATCAATTCACTGACCTTGATCACTCATGTGTTCACTGAACGTTTTAAGGCACTGCATCCTCATGGCTTGACTCTTGCTATTGATCTTCCATGGCTATCTGCTCCCAATGACTGCTTAACATTTGTCTGGAGGACCTCTTGGCCCATTGTGGATACAGGACTCCTCTACCCCTTTCCACCTCTTCCACAACAGTCTCCATTGTAATGTCAAAAAAAACCTTGAAGCCCGCTCTCTCCCAAGTTGTGCTATTATTAAGTATTTCCCAGGTCAGAACCAGTTGTAGAATATCTTCCACCACCTGCTTCAGCAACAATGTTCCTCTCCTTTAAGTGGTGCAGGCCGGCTTTAAGTTGTGCAGGCTAGCTTTAAGTGGTGCTAACATCCCCCTGCTGAGCCGTGCAGCCAATGAACAGTGCGGTTAGCGCAATCTGCACTCTACAATCATGGAAATATACAGGCAGCAAGAAGTTGATATGTTGCCTGCATCACACTGAATGGACGCAGGTTAATCATGCATCGCGATCCATATGCCCATGTTATGGGCTATCAAATTTAGCCCCCATTATATTCTATAGACATGAGTATTGCTGAATCAATAAGAAATTATAAATTTGATAAGGGGATCCTGAAAACCTGCAATCTTCTGTAAAACCACATCTCAGTAAACACTAATACAAAGGCAAAATACTCCGGATGCTGGAATCTGAAATAAAATCAGAAAATGCTGGAAATCTCAACGAGTCAGGCAGCATCTGTGGAGAGAAACAGAGTTAATGTTTCGGGTCGATGACCCTTCAGCAGAACTGGCAAAAGTTTGAAATGACAGATTTTTAAGAAGCACTGAAAGGGGGAGGGGAGGAAAGAACAAAAGTGAATGTCTGTGATCGGGTGGAGGACAGGAGAGATTAGAGATACAAAAGGGATGATCGCCAACTTGAGATGGTAATGACAGAAATTAGAAAAATATGAGTCGAGATAGGGTGTGAATGGTGGAATAATTACCAACTGCCATAGAAAACAGAGAGAGAGAAAAAAAATACATAAATTCAGGGGGTGTGTAACAAAAAAGGAAGAAAGGGAGCAAAATATGGGCAGAGGTTATGGTCTGAAATTGTTGATCTTGATCTTGAGTCCAGAAGGCTGTAAAGTGCCTAAACACAAGATGAAGTGTTGTTCCTTGAGCTTGTGTTGAGCGTCATTGGAACAGTGTAGGAGGCCAAGGCCAGAGAGGTCAGAGTTGGAGTGGATCAGTGAATTAAAGTGACAAGCGACCGGCAGCTCGGGGTCATGCTTACCGACTGAACGGAGATGTCCTGCAAAGCGGTCATCCAATCTGCGTTTGGTCTCCCCAATATAGAGGAGACCACATCATGAGCAGCGAATACAGTATACTAAATTTAAAGAAATACAAGTAAATCGCTGTTTCACCTGGAAGGAGTATTTGGGGTCCTGGACAGTGGGAAGGGAGGAGGTAAAAGGGCAGGTGTTGCATTTCCTGCGCTTACACGGGAAGGTGCCATGGGAAGGGAAGGGGTATTGGGGGTGATTAAGGAATGGACCAGGGTGTTGCAGAAAGAGTGGCCCCTTCAGAATGCTGATAATGGAGGGGAGGGGAAGATGTGATTGGTGGTGGAATCACGCTGGAGGTAGCGGGAATGGCGGAAGATGGTACGTTGCATGTGGAGGCTGGTTGGCTGAAAGGTGAGGACAAGGAGAACCCAGTCATAGTTTTGAGAGGGAGGGGAAGGGGTGAGAGCAGAGGTGCGGGAAATAGAATTGAAACACACGAGGGCCATGTTAACCATGGGGGAGGGGAATACTTGGTTGTGGAAAAAGGAAGACATATCAGAGGCACTAGTGTGGAAGGTGGTGTCATCAGAGCAGATGCAACGGAGATGCAGAAACTGGGAGAATGGAATGGAGTCCTTACAGGATGCGGGGTGGGAGGAAGTGTAGTCCCAGATAGTTATGGGAGTCAGTGGGCTTATAGTGAATGTTTGTCAATAGTCTATCCCCAGAAATGGAGACAGAGAAGTTGAAGAAGCAAAGGAAAGAGTTGGAAATGCACCATGTGAAGGTGAAGTAAGGGTGGAAATTGGATGCAAAGTGAATGAAATTTTCCAATTCAGGGTGAGAGCGGGAAATGGCACCGATACAGTCATCAATGTACCGGAAAAAGAGATGAGGGAGGGGACCCAAGTAGGACTGGAATAAAGAATGTACCATATATCACATGAAAAGGCAGGCATAGCTTGGACCCATGCGGGTTCCCCTAACAACACCTTTAATTTGGAGGAAGTGAGTGGAGACAAAGGAGAAGTTGTTCAATATAAAAACAATATGAGAGGTTGGGCCTCTGCTCGAGGAAGAAGCGAAACACCCTCAGGCCATCCTGGTTGGGGTGGAAGTGTAGAGGGATTGGAGGTCCATCGTGAAAAGGAGGCAGTTGGGGCCAGGAAACTGGAAACTGTTAAAGTGGCGGAGGGCGTCGGAGAAGTCTCGGATGTCGGTGGAAAGAGAGTGGACAAGGGGAGAAAAAATAGAGTCGAGATAGGAAGAAATTGATGAGATTAAATTGTCAGAAATCATAGAAGAGAAATTGATAAAATCTTTAATAATTTTAACTTGCAATAGCGATTAAAAAAACGTTTCTAACAATTACTTTTAGGATTCAGCAAAGATGATTATTGAAGACAAGTGATCACACAGACAACATTCTCCATTGTGTCTGTACAGTTTTGTTGTTCCCTATAGTTGCTAGACTCATGTCACTGCTATGGACAAGTTGTAGCTCTTTTGAATTGTCAGTGTTATAAATTTTATGCACAGTTCTTGATTGTCTTTTAGTTTCACAAACACGGTTCCTTTTTGGGCTTTAGAATACTGAGTCAAAATGGCAGGATGTAGGTCTTAATATGAATCTCTATTTTGGAAAAAAATTGGGTTGAATTTTTACCTGAGAATGGATTTGGGTGAGGCGGGGGGAGCCGTGCAACGGGTTGCCATCACAAACTTTTCATCAGGGCGCTCTCCACTCTGTTTAACTTAACTACATCAATTGACTGGGATGATGTAACAATTTGACTGTACTTTTTTTGACAGACAGGTTGGAGTGGATGATATCCAGAAGTCATGACGCTGTCACTATTCACATCATACCCAATAAACATGTTAACAATCCGTATACAATGCCTACCCCATCTATGGTGGGTTTGGGGAGGCGGGGGAAGGATGCACTTGCGCTGGGGTAAGGCACTTCGGCTGGGGGAGGGCTGTACTTGAACTGGGGTAAGGCACTTCGGCTGGGGGAGGGCTGTACTTGAACTGGGGTAAGACACTTCGGCTAGGGGAGGGATGTACTTGAACTGGGATAAGGCACTTCGATTGGGGGAGGGATGAACTTGGACTGGGGTAAGGCACTTCGGCTGGGGGAGGGTGTACTTGGACTGGCGTAAGGCATTTCGGCTGTGGGAGGCATGCATTTGGACTGGGTTAAGGCCCTTTGGCTGGCCTTTGCTCTCTTCTGGAAAGCTCTGTCCTCTGTCGCTTCAGGAAGTCAAAGTGAATCGAGTTACAGTTTGCAAAGTTAGTGAGACCTTGGGATGGGTGGTTCCAGTTACACATTCCTGGAAAACTTCAGGGTGTGGTTTATCCTCCAAGAGAACCAATCAGAAACAAAGGGTGGAGCATGGTGGCCATTGTTGCAGTACAAATAAGCACGTCCTTAAATGAAGCAGATCTGCGGTGGTTGTGAGCGGTGCCTGTTGCTGTTCCATCCATTACTTTGACTGTGAGGGTGCAATCATTTATAGCCAACGATGCAGTCTCAGCACCACAAGCCTGCACCCAGGTTTTCTGATCCCTCCCGGGACATCCTGCTCCAGGGAGTGAGAACAAGGAAGGAGGTCCTGTTCCCTGGTGATGGCAGGAAGAGGCCAGCCAGTGAAACTAAGAGGGCATGCTGGAGATCAGACTCGAAGTGAGCAACAGGGGTGTTGTCAGCTGCTCCTGGATGAAGGGCAGGAAGAGATTTAATGATATCATTAGGTCCGGAACGGTGAGTACAATGCCACATTCAACAATGTGCATGTCACCCCAAGCCCCTCACTCTGCCTTCCCAAGCCTACTCCTGCACGTCACTCCTCACACCAACCTACTTTGCAGATGCACCCATCCCTCCCTGTCTATGCACTTGATCACATCCAAATCTGACTATCCACCCTGACACTCAGCCTCATTCTAATGCAATCATGCAAAGTAACTCCACAGAAGGAGGCCATTTGGCAATGTTATGCCACTGCCTCATAGTCACATGGCATACAACAGTCATTCATGGTGATTAATGTCAGCAGCCACTGAAATATCATTACGTGCATAATAATAACATAAACATTCTTAGCATGAGAGTTCTTATTCATGTCTTTACTCTCCCACAGGTCCATCAAGTGTCCCCACCTCACTGTCCAACAGGAGGAGGAAAACAACTCCTCAGAGGAAGCAGACTCAAGCGCACCTGGAACCAATGCAGATATGCACACGTCGCTGGGTCCTGCAAAACATAGAGTATGTAAGGGTACACCTATTTTCTTGGAACAAGACACAGGAAGAGGCCACAAACAAACTGTTTTAACATAAAAACTTTTGGACTACATGGGAGGGGAAAAGGTGCCAGCCTGGAGCAAGTGGTGACTCATCACCCATTAAGAACAATTTCTGTGGTCAAGGACTAAACTTGGTTATGCATACAGATAAAGAGATTGATGTTACCTATCAGAGAAGCCCCGGAGTGGATTGGCCTCGGAGGGTAAAGCAGTTCACCCCAGAGACTACAAGTCTGCAAGAAACCAGGACTACAAAGGACCCTACGAAATGCACATTTTTGGATAACAGGGCATTAAGGATAAGGAGTTATCTTTTGCACTGTCGACTCGGTGTGCAAATTAGTAGCCATTCAAACTCATCAGCACAGGCAGTTAAATATATCACCACATCGATCCAGATGCATTAAATCGGACCCCGGCCCAGCAGGAAACTTATTCATACTATGAATATAAATATACGAAAACAGAAACACACAAACACAAAAAAACAGGACAGGAACGGGAACAGCACTGCAGAGAACGGACAGAAGAAGAACCAACCGGTCATGGAATCAACGACCACGAACCTACAATAGCTACAGCCAGGGATGGTGATTGTTTGTCTCAAGTCAATTTCTCTCAGAAGTCTATTCCTGTAGTTTTAGTCGTTTTTTTGTTATGTAATAAAACTGACACAGGGTTAAGCCTAAATTTTGTGTCACGTGTTGTTCTTTCCCACTATAAGTTCCGAGGACTAAGAATCAGAGTGAAAAACAAACACCCTGCAGAAATTGACGACCAGCAGCAGGACCTCGGTGTTGAGAATAGGATCACGGACACAAAACCAGGGCAAGAACCCCGAGGGAGGCTTGGTTAAGTCCAAGGTCAGCTAAGGTAGCTGAAAAGGATCTTCTCAAGGGCGACTAGGGCGACCAGGAGAGAAACAGTCTCTGACAGAAAGGAGTAGTCTCGGGTCAAATAGGGCAGTCAAAGAGAGAAACCTGAGTAATAGGATCTGCACCACTGTGAGGTGAATTTCTCAGCCAGAGGCACTGGAAATGGACTCACTGCAGCAAAACTCGGTAGAGTCCACGGCTAAGAGCAGTCGTATAAAGTCCATGGAGGCTGAGGTAGCTGCATATATATGCAACAAATTGGACATTTCAGAGCCTTGGGCACAGGAAATGCTGCATTCTGGGAATCCGCAGGAAAAAGCGGCAGAGTGGACCGTCAGTAGCAACTACAAAGGGTCAAAAGGTGGTTTGGCTCATGTGCCTGCACAGAAAAGGTAGAAAAGCTGGAGGAGAATACAAGGTTAAAAGACGAGGTAGTTCTGAGAAAGAAAGGCAGGACCAGGGTAGGAAGGAAGAAATGACGCAGAATCACAGAGTATTTACAATGCCAGGTGACCGAGTACAAAAAGCAGCAGCAGACCTACAATGAACAAAGTGAAAGGCACAGAAAAAGCCAAAGAGGCAGAGGAACAGCTCAGGAGAATCAAGATAGCATATCAGATAGCACAGAAACAAACTTACGAGAGGTCAGATCACGGATCTTGTAAGGAAAAGATCCGCAAGTTAATGGCAGAGTTAGACGGGGCCAAAGGGATGGTTTGTCTCATGGCACCAGGAGGAGGCGAGGAAGGTTGGGATCCAGAGTGGAAAGAGTCAGACGATGGGCCGGAGTATTGCGAGCATCGGCCGGCTCCCGAGGTACCGGGACCCCCGAAACCAATGTGTCCTTTGAGACAGCAGAAATTCGGCCCACCCCCACCAAACAGTGGACCGGCTCAATTACAGAGCAATTACATGACCACATACTCGCCGCTTCAGCTGCAGGAGATGCTGACGGTGTAGTAAAGTTAAAACAAGGAGGAGATGCCTCTGTTCATTTTGCTAATACAGAGCAAATAGGGGGTATAAGTTACGGCAGCGAGGAAGAGAAAGTGAAGCTAACACAGCTCTCGCTGGAGGGGAAGCTTTATCAGAACTTGTCAACAGCCACCAAGTTAGGTGGAGGAACTCCACAGGGCTTTAAGGAGGAAATCATGGCAGCGTTAGGGTAGTCCGTTCTGACAGGTAGAACAGACTAGGCAGCAAGTAAACGAATCACCCGATACGTTTGCAGATAGACTGTGGCCGACTTATTTAAGGGCCACTGGAGGGAATATGGTATGGGCAGACTTAATAGGGGAACCCAGAAACCATTGGCTGAGAACCATAATGACTAACAGCTTGCCACAGCTCAGAGCAAAGTTCGAAGCATGGTTTGACCCAGACAACCTCCAGAATACAGAGGCAGGGGTGTTGCGAAGATTAACTCTAGCTTTTAAGTCCAGGCAAGGGGAGGAAGAGAAATTAAAAGGGAAGGTGCACGAAGTTAAAGGAGAGGTTAGGCAAAAGAAAGAATGGAGTCAAGAGGAAGGTAATGCGGGTCGACCTAAAGGCGAGTGTTTTAACTATGGGAAGTTGGGACACAGGAGCAGGGATTGTAGGCTCCCAAAAGGAGGGAAGTCAGGTTACTAGGGTGCTGAGGCAAAACAGAGACACAGGAAGGCAGCTGACAACCCAGTACAGGTCTTAATGGCCACATTACAGCAGGTTATGGGCACAGGTGGAGGAAAGCTGAACACAGCAGTGGGAGAAAAGGGACCCAATATGTTGGCACCCCCACTGTGACAGTGCGGCCAGCCAGAATACCTGTGTCCGCTCATATATGATGAGTGGGGCAGGCCATGTGTGGATGTGAAGGTGGAAACAGTTAGGGGAAGGTATTTAGTAGATACAGGAGCCTCTAGTCTGGTTGTCCACTCACTGAATCCGACCACTTCCCCATGGTCGAGCAGAGTTCCATTTACACTGGCGGGTTTTACGGGTAATGAACAGGCTGGGGCAGTGTCGAAGCCCTTAACCATAGAGTTAAGACCTAACACAATGAAGTAGCAATGCATTTTAATGAAGCGGGAACAGCCCGGTTCGGGCGTTCTCAGGGCCGACTACATGTTGGCACACCACGCCATAGTGGATATGGAAAACAATTGTCTATGGGGGGCAGTTGATGCAGATAGAATGGGTGAGATTGTAATGATTCCCAGTGATAGTACAGACAAAGGCAGCACCTGCATGGTGAAGCTGAAAGGGAGTTATGACTTAGAAGGATTAGTCGATAACATTCCGGCAAGGTATCAAGGGCATGTATTGGAGAATATGGATGTATTTGCAACGCACAAGCATGATTTTGGGAGAGTAACTGGGGTAGAGGTGAAGATCGACGGGGATCAGATGACACAGCCCCAGAAACAGTATAATTTTCCCCGGGAAGCAGAAAGGGATTTGGAAACTGCCATAAATTCCCTGGTGGATCAAGGTGTGTTGAGGACCATAGCCATACACGTAAACTCACCCCTATGGCCAGTAAGGAACCTGATAACTCATGGAGGGCCAAGATAGATTACTGAGTCCTGAATGAAAATATTCCAGCCTGTGCACCCATGGTAGTGGTGGTAGCAGATTTGATAGGGAGTATCCCCACAACTGCAACAACTTTTACCATGCTAGACATTTCAAACGGGTTTTGGTCAATTCCCCTGAGATGGGAGGACCATTATAAATTTGCCTTTACCTTTAAGGGTCAGCAGTATACATGGACATGTCTTCTACAAGGGTTTCACAATAGTCCCTCGATTTTTCACCAAAGTATGGCCAAGGCATTAAAAGGTTTTAGTCAGCCAGATCGGTTGGTCCAATATGTGGACGACCTATTATTCTCCGAAAGTGCGGAGGACCACGGGCCATTATTGAGTGAGTTACTATATTTGCTGAAAGAAGCAGGTTTTAAAGTAAATCCCAAGAAAGCTCAGTAGGCCAAGAGGAGGTGCAGTCTCCAGGTTTGACCATTAGGGCAGGAGAGAGAGCCATAGGTGGAGTTAAGAGACAGGCAGTCCAGGAACTACCCATTCCTAAAGACCTGTCTGGAGTAAGGATTTTCCTGGGAATAACTGGTTACTGCAGGGAATTCATAGAGGGATATGCAGCCATGGCAGCTCCTTTGTTGAGGCTTCTTAGGAAAGGAGTAGAGTCGGAATGGAGTGAGAGTTGTCAAGAAACATTCATCCAGTTAAAAGAGGTGTTACAGACAGCACCAGCATTGGGAGCAGTAAATGGGGACCAGGACTTTAGTCTGGAGGTAGCAGCGACTGGGGACAGTTTGAGTGCAGTGTTACTTCAGGAGCGACACGACAAGCTGAGACCGGTGGCCTACGCCTCCCGGGTTCTCACTGAAGTAGAAAAGAGCATTTTAAACTGCGAACGACATCTGTTTTTGGGCAGTAAAGCATTTTTGGTCGCTCACAGGGTTAGCTACAGTGACTCTACTGACCTGTCACAACTCGACACAAATGTTACTGGATGGTAGAATGAAAGATGGGACAGTGAGTAGTAACAGGATTGCTCGCTGGACATTGTTGCTTACTCGGTTAGACCTGAAGGTTGAGAGGCTAGGAGAACCAAAGCTAGACCCGAACCTGGTTTATCTGGGGGCAGCTCACGTGTGTTCAGTGGAAGGAGTATGGGATGTAGATGTGGGATTCCGAGCAGGGGAACACCCGACAGGCAGGAACATCTATGTAGTTCAATAATAAAAGAAGAGAGAAAAACAGGCTGTGGGATTTACGATCCTGAGGCAGGGATAGAGAAAGTCATAAAACTCCCCAATACTTTAAGTGCGCAGCAGGCCGAGCTAGCAGCTGTAGCGTACATAGTCACACACCCGAATTAATTCCCAACTCGCTATATGATATGTTCAGACTCCATGTTCACTTGTAACTCCTGTACAGAGTATTTAGCCATATGGGCTAGGCGAGGGTTTAAGTCCTCAGACAGAAAACCGTTGGTGATGGTAGTTAAAAGTTATTTTGGACATCATGGGAAGGGACCAGAAGGATTACTACATCCAAAAGATCAAAGCATACTTTAAGACAGAGCCCAAGTGGAAAGGGAATGAGAAAGCTGACACACTGGCCAAAACAGGGGCAGGAGAAGGGGCACCTTGGGATCCTTATCACTGTGGACAGATTATGGCTGTAACAGGCAGAGAGGGGCCCAAAGAAGTACCATTGCCGCCTGATTTAAAACAGGCTCAGCTACGGGATGCAGATCTTAGAGCAGCGATTAGAGACAAGATATACGGGAAGTCTGTAGCGGGACCTTTGGGAGCTGCAGGCATAGTAGTAAAGCAGGGAATGTTGTTTAAAGGGGATCATTGGATTGTGCCACGGCAGGGCAGGGAAGAATTCTTGCAGCTAGTGCATGGGGGTCCAGGAGCTGGACATCCAGGGCCAGAAACAACGTGGAATAAAGTAGAGGCCATGGGATGGTGGCCCGGGCTTAGAAACGATGTAAGGGATTACTGTCAGAATTGTCTGGTATGTGCCGCAAACAATCCAGACCCCCACTGGAGGAAGGCTTCGTTGGGACACACAAGGAGGATAGAGGGGCCATGGCAGTCTATACAGATAGATTTCATAGGGCCACTGCCCACCTCAGGCAGAGGCAATAAATATTGCTTGGTGTTAATATTGTGTTCCTAACACAGATGAGACTGCACACAGGGAGGTTAAAGTAACAGTGACCTCAGTCTTTAGTAAGACACTCCAGAGTGAGGAACAGGCCTTAAGGGCCAGCTTATATACAGTGCTTCCAAGGGATGCTGGGATCCCTTGGGACTTCAGGGGATGCACTCCCTGGTGGCGGAACATGGGAGTGCAAGCTTTACAGATACAAAACAGTTAATATATGTCTTTACAAAATGGGTAGAAGTTTCTCCTTGTAGGGTGGCCACTGCAGTAGTCATTGCAAAGATTTTGGTGCGAGAAGTCTTTTCTCGATGGGGACTGCACCTGATAGTGGAACCAGATCAAGGGAGTCATTTCACCGGAGTGGTAATGCAGGCCACCCTAAAGCTGTTAGGGATACAGGGAAAATGGCATCTGGTGGAGAACCCCCAATTGTCAGGTCCAGTAGAAAGGACAAACTGGACCTTAAAAGAGAGGCATAGAAAGGAGATAGGAAATACCCCGAAGAAATGGAATGAAATCCTACCCCTACTACTGATGAGCCACCGAGCCAGTCTCTCTAAAATTATGGGACACTCCCCACATGCACTGATGACAGGGAGGCTAATGAGGACTCTGACCCATATCCTAGCACCAGTCCTGACAGAAAAGCAGGTTAAAGAGGTCACGTGGGATAGGTTTGCTAGAACCCCGGGTTACACAGGAATGGAAGAAACATAGAAACATAGAAAGTAGGTGCCAGTCCGCCCTTCGAGCCTGCACCACCATTCAATATGATCATGGCTGATCATGCAACTTCAGTACCCCATTCCTGCTTTCTCTCCATACCCATTGATCCCTTTAGCCATAAGAACCACATCTAACTCCCTTTTAAATATATCTAACGAACTGGCCTCAACAACTTTCAGTGATAGAGAATTCCACAGGTTTACAATTCTCTGAGTGAAGAAGTTTCTCCTCATCTCGGTAGGGGATCAGGTAATGGTCAGGAATTATGCCAGAATAGGGACATTTGAACTACTGTACAAAGGACCATATAGCATTGTAGACATGGTGTACACGATCCAGCTGCCAAACGTATAAAATGGTTCCATATAAACCAGTGTCAGCTGTACAACCCCGGAGAGAAAAGTAAAAAGCAGGCAAGGGCCCAAGGAACTGTAATGAGTTTGATCAGTGTAAGCCTTCCACCAATGCTGTGGGATGATGAAGATGGAGATGTAAGGGATGGAGCAGTAAGACGGAGTGGTCGGTACTGTAACCTAGGATGCCTTGGATGCCTCCTCCATCTCCACCCCCGAGCCTCCATAAGCCTAACCATCGGGATAAGAGGAGAAGGAAACAGTCATCGTAAAATGGTGTTATGTACATATGTGTATAATCGAAGAAGGACCTTTGAGGGGGAGCCCCCCACAGAGCAACATAATTTTCTTTCATTTTTTCTCTTTAATAGGAGCGAATCGAGCCAGGGATACAAGATGAGGTGGAGGTTGTGGATAGGTCTGTGGATGGCCTTAATTATTAAAGGATTGGGAGATCGGGGAGACATCGCGACATTCCTTATATACGGGTGTATGGGAGGAACTGGCCCCACCGTAACTCAAGGGGGAGCAATATGGAGCAACAAGGGCACAAATGCCTCTGCTCACACTGGGAGTTGGCCAGGGTGGTTAGAGTCAAATTCGATCAAGTACTCCAGACAAACCGGAAACAAACTTGGGGAGGTGTCAGTATCCTGTCCCAGGCTAAACATCACGACCAGGAAGGTACGGGTGAGAGAGGGTCGATGAGTTTGTCTGGAATGTAAAAGGATTACCCCCATGAGAGGATGGTGGTGGTTACAGAAAACAGACATGGGAAAAGTTACTGCATCCACAGAATGGGAGAAACTGGGTAATAGTGCAAACAGGTGAACCAAAGGAACAAAGGAAGGGGCGAAATTGTGTTGGGAGAAGTGGTGAAAGGAGGAACAAGGGATTTATGTCTGTGTGGTTGGATCAAGCCACAAGTGCAGGAGAGGTGTGGGGATTGTCTTTAAAGGCAATGGCAGGATTCTGGGTCAGGAATGAATTGGACGGAGGGTTTTGATTCTTGTGTAACCTTGAACCTGCCAAAAACAGTCAATACAACCAAATTGATCACGAGCAAATTAAAACCTCTCCCTAAAATGCTTGAGATTCCAAACCAAGAAATTGCATGTCCTGTCCAAAAACCCGGGCCGAAGAATGGGCTGGTGTTGAACAAACTGGGAAGATGTTGTATCATTCTGTCTATTATGAAGTAGCGTCAGTTATTCTAAATTTAACAGAGTTACAATTACTCCGGTGGTGCCCGCCAGAAACAGAAAAGTGAAATGAAAAATTGTTAAAGGAAATGTTCAAACAATTCTATCAAAAGCATTACAGGGATGAGAGTCAGGGGGAAGCATACAAACCGAGACGGAAAAGGGGGCAAAAGAGTAATGTAGCTACAGAATTTAATACTGTGACATCACTGGTAAACAGTGCGGGCAACGTGGAGTTGCAAGTCCAAATGAATACGTTAAGGGACCAGTTAAAGAAAATACTGGCAGAGGATAGTGACAACGAACTACAGGAGGACCAGGCAATGACAATCCATTTTAACGAGACGGTAGCTGAGGTGGAAAAACACACTCAGACCATCAATGCTTTAATCAAGGAGGGTAGAAATGCATCAGATCAAGCTGCTCAGAATGACGTGTGTGTCATGTACAGAGCTTGGTTGTAAAATAAGAACGCAGTAATTTAGAGGATTTAAAACAAGGCCACATACCGTTGTGGGTTAGTAACAAGCATTTAAAAGCATTGAGTGCCTATAACAATCTCCTGAATTCGTGCCAGCTACGGTCAGCCTCTGAAGCGTATCCAGTCATAACATAAGAACATAAGAATTAGGTACAGGAGTAGGCCATCTAGCCTCTCGAGCCTGCTCCGCCATTCAACAAGATCATGGCTGATCTGGTCGTGGATTCAGCTCCACTTACCCGCCTGCTCCCCATAACCCTTAATTCATTATTGGTTAAAAATCTATCTATCTGTGATTTGAATACATTCAATGAGCTAGCCTCAACTGCTTCCTTGGGCAGAGAATTCCACAGATTCACAACCCTCTGGGAGAAGAAATTCCTTCTCAACTCGGTTTAAAATTGGCTCCCCCGTATTTTGAGGCTGTGCCCCCTAGTTCTAGTCTCCCCGATGTGGAAACAACCTCTCTGCCTCTACCTTGTCTATCCCTTTCATTATTTTAAATGTTTCTATAAGATCACCCCTCATCCTTCTGAACTCCAACGAGTAAAGACCCAGTCTACTCAATCTATTATCATAAGGTAACCCCCTCATCTCTGGAATCAGCCTAGTGAATCGTCTCTGTACCCCATCCAAAGCTAGTATATCCTTCCTTAAGTAAGGTGACCAAAACTGCACACAGTACTCCAGGTGCGGCCTCACCAATACCCTGTACAGTTGCAGCAGGACCTCCCTGCTTTTGTACTCCATCCCTCTCGCAATGAAGGCCAACATTCCATTCGCCTTCCTGATTACCTGCTGCACCTGCAAACTAACTTTTTGGGATTCATGCACAAGGACCCCCAGGTCCCTCTGCACCGCAGCATGTTGTAATTTCTCCACATTCAAATAATATTCCCTTTTACTGTTTTTTTTCCCAAGGTGGATGACCTCACATTTTCGGATATTGTATTCCATCTGCCAAACCTTAGCCCATTCGCTTAACCTATCTAACTCTCTTTGCAGCCTCTCTGTGTCCTCTACACAACCCGCTTTCCTACTACTGGTCAACTGTAGTCAGAATAAACAATCCACAATAGGGATAGTGCTTAGAATACCGATGATGGATCAGTCACAACGATCCGTACCGATATACCGGGTGGAAAACATTGAGGTAATTCGGAACGGGGTACATGTGTAGCATCATAAAACCTCGCAATACGTGATAAAATTGGGAGACTCAATAACTGGTGCTAGTCTGGAGGGATGCCAGAGAGGAGGTACACACGCCCCTATCTTCTGAACCCTTTCGACTGGCCGGTATGTGGGTTCAAGTATGGGAATGGGCAGCCTATAAGCTGTATCATGGAAGTGACGACTCACGACTATGTCCCGCCACAGGTTGCATACAAGGAAAACGAAACATACTGTGTCACCACCAGCGAAAGTCGGTATAGAATACATCAGGACACTTTATGCCCAGTGAGGGATTCTACCTTTTGTTTCAAACCCCAAATAGAGACACAAGTAGCACAAGAAAAGATAATTCCTATTTCAGACCACAAACACATAAGTATCACAATCAACAGTACTTTACCGAACCTCCAGGAATACATATCGCATTTTGGATCCAAAATCCCGCCGTTACCTGAATATTTGACTGAACTATTAAAGAACATTGAGCTGTCCTAGAAACATTATTACACGTTAAACCAGGAGAATAATAAAGTAGGGAGAGAAATCGAGGAAATGATGGCCCCTCCACGATGGGATCTGTGACTCAATATTGAAATCACCCCCTGGGTTCGGATCGTATCACACTCGTTAGTAATTGTACAGTTGATAATAGTGTTGTATCTACTTGTCCTGTCCTGTAAATTAAAGAAAAGGATGAGGGAAGGGAATCTGGAAGGATTATTAAAGTAAACCCAGGCCGAAGTGTTTGTAAAAAGGTATAAACCGAAGTCAGATTAAGGCCAAACATGGTTTTGCTGTAAGAAACACTGTTGTGTTGTAAAAACATTAATTTTTTTGTGTGTAAAAAGGAATGTAATCAGGAGATTTGACTGAAGGCTACAACCACCCAAAACGCTCATGGAAAAGAAGACGCCACCCAGAGTAATGTCTCTGAGTTCATTGTAAGAGACATTAAAAGGAGGGAGTGTAAGGGTACACCTATTTTCTTGGAACAATGCACAGGAAGAGGCCATAAACAAACTATTTTAAACTAACTTTTGGATGACCTAGGAGGGGAAAAGACGCCAGCCTGGGGCAAGTGGTGATTCATCACCCATTAAGAACAATCTCTGTGGTCAAGGACTAAACTTGGTTATGCATACAGACAAAGAGATTGATACTATCTATCAGAGGAACCCCGGATTTGATTGGCCACAGAGATTAAAACAGTTCACCCCAGAGACTACAAGTCTGCAAGAAATCAGGACTACAAAGGATCCGAGAAATGCATGCTTTTGGATAACAGGGCATTAAGGATAAGGAGTTATCTTTTGCACTGTCGACTTGGTGTGCAAATTAGTAGCCATTCAAACTCATCACCACAGCCAGTTAAACAAATCACCACATTGATCCAGATGCATTAGTCGGACCTGGCCCAGCGGTAAACTTATTCATACTATGGATATAAATATACGAACACAGAAACACAAAAAGACAGGACAGGAACGGGAACAGCACTGCAGAGAATGGACAGAAGAAGAACCAACTGGTCACGGAATCAACGACTACGAACCTCGGATTGGGATGTCATGTTTGTATGAAGGACTGTGAATTGTATGTCTTAAGTCAATTTCTCTCAGAAGTCTAGTCTTGTAGTGTTAGTAATTTTTTAATACGTAATAAAACTGACACTGGGTTAAGCCGAAATTTTGTGTCACGTGTTGTCCTTTCCCACTATAAGTTCCGAGGTCTAAGAATCAGAGTAGAGTGAAAAACAAACACCCGACAAGTAGTGCTGTCACCTGGTATCTTACATGTCACAAGTGAGCAAGAGCAGATGGTGGAGATGGGGACAGTAGTGGAGTGTCCTCTTCGGAGGGCACAGAATGCGCCAAGCTCTGTTCAGCTGCATGTCTCGAGGGCCGTCGACAAAGAGGTTGATCTTTGAGGAGCAGAAACAAATGCATGATTGTAGAGAGAATGGAGGAATCCACCTCCAACTTGAGCAGCACCAGGTCTCAGTGATGGCGATGATGTGCTGTTCCATGGAGAGGATGAGCACCTGCATGGAGCAGCTAATGCGCCAGTCAATCAAGAGGATGCTTGCTGTGAACAACAGTTTGGAGATTCTTACAAATGCAAAATGCTGTGGATGGTGGAAATCTGAAATAAAAACTGAAAATGCAGGAAATACTCAGCACGTCAGGCAGCATCTGTGGAGAGAGAAACAGACACCATTGTTCAGTGCGTATGTATAACCCTGAGCTTCCGGTCGCCTGTCATGTTAATTCTCCCCTCCACTCCCACTTTGAAGTCTCTGTCCTCAGCCTCTTACAATGTTCCAATGAAGCTCAACGCAAGCTTGAGGAACAGCAGCTCATATTTCGATGGTGGACAACTGGTTTAGCCAATCACTGACAGATCTGGCTGGACCACATAAAGCATTATCGGATCCTGCTCTCGTCTGCCAAATGGTTCACTATTCCAGAATCATTCTGGAAACATACAAACATAGAAAATAGGTGCAGGAGTAGGACATTCGGCCCATCGAGCCTGCAGCGCCATTCAATGAGTTCATGGCTGAACATGCAACTTCAGCAGCCCATTCTTGCTTTCTCGCCATACCCCTTGATCCCCCTAGTAGTAAGGACTACATCTAACTCCTTTTTGGATATATTTAGTGAATTGGCCTCAACAACTTGCTGTGGTAGAGAATTCAACAGGTTCACCACTCTCTGGGTGAAGAAGATTCTCCTCATCTCGGTCCTAAATGGCTTACCCCTTATCCTTAGACTGTGACCCCTGGTTCTGGACTTCCCCAACATTGTGAACATTCTTCCTGCATCTAACCTGTCTAAACCTGTCAGAATTTTAAACGTTTCTATGAGATCCCCTCTCATTCTTCTGAACTCCAGTGAATACAAGTCCAGTAGATAAAATCTTTCTTGATATGTCAGTCCCGCCATCCCGGGAATCAGTCTGGTGAACCTTCACTGCACTCCCTCAATAGCAAGAATGTACTTCCTCATGTTAGGAGACCAAAACTGTACACAATACTCCAGGTGTGGCCTCACCAAGGCCCTGTACAACTGTAGTAACACCTCCATGCCCCTGTACTCAAATCCCCTTGCTATGAAGGCCAACATGCCATTTGCTTTCTTAACCGCCTGCTGTACCTGCATGCCAACCTTCAATGACTGATGCACCATGACACCCAGGTCTCGTTGCATCACCCCTTTTCCTAATCTGTCACCATTCAGATAATAGTCTGTCTCTCTGTTTTTACCACCCAAGTGGATAACCTCACATTTATCCACATTATACTTCATCTGCCATGCATTTGCCCACTCACCTAACCTATCCAAGTCACTCTGCAGCCTCATAGCATCCTCCTCGCAGCTCACACTGCCACCCAACTTAGTGTCATCCGCAAATTTGGAGACACTACATTTAATCCCCTCATCGAAATAATTAATGTACAATGTAAACAGCTGGGGCCCCAGCACAAAATCTTGCGGTACCCCACTAGTCACTGCCTGCCATTCTGAAAAGTACCCATTTACTCCTACTCTTTGCTTCCTCTCTGCCAACCAGTTCTCAATCCACGTCAGCACACTACCCCCAATCCCATGTGCTTTAACTTTGCACATTAATCTCTTGTGTGGGACCTTGTCGAAAGCCTTCTGAAAGTCCAAATACACCACATCAACTGGTTCCACCTTGTCCACTCTACGAAACATCCTCAAAAAATTCCAGAAGATTTGTCAAGCATGATTTCCCTTTCACAAATCCATGCTGACTTGGACCTATCATGTCATCTCTTTCCAAATGCGCTGCTATGACATCCTTTATAATTGATTCCATCATTTTACCCACTACTGAGGTCAGGCTGACCGGTTTATAATTCCCTGTTTTCTCTCTCCCTCCTTTTTTTAAAAGTGGGGTTACATTGGCTACCCTCCACTCCACAGGAACTGATCCAAAGTCTATAGAATGTTGGAAAATGACTGTCAATGCATCCGCTATTTCCAAAGCCACCTCCTTAAGTACTCTGGGATGCAGACCATCAGGCCCTGGGGATTTATTGGCCTTCAATTCCATCAATTTCCCCAACACAATTTCCCGACTAATAAGGATTTCCCTCAGTTCTTCCTTCTAACTAGACCCTCTGACCCCTTTTATATCTGGAAGGTTGTTTGTGTCCTCCTTAGTGAATACCGAACCAAAGTACTTGTTCAATTGGTCTGCCATTTCTTTGTTCCCAGTTATGACTTCCCTTGATTATGACTGCAGGGGACCTACATTTGTCTTTACTAACCTTTTTCTCTTTACATATCTATAGCAGCTTTTGCAGTTCATTTTAATGTTCCCTGCAAGCTTCCTCTCGTACTCTATTTTCCCTGCCCTAATCAAACCCTTTGTCCTCCTCTGCTGAGTTCTAAATTTCTCCCAGTCCCTGGGTTCGCTGCTATTTCTGGCCAATATGTATGCCACTGAGAACATAAGAATATAAACATAAGAACATAAGAACATAAGAATTAGGTACAGGAGTAGGCCATCTAGCCCCTCGAGCATGCTCCGCCATTCAACAAGATCATGGCTGATCTGGCCGTGGACTCAGCTCCACTTACCCGCCCGCTCCCCATAACCCTTAATTCACTTATTGGTTAAAAATCTATCCATCTGTGATTTGAATACATTCAATGAGCTAGTCTCAACTGCTTCCTTGGGCAGAGAATTCCACAGATTCACAACCCTCTGGGAGAAGAAATTCCTTCTCAACTCGGTTTAAAATTGGCTCCCCCGTATTTTGAGGCTGTGCCCCCTAGTTCTAGTCTCCCTGACCAGTGGAAACAACCTCTCTGCCTCTATCTTGTCTATCCCTTTCATTATTTTAAATGTTTCTATAAGATCACCCCTCATCCTTCTGAACTCCAACGAGTAAAGACCCAGTCTACTCAATCTATCATCATAAGGTAACACCCCATCACCGGGATCAGCTGAGTGAATCGTCTCTATACCCCCTCCAAAGCTAGTATATCCTTCCTTGTGTAAGGTGACCAAAACTGCACGCAGTACTCCAGGTGCGGCCTCACCAATACCCTATACAGTTGCAGCAGGACCTCCCTGCTTTTATACTCCATTCCTCTCGCAATGAAGGCCAACATTCCATTTGCCTTCCTGATTACCTGCTGCACCTGCAAACTAACTTTTTGGGATTCATGTACAAGGACCCCCAGGTCCCTCTGCACCGCAGCATGTTGTAATTTCTTCCCATTCAAATAATATTCACTTTTACTGTTTTTTTTCCCAAGGTGGATGACCTCACATTTTCTGACATTGTATTCCATCTGCCAAACCTTAGCCCATTCGCTTAACCTATCTAACTCTCTTTGCAGCCTCTCTGTGTCCTCTTCACAAGCCGCTTTCCCACTAATCTTTGTGTCATCTGCAAATTTTGTTACACTACACTCTGTCCCCTCTTCCAGGTCATCTATGTATATTGTAAACAGTTGTGGTCCCAGCACCGATCCCTGTGGCACACCACTAACCACCGATTTCCAACCTGAAAAGGACCCATTTATCCTGACTCTCTGCTTTCTGTTAGTTAGTCAATTCTCTATCCATGCTAATACATTTCCTCTGACTCCTCGTCCCTTTATCTTCTGCAGTTATCTTTTGTGTTACACCTTGACTTTAATACTATCCCTGATTTCCCTTGATAGCCACCGTTGAGCCACCTTCCCTTTATTTTTACGCCAGACAGGGATGTACAATTGTTGCAGTTCATCCATGCGGTCTCTAAATATCTGCCATTGTCCATCCACTGTCAACCCCTTAAGTATCATTCACCAATCTATCCTCGCCACTTCACGCCTCATACCTTCAAAGTTACCCTTCTTTAAGTTCTGCACCATGGTCTCTGGATTAACTGTTTCATTCTCCATCCTAATGTAGAATTCCACCATATTATGGTCACTCTTCCCCAAGGGGCCTCGCACAACGAGATTGCTAATTAATCCTCTCTCCTTACACAACACCCAGTCTAAAATGGCCTCCCCGCTAGTTGGTTCATCGACATATTGGTCTGGAAAACCATCCCTTATGCACTCCAGGAAATCCTCCTCCACCATATTGTTTCCAGTTTGGTTAGCCCAATCTATATGCATATTAAAGTCACCCATGATAACTGCTGCACCTTTATTGCATGCACCCCTAATTTCCTGTTTGATGCCATCCCCAATATCACTACTACTGTTTGGAGGTCTGTACACAACTCCCACTAGCTATTTCTGTCCTTTGGTATTCCGTACCTCCACCCATACCGATTCCACATCATCCAAGCTAATGTCTTTCCTTACAATTGCATTAATTTCCTCTTTAACCAGCAACGCCACCCCGCCTCCTTTTCCTTTCTGTCTATCCTTCCTAAATGTTGAATACCCTTGGATGTTGAGTTCCCAGCCTTGGTCACCCTGGAGCCATGTCTCCGTGATGACAACCACATCGTATCCGTTAACTGCTATTTGCACAGTTAATTCGTCTACCTTCTTCCGAATACTCCTCGCATTGAGGCACAGAGCCTTCAGGCTTGCCTTTTTAACACGCTTTGACCCTTTAGAATTTTGCTGTAATGTGGCCCTTTTTGTTTTTTGCCTTGGGTTTCTCTGCCCTCCACTTTTACTCATCTCCTTTCTGTCTTTTCCTTCTGTCTCTATTTTGTTTCCCTCTGTCTCTCTGCATAGGTTCCCATCCCCCTGTCATATTAGTTTAACTCCTCCCCAACATCACTAGCAAACACTCCTCCGAGGACATTGGTTCTGGTTCTGCCTAGGTGCAGACCGTCCAGTTTGTTCTGGTCCCATCTCCCCCAGAACCGGTTCCAATGCCCCAGGAATTTGAATCCCTCCCTGCTGCACCACGACTCAAGCCACGTATTCATCTGAGCTATCCTGCGATTCCTACTCTGACGAGCATGTGGCACTGGTAGCAATCCCGCGATTACTACTTTTGAGGTCCTACTTTTTAATTTAGCTCCAACCTCCTTAAATTCGCCTCTTAGGACTTCATCCCGTTTTTTACCTATATCGTTGGTATCAATGTGCACCACGACAACTGGCTGTTCACCCTCCCTTTTCAGAAAGTCTTGCACCGGCTCCGAGACATTCTTGACTCTTGCACCAGGGAGGCAACATACCATCCTGGAGTCTCGGTTGTGGCCGCAGAAATGCCTATCTATTCCCCTTACAATTGAATCCCCTATCACTATCGCTCTCCCACTCTTTTTCCTGTCCTCCTGTGCAGCAGAGCCAGCCACGGTGCCATGAACTTGGCTGCTGCTGCTCCTCCTTGATGAGTCAACCCCCTCAACAGTACTCAAAGCGGTGTATCTGTTTTGCAGGGGGATGACCGCAGGGGATCCCTGCACTACCTTCCTTGCACTGCTCTTCCTGTTGGTCTTCCATTCCCTATCTGGCTGTGGACCCTTTACCTGCGGTAAGACCAACTCACTAAACGTGCTAGTCACGTCATTCTAAGCATAGTGGATGCTCCAGAGTGAATCCACCTTCAGCTCCAATTCAGCAATGCAGTCCGTCAGGAGCTGGAGGCGGGTACGCTTCCCGCACACGTAGTCGTCAGAGACACTGGGGGCGTCCCTGATTCCCCACATCGTACAGGAGGAGCATAACACGTGTCCGAGCTCTCCTGCCATGACTTAACCCTTAGATTAACCTAAATTGGCAACAACAATGCTAAAAGTTACTCACTGATATTGAAGGGAAAAAAGAAAAACTACTTACCAATCACCAGCCAATCACTTACCCCCTTGGCTGTGATGTCACCTTTCTATTTCTTTCTACTTTTTTGCCCTCTCCCTGTAGCTGCACTGGCACGCCTTTTGTAGGCCTCTCGCGGGCCCCGGACTCACGTCTCTCAAACGCACCTCCTGCTGCCTCTCGCGGCCTTTGGCAGGCCTCCCGCCGACCCCGGACTCACGTCTCTCCAACGCACCTCCCGCTGCCTCTCGTGGCCTCTTGTAGGCCTCTCACCGACCCCGGACTCACGTCTCTCCAACGCACCTCCCGACGCACCTTGCGGCCTTTTGTAGACCTCCCGCCGACCCCGGACTCACGTCTCTCCAACGCACCTCCCGCTGCCTCTCGTGGCCTCTTGTAGGCCTCTCACCGACCCCGGACTCACGTCTCTCCAACGCACCTCCCGACGCACTTTGCGGCCTTTTGTAGACCTCCCGCCGACCCTGGACTCACGTCTCTCCAACGCACCTCCCGCTGCCTCTCGTGGCCTCTTGTAGGCCTCTCACCGACCCCGGACTCATGCCTCTCCAACGCACCTCCCGACGCCTCTCGCGGCCTTTTGTAGACCTCCCGCCGACCCTGGACTCATGTCTCTCCAACGCACCTCCCGCTGCCTCTCGTGGCCTCTTGTAGGCCTCTCACCGACCCCGGACTCATGCCTCTCCAACGCACCTCCCGACGCCTCTCGCGGCCTTTTGTAGACCTCCCGCCGACCCCGGACTCACGTCTCTCCAACGCACCTCCCGACGCCTCTCGCGGCCTTTTGTAGGCTGCTCGCCGACCCCGAACTCATGTCTCTCCAACGCACCTCCCGACGCCTCTCGCGGCCTTTTGTAGGCTGCTCGCCGACCCCGAACTCATGTCTCTCCAACGCACCTCCCGACGCCTCTCGCGGCCTTTTGTAGGCTGCTCGCCGACCCCGGACTCATGTCTCTCCAATGCACCTCCCGACGCCTCTCGCGGCCTTTTATAGACCTCTCGCCGACCCCGGACTCATGTCTCTCCAACGCACCTCCCGACGCCTCTTGCGGCCTTTTGTAGGCTGCTCGCCGACCCCGAACTCATGTCTCTCCAACGCACCTCCCGACGCCTCTTGCGGCCTTTTGTAGGCTGCTCGCCGACCCTGGACTCACGTCTCTCCAATGCACCTCCCGACGCCTCTCGTGGCCTTTTGTAGGCCTCCCGCCAACCCCGGACTCACGTCTCTCCAAGTGGAATGCAAAGAAAAACTCTGGCTTCTGTTCTCCACTGCTAACCATCTTCTTAAACCGCTCTCTCCAGTCTTCACCCTCACCTCCGACAATAATTGTGAGAAGCTCATGGACTTCTTTGTCTCTAAGTTTGAGATCATCCATTCAGCCGCCTCTGCCTCTTCCCTTCCTTTCTCTAGCCTACTGGGCCAAACGTCTTCTAATGATCTAGCCCTGACCTTATATCTTTCTCTAGTTTCTCTCCGATCTCCCCCCATGACCTCTCCAAGCACATCCTGTCCATGAGAGCCACTTCCTGTTCCCTTGATCCTATTCCCACTAAATTGCTGACCACCCAACTTCCTTTTCCGACTCCAATATTAGCCAACATTGTTAACGGTTCTCTATCCTCAGGTACTGTCCCCCCCTCACTCAAATCTGCCATCATCACCCCTCTCAAGAAACCAACCCTTGACCCCACTGTCCTTGCAAATTACCGCCCCATCTCCAACATTGCTTTCCTCTCCAAAGTCCTTCAACGTGTTGTCGCCTCCCAAATTCATGCCCATCTTTCCCGCAACTCCATGTTTGAATCACTCCAGTCCGGTTTTTGCACCTTCCACAGTAATGGCTCTCACAAAGTCACAAATGGCATCCTTTATGACTGTGACAAAGGAAAACTAACCCTCCTTGTGCAGCCTTTGACACGGTTGACCATTCTATCCTTCTCCAACGCCTCTCCACCATCATCCAGTTGGGTGGGACTGCACTTGCCTGGTTCCACTCTTATCTAATCATAGCCAGAGAATCACCTGCAACGGCTTCTCTTCCCGCTCCTACATCGTTACCTCTGGTAACCCCCAAGGATCTATTCTTGGCTCCCTCCTATTTCTCATCAACATGTTCCCTCTTGAAGACATCATCTGAAAACACAGCCTCAGTTTCCACATGTACGCTGATGACACCCAGCTCTACCTTACTATCATTTCTCTTGATCCCTCCATAGTCTCTAAATTGTCAGACTGCTTCTCTCGATGAGCATAAATTTTCTCCAATTAAATATCGGGAAGACTGCGGCCATTGTTACCAATCCCCGCCACAAACTCTGTTCGCTAGCCACTGACTCCATCCCTCTCCCCAACTTCTGTCTGAAGCTGAACCAGACTGTTCGCAACCTTGGTGTCATATTTAACTTGAAATGAGCTTTCAACCACATATCCCATATCCGCAGCATAACTAAGACCACCTATTTCCACCTCCGTAACATCGTCCACCTCCACCCCTGCCTCAGCTCATCTGCTGCGGAAACTCGCATCCATGCCTTTGTTACCTCTAGACTTGACTATTCCAATGCACTCTTGGCTGGCCTCCCATATTCTACCCTACATAAAATTGAGGTCATCCAAAACTCGCACCAAGTCCTGCTCACCCACCTCCCTGTTGTCGCTGACCTAAATTGGCCTCCGGTTAAGCAACACCTTGATTTCAAAATTCTCATCCTTGTTTCTATGGCCTCACCTCTACCTATCTCTCATCTCCTTCAGCCCCACAACCCCACGAGATATCGCCATTCTTCTAATTTTGTCCCCTTGAGCATCCCTGATTATAATCGCTCAACCATCCCCTTTTGCTTTGTACTATCTTACCTTTTGTCACTTAATCACTCCTGCCTTCCAGCCTTTCACAGACCTGCCCTATTCTTTCCCCTGCCTTTCCCTGCCCCTGCACTTGCTTAAAATCTGTTCCATCTCTAACTTTTTTCAGTCATCGACCTGAAACGTTAACTCTGTTTCTCTATCCACAGATGCTGCCTGACCTATTGCTGACTCTTACTGGACTCATCTCTAGGAGGGATACCAACATAGACTTGGGCATGCATCGCTCCACTAATGTGCAATCCAGCTCCTTTCTATCAGGGAAGTGTGGGTGGCCCATGAGAGGGATGATGGTCAGAGGGCACATAGAAGTGTGGGCTCTGCTCAAAATGCTCTCACTTGTCCCCTGTTGCCTCCGCTCCCCACCCCCGTCCCCGCCGCAGATAGAGCCCCACATGCTGCCTCAGATCCCGATGGCCCAGTCTGCCCCTGCACAGTTGCAGGAGGAGCAGTCTTTAGCGGGGCCCTCACAGGCTCCAAAACTCAGAGGGCATCCGCCAAAATGTCTAAGCAGACGCAGCAGGGAAGTGAGCAGCCTGCCTCTACCTCTACTGGAGCTGCAGGGGGTACACCTCGTCGAAGCACTCGGAAAAGATGTTCAAGGATATGCAGATGGGTGTTTGATAAAATGTGAGTATTAAGTTTTAGTTCTATTTATGACGCACATAAATTTATTTCTTTACACTACTTTCCCATCTTGTCCATTTTTGCTTGCTACCAGGGAAGGAGTGGAGCCAGTTGGAGTGAATGGTGAGACATTACTTAACCTCAAGCAGTGAGTGCAAGCGATAGGAATGTTTGGTCAGTTTAAGACTGCTCTGTGGTGTTGGTGGGGTGGGAGGGAGTTGGTATGGCATCTGGGAGCTAGATGGGTGCACTGGTGCAACTTAACTAAATTGGGCCAGTATGAGGTCATCCCAGGCATCCTGGGGAGCAATGTGCACGCTGTTGGTCCCATGTCCACGTCAAGTTCCTCCTCCTCCTCCTTCTCCTTGTGATCCACCTGCTCCTACTCGTCGTTCTCCTACTCCTCTGAAGAGGTTGTGCACTCTACACGTTGCTCATCCTGCAGCTCCAATCCTCTCTGCCGCACTATTTTGTCCAATGCACAGCACACAACGATGATTCTGGAGACCCTGGCTGGTGTGTACTGAATGGCTTCTCTAGATCTGTTAAGGCATCTGAATCGCATCTTCAGCATGCTGATTGCTTAATCTATGATCGATCTGGTTGTCATGTGGCTTTAATTATAGTGATCCTCAGCCTCATTACTTGTCTTCCTCAAGGTTGTCATCCTCCATGTCTTCAGTAGCCCTTGTCTCCAATAAGCCAGCCAGTAAGTCTATTCGGAGGTGCGAAGAGATGAGGGAGGGTGGACTGCGCAGGATGAAAGAGTCATGACAGCTCCCTTGGAATCTGGCACACGCATGCATAATGATCTTTTTGTGCTTGCAGACGATCTGCACATTTCTGTTCACAAACATTCCTGGGTGATCTGCGGGTGTCTTGATGGCCACATGTGTGCAGTCGATGACGCCCGGCATCTGTGGGAAGCCAGCCAGAGCCACAAAGCCAAGCGCCCGCTCAGTAACACTGGCTTCATCAGTGGCAAAGTTTAAATAAGTGGCTGACTTGTGAAACATGGCATCGGTCACATGGGTGATGCATTTGTGGGTGGCCAACTGCAAGATCCTGTAAATGTCTGCGACAGATCCCTGGAAGGAGCCTGAGACAAAGAAGTTGAGGCCAGTGGTGACTTTGACAGGCACTGGTAAGGCATTTCCACCAGGTCCTCTGGGCAGCAGGTCTTCTTCCACCAAGCTACAAATGTCTGCGATGACCTGGAGCAATAGCCTGAGCCTCCTGAAGCACTGCTGTTCAGTCCTGTCCAGGAAGCTCATCCTCTGTCTGTATACCCTATGTTGGGGTATCGTCCCTGGCGAGGTGCACAACTATACTGATCCCCTCCTGTGGAACGTCAGGTCAGTGAGGAGAAGGCTGTTGTGTTGTTGCTGTTGCTGCTGCTGCTGGTGTTGTTGGTACTGAGGCTAATCTTGGTCCGAATCTGAGGTCCAAGGTGAGACAGCATAAACGGCAACCATGCTGATCTGATAGATGCCAAGTAAAGTGGAGATCAGAGGCACAATCCTCCAATGTGGTGAGGGTGGCTTCCGAGGTTGCAGAAATCACTTGCAAACTCCTAAAAGCAAAATCTCTGCACAAAATAGTGTCAACAAGAATCTTTCCCTTAGGCAAGGAAGCAGATATAAGGTGTATGTATTTATGTGCTTTTTACAACTGTCACTTAATGAACTCGCAAAAAGTTCATTGAGTTCTCACCTTACCTTCACAGGCGAGTTTCAGGATGTCCGTGATTCCCGCGTACAAGTAGTAAAAGCTGAAACATCAGGATAAAAAGCCTCTTAAGGGTCTCTCAATGAACTGTTAACTACTTCAATGAGATTGCCCGTCTCTACCAAGCGGGTCTATGTGTGGGAAATGTGCCAGAGTTCAATGTAGAAATCGGTGGGATGAAGGCGGGTTCCCGACGCGCAGTCAATATCAGCGCTTTTAATAGAAATTTACAGCACTGAAGAAGGCCATTCGGCCCATCGTGTCTGTGCCGGCTGACAAAGAGCTATCCAGCCTAATCCCACTTTGCAGCTCCTGGTCCGTAGATTTGTGGGTTACAGCACTTCATCTGCATATCCAAGTACTTCTTAAACGTGATGAGGGTTTTTGCCTCTATCATCCTTTCAGGCAGTGAGTTCCAGATCCCCATCACCCTCTGGGTGAAAATGGTTCTCCTCAACTCCCCTGTAATCCTTCTACCAATTACTTTAAATCTATGCCCCCTGGTTATTGACCTCTCTGCTAAGGGAAACAAGTCATTTCCACTCACTATCTAGGCCTCTCAATTTTATACACGTTGCTGACCCGCTTGCAAAAACACACTCTCTGCAATGTGAAAATTCTGGCCATTAAGTTAGTTGTAACTGTAGAAAAGTTGTGAGAGTCATGTGCGTATGAGACTTCAGGGTCAATCACAGTAATTAGACCATTTAGACCAGGAGTATCGAAATGGCACCCTATTGGAAACCTTTGGCCCCTTAAGCCCAGGTAATCTGACACTCACAGGGTTCAATTTTCCTCTTTGCCGATTTTTGGCGCCCAGGAGGATTAACGGACGATTTCTTTGTGCCTGATTGCGCCGGGAAAAAAAAGTTGGAACTTTTGCCAAAGTAAAATTTCATTTTGGCGCTGCAGTACCCAAAGTTAAAGCTGGGGGTGGAGCTTCAAGTCTGCGCCAAAGGTTGCCAGGGTAACGAGAGACACACTGAGGGAGGTTGCTAGGGTAATGAGAGACACACTGAGGGCTGAAGCCCCCCTTTGCGAGTTGAAGTTCCACGGCCAGGGCTTGCAGCGGCAGGGGAGCTGGGGGGGGAAGGGTGGGATTGCCCGGGATTGCAGCAGGCCCAGGAAGGCAGTGGGAGCCAATCGGCTCAGGATTGCAGCAGGCGATCGGCCCGGTATTGCAGCGGGGGAGGGGGCAATCGGCCCAAGATTGCAGCGGGGGGACCCATTTGTCCTGGGATTGTAGCGGTGGGTGAACATTTATTAGAAAAAAGGGGCAGTTAAGTGTCTGGAGTGTCCCCCAGATCGGGGGGCATTTGATCTAATGTTTATTTTGTTTCCCCCCAAAAGAGTTGTAGCGGTGGGTGGGGGGGTGGTGGTGTGTTTGGAGGTGGGCCATCCTGCCCGGGGTTGCAGCGGGACCGGGAGCAGGGTCCTTGCAGCCCGGGATTACAGCGGGAGCGGGGGGCCAGCACCAAAACAAGTAATCTTTAATGTAAAGAGATGAAAAAGGAACGTACTTTAGTATAATCATTATAAACTATCTTTATGATCAAGACTAAACGGCAAAGAAATAAGCCCGATACAGACCTGAGCGGCGATTTTCTTAACTTAACGTAGGGTTTTTCTGACTGGTATTTAAGGCCACTCTGCGCCGCTCTTAAAAAAAATCGGTGTTGAGTAAAATTCCCTAAATGGCCAAAAACGGCACGGAAAACAGTTTTCATCCAGACCGGTGCCAAAAAAATCTGGTGTACAAAAACTCCGGCGCTGACAATCGCTGTCAGCATACAAACTTTGAGGAAAGTTGCAAAACCAAGATTGCTCCAAAAAAATTAGCAGACGCCAAAAAAATGGGGCCCACTGGTGGCAAAAATTGAGCCCACAGTCTGTGCAACTGAGTCAGATTTGCTTTAATATTGCTTATTTTTTGGTTTGGCCTGGTTGAATTCTGCCCAAAGTTAGGAAAGGTTTTTGTTTATTGTCTCACTGGTGAATAAATGATAAAACAGAACACCATGGGGAATATTTTAACTTTCATCGGTGAGCAAAAATGGGTGATAGCGAATCTGCCACATGATTTACACTTCGCCCGATTTTCTTTTCTAAACGCTGCTGATTCTTCGGCCATCTTCGGCTAGTGATAAACATTACATTTATTCCCGCCCCCCCCCTCCAAAGATCTGTTACTATCAGCAACTTGAGATGTCTGCAAATTAATGGGAACCTAGAGTTAAACTTCACATATGGACCCTGATGCTTTATGATATGCACCTCTGTGGCTTGTGGAGGCAGAGAGATTAGACACATGAAGCAGACTACGTTGTGCACTGAAGGCTATTTGCCGTCAATTTGTTTTGACTTCTAACACTTGGTTTACTATTCTAATGGTTCACAGCAAATCATTAGAAATATTTCTCTGCCATTAAAATTGGTCATGATATCAAATGTAATGGGGACTTTATTTACCATAATCCCTGCCAGGCTTTGAATGGAACAGAGGACAGATGTAGAAACAACAAACATATGGTCTAGCGAATAATTCTATTTTCTGGCACAGTACAGCACATGTTGCTCTGCAGATAATGTGCTCATTACAGAGCTATACATGGTTTAATCAGATATTGTTACTCATTCTAGGGACGAAATGAAACAAAATTTATAGGCCTGCTTTCATCACACTCGATCGATACTCTGCATGCTGGTACTGAAGGCAAACAGAGATAGACAAAAAGAGAGCATGGGTTATTTCACACTTTTACATCACTATTCTTTCACCTTGCAGAAACCATCCTCTATTGAAGAGTCTGCAATTTAAAGTCAGCAAAATGCTGATTACATTCCTATGCTTCACAACCAAACCTTGGGGGGAAAATTGGGTACCACCTCGCTAGGCGCAGAAGTGTCGCCTCTTGCGAGAAATTGGGGTTACCGCCCCCGAAAGGAAGTGGAGCGCAAAATAAAGCATCCACTAATTTACCTTAAAGGAAAGGGCTCAAGCTGCAAACTCTGCATTATAAAAGTGTCTTACCAGGACCACCGGGAAGCAGAGTGCCAGGCTGACCGATTGCGGCATGGACCACGCATTCAAAGCGCCAATGGGGTGCATCAAAAAATCGGACTTGAAAAATTCCACTATACCTCCCCTTTAATGATCGCACTGCGAACGGCGGAGTTCTGTGACCACCTCCTTGGTGAAGCGTAGCCTCCTAATGCATTGCTCCTCACTTAAGTGGAGGTAGGAGATGTGCTATTGGAAAACCCTAAGTTGATCAGGCCTCCTGTTGAGAGCCCGCATGGCTCTCCTCCTCCTCCCTCTTTGCACATGTTCTCATCTTTCTCGTTGCCTCCGCTCCCTCTGCCGAAGAGCCTGGAACGCGAGGTCAACTGCCAGTTCAAATAATGAAGGGGTTCTGCACTTGAAACAACACTCCCTGTTATCTTAGAATCTTGAAAGAAGTTAATAAGGCTGGTGGAGTTGCAGAAAATTGCACAGAGCCAGTCAAACTCCAGAAACATGTCAGGGGCAACTGATTGTTGATGATCCCTTTAAATACCACTGCTGGAGCCTCCTTCCTGCTTTGAACGCTTGCTCTGCCTGTCGTTAAGGCATGTTGGTAAGTGCAATGGTGAAATCCAATGTTGCAGATCGGCGTCAAGTGGGCGTTGCACACTCACTGATGCCACAATCTGGTTAATTTCAATCCCTTCAACGATTGCTTCTATTACCAGTGCTGCCGGCAGTCCAAAAATGATGGGCGCCGTGGGATCCGCCACCAGATTATGGCGATAATGGGCAGCATTAAATACCCTAAGTTTTAGCCTGGGAAATCTAGCTGCAAATATATTGGGCTTTGGTAAGATCACACTTGGAGCACTCTGCAGTTTTGCTTTCCTTACCTAAGGATGAATATACTTGCCTTAGAGGGAGGGGGTGCAACAAAGGTTCACTAGTAGGATGAGACAGCTGTCCTATGAGTAGAATGGGCCGATATTCTCTGGCATTTACAAGAATGAGAGGTGATCTCCCCTGGCTAGAGAGTCTAGGGGTCAGAGTCACAAGATAAGAGGTCAGCCATTTAGGACTGAGATGGGGAGAAATTTCTTCACTCAGAGGGTTGTGAATCTTTGGAATATTCTACCCGAGAGGGCTGTGGAGGCTCAGTCGATGAGTATATTTAAGACTGAGAGCAATAGATTTTAGGGCACTGAGAGGATCAATAAAGAGATCGGGCGAGAAAGTGCAGTTGATGTAAAGGTTCAGCCATGATCTTATCGAATGGTGGAGCAGGCGCGATGGGCTATATGATCTAGTCCTGCTTATGTTCTTATCAATTCCCAGCACAATATGAGCAGCCATTCCACTGCTAGTCATCAGCAGCTAGTCTACAAACCTAGCATGGGAAAGGTGGGGGGCAAGCAACTGAGAAATGTTTTGGGGAGGGCAGAGAGCTAGAGAAGTGGATGAGAATTTGTGACCAAATTTAAAAACAAACGTCATAAAATTAATTGCTGCAATTATTTCAACTTACTGTCAGGCACAGGAAATTGATGGCCCATTGTGGAGTACAGAAAGTGTAAAGGGGCACCAACAATTGAATGTAGACCTCAAGGTCAGAAATAGGTACTTCAAAGAGATGCTATGGGGACCAGCACATAACAAAGATGGCTTTGTTTGCTTTCACCTTATTCCATGCTTTTATCCTGTGCCCTCCCCTCACAGTCCATGATGCCACTGTGCCGTCTTGCCTCTCCTGGTCTATTCTGGCACTCTGTATCAAGCCCATCCATGTCCATGCTGATACTATGTGCTAACCATTCACCAATGCCATTCTTTGACATCCTCCCAGTGTGGTTGCTGGATTGTTCCCTCTTGCTCTTTTACTCCCATCCCTGACTTTTGTTGCTCCTCTCTGAGTCCTGTTGCTGTTATATTAAAAGCTGGAGTGATTGAACATGGCTTCATACAGTGGGTGGGTTTGCTGATTTTGTAAAAATTCCCATCCACAGCATGCAGCCACACTCACACACTTCACTTTTACAACAGCATCAAGAAGAATTGGGTAGGAGTCGAGTAGGAGGCACAACTTGGGTAAGTGTAGGGTAGGACTCGAGTAGGAAATGGGACTCGAGTCGGGGGCAGGACTTGGGTAGGGGCTGAGTCCATTATATTCTCCATTATTCCCCCGGTAATGTCCATTATATTCTCCATTACTCCCCCGGTAATGTCTATTATATCCTCCATTACTCCCCCGGTAATGTCCATTATATCCTCCATTACTCCTCTGGTAATGTTCATTATCATCCTCCATTACTCCTCCAGTAATGTCCATTATATCCTCCATTACTCCCACAGTAATGTCCATTATACTCTCCATTACTCCCCATGTAATATCCATTATATCCTCCAGAACACCCCCAGTAATGTCCATTATATTCTCCATTACTCCCCCAGTAATGTCTATTATATCCTCCATTACTCCCCCGGTAATGTCCATTATATCCTCCATTACTCCTCTGGTAATGTTCATTATCATCCTCCATTACTCCCCCAGTAATGTCCATTATATCCTCCATTACTCCCACAGTAATATCCATTATACTCTCCATTACTCCCCATGTAATATCCATTATATCCTCCAGAACACCCCCAGTAATGTCCATTATATTCTCCATTACTCCCCCGTAATGTCCATTCTATCCTCCATTACTTCTGCAGTAATGTCCATTATATCCTCCATTACTCCCCAGTAATGTCCATTATATCCTTTTTTATTATTCTTTCATGCGATCTGGGAGTCGCTGGCTAAGTCTATTGCCCATTTATTGCCCATCCCTAATTGCCCTTGAGAAGGTGGTGGTGAGCCGCCTTCTTGAACCGCTGTAGTCCATGTGGTGAAGGTAATCCGACAGTGCTGTTAGGGAGGGAGTTCCAGGATTTTGACCCAGCGACGATGAAGGAACGGCAATATATTTCCAAGTCAGGATTTTGGAGGGAAACTTGGAGGTGGTGATGTTCTCATGTGTCTACTGCCCTTGTCCTTCCAGGTGGTAGAGGTCGCAGGTTTGGAAGGTGCTGCCAAAGAAGCCTTGGCAAGTTGCAACAGTGCATCTTGTAGATGGTACACACTGCAGCCACGGTAAGTTGGTGGTGGAGGGAGCAAATGTTTAAGATGGTGGATGTGGTGCTAATCAAATGGGCTGCTTTGTCCTGGATGGTGTTGAGCTTCTTGAGTATTGTTGGGGCTGCACTCATTCAGGCAAGTGGAGAGTATTCCATCACAATCCTGATTTGTGCCTTGTAGAAGGTGGAAAGGCATTTGGGGAGTCAGGAGTTGAGACACTCTCCGCAGAATACCAGCCTCTGACGCTCTCTTTTAGCCACAGTATTTATGTGGCTGGTCCAGTTAAGTATCTGGTTAATGGTAACCCCTAGGATGTTGATGGTAGGGGATTTGGCGATAGTAATGTCATTGATTGTCAGGTGACGGTGGTTAGTTGCTCTCTTGTTGGCGATGGTTATTGCCTCGACTCATAGGCAGTCCCTCGGAATCGAGGAAGACTTGCTTCCACTCCTGAAGTGAGTTCTTTGGTGGCTGAACAGTCCAATGCGAGCGCCACAGACTCTGTCACAGGTGGGACAGATAGTCGTTGAGCGAAGGGGTGTGTGGGACTGGTTTACCGCATGCTCTTTCCGCTGCCTGCGCTTGATTTCTGCATGCTCTCGGCGCTGAGACTTGAGGTGCTCAGCGCCCTCTCGGATGCACTTCCTCCACTTAGGACGGTCTTGGGCCAGGGACTCCCAGGTGTCAGTGGGGATGTTGCATTTTATCAGGGAAGCTTTGCGGGTGTCCTTGTAGCGTTTCCTCTGCCCACCTTTGGCTCATTTGCCGTGAAGGAGCTCCAAGTAGAGCACTTGCTTTGGGAGTCTTGTGTCAGGCATGCGAACTATGTGGCCTGCCCAGTGGAGCTGATCAAGTGTGGTCAGTGCTTCAATGCTGGGGATGTTAGCCTGGACGAGGCGCTGATGTTGGTGCACCTGTCATCCCGGGGATTTGTAGGCTCTTGTGGAGACATCGTTGGTGATATTTCTCCAGCAACTTGAGGTGTCTGCTGTACATGGTCCATGTCTCTGAGCCATACAGGAGGGCAGGTATTACTACAGCCCTGTAGACCATGAGCTTGGTGGCAGTTTTGAGGGCGTGGTCTTCAAACACTCTTTTCCTCAGGCGGCCAAAAGCTGCACTGGAGGCAGTGTTGGATCTCAACGTTTATGCCTGCTCTTGTGGATAGGAGGCTCCCAAGGTATGGGAAGTGGTCCATGGTGTCCAGGGCCACACCGTGGATCTTGATGACTGGGGGGCAGTGCTGTGCGGTGAGGATTGGCTGGTGGAGGACCTTTGTATCACGGATGTTTAGTGTAAGGCCCGTGCTTTCGTATGCCTCAGTAAATATGTCGACTGTGTCCTGGAGTTCAGCCTCTGTATGAGCGCAGACGCAGGTGTCATTTGCGTACTATAGCTCGATGACAAAGGTTGGGGTGGTCTTCGATCTGGCCTGGAGATGGCAAAGGTTGAACAGGTTCCCATTGGTTCTGTAGATTAGTTCAGGTCCAGCGGGGAGCTTGTTGACTGTGAGGTGGAGCCTGGTGGCGAGAAAGATTCAGAAGAGATTTGGGGCAATGACGCAGCCCTGTTTGACCCTGGTCCAGATGTGGATTGGGTCTGTGATGGATCATGCCAGAATACCCAGCCTCTGACCTTCACTTTTAGCCACAGTATTTATGTGGCTGGTCCAGTTAAGTATCTGGTCAATGGTGACCCCCAGGATGTTGATGGTAGGGGATTCGTTGATGGTAATACTGTTGTTTGTCAGGTGACGGTGGTTAGTATTGTGTTCCTAACACAGATGAGACTGCACACAGGGAAGTTAAGGTAACAGTGACCTCAGTCTTTATTAAGACACTCCGGAGTGAGGAACAGGCCTTAGGGGCCGGCTGGGATCCCTTGGGACTTCAGGGGATGCGCTCCCTGGTGGCGGAACATGGGAGTGCATGCTTTACAGATACACAACATCACTCCTCCCAAAGTCAAAGTGAAAACTATTTACAAGGTGAGGCGGTCGGGAGCCTTTCTTTCGCTGGTGGACCGCCTCGGTACAAATGTCTGTTCTGGTGTGTTGACTGTGCCCTCACTGGGCTGGTGTGTTGTTGGCCCTGCAGGGCTGCTGGGTGACCCTGGCCTTGCTGGGCTGTTGGGCATGATGGATTCGATTTCCTGGTCCAGTGTGGTGTCGTTGATCCTTTGGGTGTGTGTTGTGGGCTCGAAAAAGGTGGTGTCTGCTGTGGGTTGTTCAGGGCAGTCTGTGAATCGCAGCCTCATTTGGTCCAGGTGCTTTACAGATACACAAAAGTTAGTTGCTCTCTTGGGGATCGTTATTGCTTCTACTGCACCCTCGGTCATGCCAATTATACTCTACACAAAATATCTTGTAATGTCCATTTTACTCCTCACCCCCCACTTCATCTCTGGTAATATCTATTGACAATACCTTCAGAACTGTTGTAACTTCCACATAATTTTGTAAGAGAGGGACGATGTTTGAGAACACTGAGGGGCCGAAATTGCCTACCGGCTGAAACGAGGCGCACCTACTTTTTGCCATTCATTACCGCTGCAATGGATGCGCCGGTCATTGGAAGGAAATCCAGCATTTTTGCAAAAAAAGAGGCAACGGTGGCAAGAATGAGTTGTTTGCAGAATTGTTGGTGCGGAGTGGACGATTGGGCCGTGAAATTCAGCAGTTGCCGATTTACTCCTAATGAGACAGCTGCTCCCTGGCCTTCTTAAAGGGCAGGGTTTTCAGCTTGGCCCTGAGCAGGGAATCAGTTTGATGCAAAGGTATGGCGAATCCAGGAGGAGCAAGAAGGGCCACCATATTTTCTGATGTGGAACTCGAGATCCTCATTGAGGCTGTGGAGGGAAGGAGGCGCATTCTCTACCCCGACACAGGCAGACCGACTCGCGCTTTGTTCCTTAATGACTGGAGAGAGATCACTGTGCAGGTCTTGGGGACCTCCATTCCTGACCGCACCTCCGCTCAATGCCGCAAAAGGATGAATGACATCATTCGATCTGTGAGCCTCTCCTTCATCTCTTATTTCCCACCTTCACTAGTCACTGAAGCACCATTTGGTTGGTGAAGCATGTATATATATGTGTGCATTCTCATATTGGAGGCACCCTTTCATGTCAGAGTTACACCTGCATGTAATGGATCCACACTTGCAACCATCGCTGAGGCTTTATGACACAGCTACTCACCAACCCTTCCTTTCTTTGCAGGCCAAGGTATCACAACCGTTTGGAGCAACAGAGAACTGGTGGGGACGAGCCAGATAGCCAGCAGCTGACTAATATTGAAGAAAGGGTGCAGTGGCTAGTGGGCTCACATGTTACCTTCCCTGTTGCCGCTGGTCGGATTGATCCCGCTGGGGGCAGCATCGACAAGTGAAGGTCTTCCTTTAATGCCATCTCTCCCTGAAAGCCCAAGCAGCTACCACGCAATTGGTTATGATTGTATGCAAGTTGCAGCCTGTATGCTACAATGCCCTACCTCACCCTCATGGGACCCCTTGTGCCATTTATGATTGCAGATGAGACCCTGAGTGTAAGTCACAGCGACACAGAGACCCTTGAGGTGACTGGGACCCAAAGTCGGGAGGACACCTTTGAGGCCATTGCAGATATTGCCAGCATGTCCGATGAGGCTGAAGAGGAGGGGGACACTGCTGCCAGCACTCTGTCAATGCTTCCTACACTCACACTCACCAGCTCAGAGACTGGAAGTACACGGTCGGGACAGTTAGAATTAGCAGAGGGGTCTGCACTGGGTGATGCACCGCGCCTAGCAGGCTGCAACATGGTCAAGGGTTAAGGCAACCTTGGGTACCATCTCTCCGGGGGGTGAGTTCGCATGCAAGTTCTGCTGCAGAGGATACGGATGAGCACATCAATGTTGGGGCTTATGAAAGAAGGTGGAGGCCATGCATTCGCAGATGTTACAGGCAATGGCAAGTGTGCCCGAGAACCTGTCGCAAGTGGGCAGGAGCATGGAGGCATCTGCCTCCCGCATTGTGGACAGTTCCACGCAAACCATGGAGCCCATCATTGCCAATGTGCAGACGATGGTGGTCTCCCAAAGTGACAGTGTGGATCCAATAGTGATGCTGCGTGTCGTTGTCAATGTGGCAGCTGCCATTACAGCACAGGCACAAGGGAACGAACGTCTGAATGCAGATTTGGATAGGGAAGTTCAGAATGCTCCCATGCACTCTGTGCAACAGGCCATGGAGCGTCTTACTGCTGTCATCTTTGGTGGTATCGAGACTGTGTCTGCTCTCATGCAGTCTCAGCTGGATGTCACACGAGATCTGACTTCTGCCATCGCGGCTGGCTCCACCATGGTCCACAAGGGCCTTCCGGTGTCGTACCACCCCACCCCACCGACCCATGCTCCAGCAGATTGGCGAGGATGGTGAGATGCTGCCCTGGGAGAGTGACCAAGGCTCCTCAGACCAGCATCCTGATGTGCTCTCTCAGGATCACAGCAGTCCTGAGCCAAGACCTGGTACTCCGCCATTGCTGCCAAGCATGGGATCGCCCCAGCCGATTCTGACTGAAGGTGTTATATATGTAAACTTGTATTTACTCTGTACAGCCACTAGATGGCTCATCCCCTGGAGTCCCAAGGGATCCCATAATCCCTTGGAAACACAGGTATTTACAGAGGCCTCACAGGTTGGAGAAGCACTCTGGAGACCTGCAATAAAGGACTAAGGTCACACTTTACTTTGAGTTCAGAATGTTCAGTCTGACTCTTTCTCCATACATAACAGAGGTGGTACAAAGATGGTACAACAGAAGGCACCGAGTATAATATAGAGCTCCCACTAGTGAACTACTACTCCATCTAGTGGACTACTGTGGTAATGTAACCACTCATGTAAATACACAAAGGGTCATGTGACAAGTCCTATGGTGGCATTTTCTGTAGAGCCATCTTGTGTATATGTGTGTTTGTGATGTCGTAAAGAATATATCACATTGGTGATGTAGGATGGGATTTCTGGATTCCTTAGCTGAAATTTTTATTGGTAGATGTTCCAGCCAAACAACAGACAGACTTTGAGAGATTCTTTGTTTTGCAGCACATCTAAAAATCCAAGGTAAATTTCAAGCATATTCGTGACATTGCCAGAATCCAGATGGCCACACCTATGGGAATAATATGGTACTTGAGTGAGTTCCATCGTGACCAAGAGACTTTCGGAACATATGTGGAGCAGCTAGAAATGTTTTTCATTGCAAATGGCATTGTCGAAGTCCCCAATGATGAAAACAGTAACTGAGTAACTGGGTGGTATTCAAAAGGAAACGGGCTATTTTCCTGACTGAAGCAGGCCCCATGGTGTATGAAACCTTGAAAAATGTGCTTGTTCCCATCAAGCCAAAGGACACGCCACTGACCAAGATTCTAACCAAGTTAGAACAACAATACAGTCCTGAGCCCCTGGAAATTGCTGGAAGTTATTGTTTTGGAATACGAGATCAATTCATTGACGAGAGTATCGCTGACTACATTGTAGCTTTAAAAAGCTATCCATTCACTGTCATTTTGGAAACTTTCAGGATCGAGCATTGTGTGACCGTTTTGTGGGATGAAAAATGAAGCAATCAGAAGAAAGTTGTTGACAATCCCTAACTTGACTTTTGATTTAGCTTGTCAGACAGTTATGTCAATGGATATGGCCGAACAATACTCCTGAGAATCTTGCTCCATTTCCAGTCATCAGACAACTGAGGTGAATCACTGGCAGGTTAAAATTAAAAGGCAGTTGGACCCCAAGGCCTCAGCAACTGGCCAAGGTAACAGCACATTGAAGTTGTGTTATCAGTGTTTGGGACAACACATCGCTCAAAGCTGTTCATATGTGAAAGCAGAGTGTTTCTTCTGCAAGAAAACTGGGCATCTTGCGAAGGAATGCCGACTGAAGAGTAAACCAACTTTCAATACTTTAAGTAGAAGTCGCCAGACACCACATAGCATTGAAGAGAAGCAACAGGACGAGGAGATTCTGGAGGTACACATCATCAGGAACACAAAGGTATCTAACAGCAATTCGTGAAGTAACGTCATCCAAGTAGATGTTGCAGGATCTAGGATACCCATGGAAATCAACACTGGTGCATCCGTGAGTGTAATACCGGAATCGCTATATCTCATGAAGTTGATTGATTTTCCACTGGAAAAATCAAAGATAGAGCTGCGAGGCTACTCAGAAGAGCAAATCCCTGCGATAGGATGTATCATCGTACCGGTGAAATACAAGGATCAGTGTCAGAGCTTCCCTCTCTTAGTTGTGGCAGGAGACAAGCCTGCCTTAATAGGTAGAAATTGGTTGGGATTATTAAAGCTGGATTGGAATGAGATTTTTCATGTTGAAATGAGATTTGCATCGAAGGATGATGTCATCAAACAGTATCCAAAGGTGCTCTGTGAAACAGGCAATCCAATCTAAGGTTTGAAGGCGAGTGCCAGGGGACAAAAGGATGCTAGACCAGTTTACTGCAAGCCACGTCCTGTACCATACGCAGTCAAAGAGAAAGTTGAGCAAGAACTCAAAAGATTAGAAGCTGAGAACATTGTCTCTAAGATAGATCTAATTAATTGGGCTAAACCCATTGTTGTTGTACCTAAGTCAGATGATTATGCTGATGCTATGTCCAGGTTGCCATCCCCATCACAAGTTACACCCAATAGGGAGGAAGTGTTCTATTTTTCATACATTGATGAACTGCCAGTCTCAGCTCAAGAGATTGGTGGAGCAATCAAACGTAACCCAGTTATGTCAAATGTGTCTGATTACATAGCAAATGGCTGGCCAAACCAGGTATTAGAGAAAGATATTAACCATACTTCATTCATAGGAATGAATTATCAGTAGATAATGATTGTATCATGTAGGATGCAAGAGTAGTTATTCCAAATAAGTTCAGATCCAAATTATTAGGAGATCTTCATGACCAGCACCTGGGAATGTGTTTGACCAAGAGTTTTGCACACAGTTATTTATGGTAGCCAGGTCTAGATAAAGATATAGAGTACATCGTTAGTCAGTTTACAACATGTCAATCGGTAAGCAAGAAACCACCATCAGTACGACTACAGTCATGGAAATGGCCTCCCAGGGTGTGGCAAAGGTTACATGTAGATTTTGCTGAGCTAAAAGAAGAATAATTGTTCATTGTGATTGATAGCAATTCAAAGTGGGTAGAGGTGTTTCCGATGCAGAAAATAACAACAATAAAATAGTAGATAATTTGTGATGATTGTTTTCTTCATATGGCCTCCCAGAAGAAATTGTGTCTGATGTTGGGCCACAATTTTGTTCAGAAGAATTTGTACAGTTCATGAGCAGAAATGTTGTGAATCATATCAAGGTTCCACTGTACCACCTTGCTTCAAATGGTGCAGTCGAGCTCAAAATACAAATTGTACAACGTGCCCTCATCAAGCAAATGTTGGATCCAAATCCAAAGAAACAACAGTTGACGTTGGATCACAAATGAGCTAATTTTCTGATTACCTATCGCAATACCCCTCATACAACGACTGGATTCAACACCAGCAGAGTTATTTCTCAAACGACAGCCACGAACCAGGTTCTCGTTGTTAAAGCCAAACTCGGCACAGTCAATCGAAGAGAAACAATTAAGACAGAAAGTGAATCATGATAGAGATAGAGTAAGAGATACGGCGGCCCAGGAACAGCGTGGAGGCCCCGACCTGCGTGAGAACACCAGCAGCAGCTCGGTGCCATAAAAGGTGCGGAGGTGCGGCAGCTCGGGAGCAGCGTGGAGGCATGCCATCATTGAACAGACCATCAGAAGCCTTAAACAGAGGTTCCATTGCCTGGATCGCTCAGGAGGAGTGCTGCAGTACTCACCTGAGCGGGTCTCCCTATTTGTGGTCGTCTGCTGCATACTTCACAACCTGACAATCGGAGGATGAGGCAGCAGTACCCCCTGAGGAGGCAGACCAGGAGGAGGAGGCGCAGGAATACGATGTGCAGAAGGAAGAGGAATAGACACAGGAGGACGGCAGGAAGCTGGTCGGTGACCACGCAGGAGGTGGCATCGCAATCCGGACCCTGCAAGGGAAGTGCTAAACCGTCTCATTGCTGCTCGTTTCCGATGAATTTATGCACACTTTATCCTTCATCTGTGCATTTCCATGGGCAACCTAATGAGCCCTTTTACTCATCATTGCCCACAGTGAAATGAGAGAACTGCCCAGATATTCAAACACAAAATAAAGATTTATTACAGCACAAATAATGGTTGCACACAACATACACATTCTTATTTTTCACTCTTGTGCATTTTCTTATAACCCCTCTTATGTATGTCTATTCTGGAACTACGCTGCATTGTCTCCCCTGTGGCTGCATCATGGCTCTGGGAAGGCTGCTGTATTTCAGGTGTAGAACCTACAGATGTCCTTCTCGGATGCCATCGACCAGCTCTGGCCCCAGCTGCAGACTGGGCCGCATCCTCCTTGGTGTGATATATTCTTCATGTCATCACAAACACACATACACAAGAGGACTCTACAGAAAACTTGTCATCATGTGATTTGTCACATGATCGTTCATTGAATTTACATGAATGGTTGCATACCACAGTCATCCACTTGGTGGAGTAGTAGTCCACTAGGGGGAGCTCTATGTTACACTCCTCACTCCTTAATGAAACACAGAAACATAGAAAATCGGTGCACGAGTAGGCCATTCAGCCCTTTGAGCCTGCACCGTCATTCAATTTCATGGCTGATCATTCCCTCAGTACCCCTTTCCTGCTTTCTCTCCATATCCCTTGATCTCTTTAGCTTTAAGGGCCATAACTAACTCCCTCTTGAATATATCCAATGAACTGGCATCAACGACTCTCTGCAGCAGGGAATTCCAAAGGTTAACAACTCTCTGAGTGAAGAAGTTTCTCCTCATCTCAGTTCTAAATGGCCTACCCCTTATCCTAAGACTATGTCCCCTGGTTCTGGACTTCCCCAACATCGAGAACATTCTTCCCGCATCTAACCTGTCCAGTCCCGTCAGAATCTTATACGTTCTATGAGATCCCCTCTCATCCTTCTAAACTCCAGTGAATAAAGGTCCAGTTGATCCAGTCTCTCCTCATATGTCAGTCCAGCCATCCCTGGAATCAGTCTGGTGAACCTTCACTGCACTCCCTCAATAGCAAGAATGTCCTTCCTCAGATTAGGAGACCAAAACTGAACACAATAATCCAGGTGAGGCCTCACCAAGGCCCTGTACAACTGCAGTAAGACGTCCCTGCTCCTATGCTCAAATCCCCTCGCTATGAAGGCCAACATACCATTTGCCTTCTTCACCGCCTGCTGTACCTGCATGCCAACTTTCAATGACTGATGAACCATGACACCCAGATCTCGTTGCACCTCCCCTTTTCCTAATCTGCCGCCATTCAGATAATATTCTGCCTTCGTGTTTTTGCTCCCAAAATGGATAACCTCACATTTATCCACATTATACTGCATCTGCCATGCAGCTCCCCACTCACCTAACCTGTCCAAGTCACCCTGCAGCCTCTTAGCATCCTCCTAACAGCTCACACCGCCACCCAGTTTAGTGTCATCTGCAAACTTGGAGATATTACACTCAATTCTTTTATCTAAATCAGTAATGTATATTGTAAAGAGCTGGGGTCCTAGCACTGAGCCCTGCGGCACTCCACTACTCACTGCCTGCCATTCTGAAAATGACCCGTTTATCCAGACTCTCTGCTTCCTGTCTGCCAACCAGTTCTCTATCCATGTCAGATAGAGACTCTACAGAAAACTTGTCATCATGTGATTTGTCACAGGATCGTTCATTGAAAAGTCGGAGCTCCACGGCAAGTACTGTAAACAAGATTGTGTCATCGTCTGACAGAGCTGCTTATAGCAGGGCCTACTCATAATTCTAAAAGGACAAAGGGTGTTAAAAAAAACAAGCCTGAAGGCTTTGTATCTTAATGCAAGGAGTATCCGTAATAAAGTGGATGAATTAACTGTGCAAATACATGTTAACAAATATGATGTGATTGGGATTAGAGAGACGTGGCTCCAGGATGATCAGGGCTGGGAACTCAACATCCAAGGATATTCAACATTCAGGAAGGATAGAATAAAAGGAAAAGGATGTGGGCTAGCATTGCTGGTTCAAGAGG